>NW_025421463.1:11880000-12243895 GCF_011764305.1 Mustela putorius furo
GGTCCTGGGATCAAGCCCCGCGTCAGGCTCTTTTCTCGGCAGGGAGCCTTCTTCCCCCTCTCTCTCTGCTTGCTTCTCTGCCTACTGGTGATCTCTGTCTGTCAAATAAATAAATAAATAATCTTTAAAATAAATAAATAAAAATAAATAAGTAAATAAAAGTGATTAAGTGACCACACACACACACACACACAAGTGATTCTATGATTCGGTGACCAGTCAGGTAGTTCCTTAAAAAGTTAAAACATAGACAGACCTAGGGACGCCTAGGTGGCTCAGTGGGTTAAGCTTCTGCCTTTGGCTCAGGTCATGATTTCAGGGTCCTGGGATTCAGCCCTGCATTGGACTTTCTGCTCAGCAAGAAGCCTGCTTCCCCCAGCCCCTCTGCCTACCTCTCTGCCTACTTGTGATCTCTCTATCTCTCTCTGTCAAATAAATAAAATAAAATAAATCTTTTTTTAAAAAACCCACATAACACCTGGGTGGCTCAGTTGGTTAAGCAGCTGCCTTCGGCTCAGGTCATGATCCCAGGGTCCGGGGATCGAGTCCCACATTGGGTTCCTTGCTCGGCAGGGAGCCTGCTTCTCCCTCTGCCTCTGCCTGCCACTCTGTCTGCCTGTACTTGCTCTCTCTCTCTCTCCCTCTGTCTCTGACAAATAAATAAATAAAATCTTAAAATAAAACAAACCCACATAGACCTAGGTGTATACTCAAGAGAAATGAAGACATATGTCCAAATAAAAGTTTGTATACCAATGTTCATAGCAGCATTGTTCATAGCCAGGAGTGGAAGCAACCCAAATGTCCGTCATCTGGCAAATGGATAAAGAAAATGTGATACTTTCATATAATGCAATATTATTGGGCAGGAAAAGAGAATGAGGTCCTGATATATGAGATAGCATGAATGAACCATGAAAAGATGCTGTGCGAAAGAAACAAGTTATAAAACACCAAATTACTATGATACCATTTCTATGAAATGCTCTAATTGAGCAAATCTATACTGACAGAAAATAAATGAGTGTTTGCCCGGGGTTGTGGAGCTTGGTGGGGACATGGGGAGTGCCTGCTAATGGGTATGTAGTTTCTTTTGGGAGTGATGCAAATGTTATGAAATTGGCTATAGCAGTGGTTGTACTAGACTTGGGATGAAGGAGAAGAACTGCCCCCCCCTTTAGGGGACAGAGAGGACTGGCACAGCACCTGCCCAAAGAACATGTCCCCCAGATTTCTTATCCAATGCTCTGACCCCTTTTATAGCCTTGATCTGGTCCAGAAACTCAAGGGTCACAGGATTGTTCTTGGCAATCTGCTTTGTACATTCTGCCCTTTGGCCTTGAGGCACTGAACTGTGTACACGTGGTGAGCACAAATCCCATACTTGCTTGTCACCTGGCCAGTCAGGTGCTTGTTCCTTGCTTGTTCCTGGGCGGTCTCTGCTCTCAGGGGGCAGGCCTACTTAACTGATCTTTAGACCATAGTGAGAGACCTAGGGGACACAGCTGCCTTCTTGAAAGGTTAGCTAGAGATTTCTGGATGAGCCTGGGCTTTCCACATGGAGAAACAGTGGGGATGCAAGCAAATCAATTTATTCCTTTACTCTATTGCTTATGGTTAACTTAAGAGCAGAAGTTTAGTGGGAAAAGAAATTAGTCCACAAATCTAGGGTGCAAGATATGTCAAAGTTTCCCGTTTGTTGAAATCAAATGTAATCTGCTCTGAGCTCCCCAGCTTTCTCTTGGCTGGCAGGAGACGTACTGGAAACTCAGTAACTGGTGTGTGTCAAGGGGAAGGGCAGAACTCTCTCCCTCTGCACTGGGTAACTCAATAATTCTGGAATTAGTGAGGCCAGAAGACTGGGCTAGGAGGCAACTCATCACACTGGGGTGATCGCCAGCTTTGCCAATGCTTCTTCATGCTATGTGGGTTGAGCCCTGGCCTTCACCAGACATATGGACGCTGGTCTGCAAACGGCCCCAGAAATCACCACTCAGGAGTGGTCCTCATGGCTCGAGGACATGGCATCCTGCAGTCGCCCTCCAGTCCAGGACCCCGTATCCACACTCCTCTCCACTCCCACCTCCCCTCCCCACAGACTCCTCCCTTCACCATAATCTGGAGTAGGTCTTTCTTTTTATGCTATTTCTTAAAAGATTTTATTTATTTATTTATGAGAGAGAGAGAGAAAGAACACAAATAGGGGGAGCAGCAGGCAGAGGGAGAAGCAGGCTCCCCACTGAGCAGAGAGCCCGATGTGGGACTCGATCCCAGGACCCTGAGATCATGACCTGAGCCAAAGGCAGATGCTTAACAGACTGAGCCACTCAGACATCTCAGTTTGTGGTGGGTGTTTAGAAATCTAGTGTTGGCTGCATTTCCTGGGGTTGGGTGGGGGGAAAGTAGATGCTAAGTTAACTAGTCTTGTGTGTGTGTGTGTGTGTGTGTGTGTGTGTGTGTGTGTGTATTAATAATTTATCCTGTTACAGAACCTCTACAAGCCCTAAGACTCAGCAACCAGACTCACAACCTGTTCAACAGAATAATTCTGGGCATGTGGACCCCTAGATGGCCACATTAAGGAATCCAAACCACAGATAACAGAGCAAGCCAATCAAAGAAACATACCAAGGAGGTTTCACCTTCTAGTACTCTCCAGCCACAGTCTCTGGCTACCCAGAGGTCCCTGTGGGATTGGCCCCTGTGAACACATCCACTGTCCCCCCTGCCCGCAGCCCAGCCCCAAACTGTGTCTATAAGTGACACACATGCCTCAGGAAAGTGCAGACATCTCAGTGCTCTGGCCACCTCAACATAGTCCCCAGTGCCAAGCCAGCCACTCACTGAAATAAATCTCAGATTTAGCATGTTGTGTAGGAGGACAACAGTGGTCTTAATTTGTATTCCCTGAGAAAAACTAGGCAGGCCTTTGCCCCACTTATATTTCACTAAAAACCCCCTGCTCCATCAAGCAGTCTATGTACTGACCTCTGAAAGCCCATTACATCCTCTCTGGGGAATCCACCATCTTCCTTCCTGCCATCCAGATGTAATAATGCCCGGCTCCTCTCCCACACATGATGGGAAGCCTCTGTTGACCACATCAGTCTGAGAGGCTCGCATCCCCTCTGAATCCTGACGTCACCTCTCCCCACCCCTCCTTGGCACTCAGTTCATATCGGCTTGTATTGTTTTCATGTTTTATGCATTTGTCTCCTCAAGGTCACAGACTATATCCTCTGCTTTGTGCTTTGTGCCTCCCATTTTTCCAGGCACATGATTTATTTGTTTGTTTATTCTAATTAACATATGATGTATTTTTTGCCCCAGGGGTACAGGTCTGTGAATCATCAGGCTTACATATTTCACAGCTCTCACCACAGCACATACCCTCCCAAATGTCCATAACCCAACGATCCTATCCCTACCCCCAAACCCCCAGTTTGTTTAGTGAAATTAAGAGTCTTTTATGGTTTGTTTCCCTCCCAATCCCACCTTGTTTCATTTTTTTCCCTCCCTACCCCCCACAACCCCCATCTGCCTCTCAAATTCCTCATATCAGGGAGATCATATGATAATTGTCTTTCTCTTATTGACTTATTTTGCTTAGGATAATATCCTCTAGTTCCATCCATGTCATTGCAAATGGTAGAATTTTGGTTTTTGTTGGCTGCATAGTATTCCATTTTGTGTGTGTGTGTGTGTGTGTGTGTGTGTGCGCGCGCGCGTGTATGCCACATTTTCTTTATCCATTCATCTGGCGATGGACATGTAGGTTCTTTCCATAGTTTGGCTATTGTGGACATTGCTACTATAGACATTTGGGTGCACGCTGGAACATGATTTTGATAATTACTGTTATTTTATCATTATTTTGTTACTTTGAAATTTTTTATATTGTGCTATTTTGATCATCACTATTATTGCCACTATTCTAATAGTTCACCCTTGTCAAGGACATATCATGTGACAAACACTGAACCAAGTGTTCACATGCACCCCATATTAATCCTCACAACACCCGTAGAAAGTGAGCACCATTTTTAACCCCGTTTCATCAAGGAGGAAACACGGGCTCCCAGAGGCTGAGTCACCGGCCAGACACAGCCAAGCTGAGTCTTAACTTGGCTCCATCTGACCCCAAACCTGTGTTCTCAGTGTCCCAGGGTTACTGTAGGTCAGACTGCAGAGTAGAAAGTGGAAGTTTCAGAAAGGGGACTGGCCCCCAACACAACAGTGTACCCAGGGCGGAGAGGGGAAGAAATGCAGGAGCCCTCTTTCTTCCACACCCTGGTGCTCTGCTATAGGACAAAAATACTCTTTTTGGAAACTTAGTCTTTTTGTACTTCTGTACTGTAGGACAAACCACCCTTTAGCAAAAACCAAAATAGTAATTTTCTGTGGAGTGGATAATCACTCACTCCAGTAAACTAAAACAACATATTGTGGTTAGAGCTGGAGAAATGCAAAACATCTCTTGCTTTGTCCCTCTCTGTAGATAAAAGAATACACGTGTGCCTGTTGTATACACTGTGTGTACACGCTTTCCACTCCACCAAACTTAAGCAACGAACAGCCATTTCTGGTCTGGCCGCCCGCCCGCTGCTGCTCTTAAGCCTTTCAAAGGCAAGAGCAGAGCCAAACAGAACCTCAGTTTCTGTCACTATCATTTGCAATCTCTCGTTTTAAAAATCCACATCCTGGAACACTTCTGAACAGTGTGGCACTGGTGAGGCAAGGGCAAGGGTGACAGGGAGAAGGGGCCGGCCGAGGGGGGAAGGCAGGGAGGCTGCACTCTGCCTAGACGCCCCTCCCAGCTTTCTACACATCTTTAATAGAGGTCAGCTCAGCAGATGTTTACTGAACACTTATTACCTGCCAGCCTCTGCTGGTTGGTAGAGATGCAAAACTGAATACAACTTCATCTTTGACTTCAAAAGAGTCACGGTGTCGGAGTCAACAGACATGTCAGAATAAACACCCTGACACAGATCGGGAAGATTAAAAGAAAGTAAAAAAGACCAAAGTACCAAAGGGATCATTTTAAGGAAGAAATCTTGGGGGACGCTATGGTATACAGGGAGCAGTCAGACTGTCCCATTACACCCCAGCTCCATTATGGAGTTTCTGTATCTGCAAAATGGGGGTAATGTCTGTATCTGTACCCTGACGTTGTTGCCAGGACTAGAGAAGACGATGTGGAGCAAAGACTTCTTGCAGCGCTCAGCGTGGAGCAAGTACTCAATAAACTGCAGGAGAATAAAAGATCAGTTAACACTGAAAAGAAATAAAAAAGAAAAAAATCTATAGTCATATAAGTGCACTAATTTTTGCAAAACTCCTTGAAAGGAGAGAATTAATTTTGAATAAAAAGTTATATTTACCAAAAAAAAAAAAAAAAAGTCAGTTACAAAATAAAAGAGGTGAGTTCCCCCTAAGTGGAAGCATGAACGCAGACAGTCAGGTAGGCAGAGATGCGGAGGGATCCACGGATCAGATCGGGCTTGGTCGCTTGAAGGCCTCGAAGGAACCTCCGTTCCCTGAGACCTATCCCTTGGGGAATACTCCTTAAGCATCATAGTCTGCGTATGTGGATCCAAGGCAAGGAGGGGGCATGAGTGGAAGACAGAGGGGAAGACAGAAAGGCAGCGTATGATAAGTATTCCTTAGGCAGTACAATAAATAAATTCATTAATGCATCAGTGATGATAGAATTGAAGAGACGGAGGCAAGCCAGGTGAAATGTTTTTGAACAGATGAGCCCTCTGATGTCATTCATTTCGGAGATATTTTATTTTGTATGGCAAGTGTTTGTATACTTATGCGTTTTTCACTCTTTTGAGCACTCTACAAATATTAACCAACCTAATCCTCATAATTACAACCTGATGCCTGCATACCTGTTCTTCTCCCCACTGCACAGATGAGGAGAGGTTGAGGGACATGCCTAAGATCTCACAACTGGTAGGCAAGGAGTCAGCCTTCAAGCCCAGACCATTGAGCTCTGGAACCCTCGCCCTGCACCTGTGCTTGCCGACCACAGTGGACCAGGCATGCTGCTAGAGAAGGGGGGGTTCAGCAGTGCACCCCAGTCCTGATCTTCTTGGAGCTTTCATTACACTGCAGCAGCAGCGGTGGAATGAAGCAGTGGAGACAGCCGCAAACAAGAAAGTCAATGACCGTAGAATGCCATGTGACTGTGCTATGAGGATAAATAAAGTGGGATAAGGGGTTAATGAGAATGGGTTGGAGAGTTTATTTTTAAAACAGCCATTGGGAAGACCTCTCTGAAGTGCTGAGACCCTAATTTGGTTACAAAGAAAGGTAGAGAAACTGTACCTCAGGCAGGAAAGCAGGAAGTACAAAGTCCCTGGGGTCAGCAGTGTGTGTGTCATGTTCAAGGAAGAAGGTTGTTGTTGGGATGGAGATGAGAGGGTGAGGAGCAGGAAGACATGGACGAGGTAGCCAGGGGCTAGACCTAAATATAAATAACTTTGCCTTTTGTTTCAAGAGTGATGGGCAGGCACGTGATCACAGGTTTTGAGTAAGGCAGTGATATGGTGTGATATCTACATCAGTTACTGGGGTGAGAACAAGCATCAGTACCCAGGAGACCCAGGGTACTAATTAGGAGTGACCAAGGCTAGAAATGATGGCGACTTGTGCAGTTGTATCAGGAGAGGCAGGAAGCATGGTCAGATTTGAAATATCTTTTGAAGATACTTTTCAGAGGATGTGATGCCCAAGTATTCATTTACTTGTTTATTTATTGTCCACGTCTGGTAGTAGAAAATGACCTCAAAGAGGGCCAGAACTTTGTGTTTTGTTTGGTCTGACTCTTCTTCTCCTCATTTTATGAGCAGTTCCTAAAATAGTGCTTGCTGTATAACCAGTATTCAATATATATTTGTTATGTATTTGTTTAATGAATAATACATTGACTATGAGGTGTGAAGAAGAGAGAGATGTCAAAGTGACTCCATCTCGGGCTGGATCTGCCCATACCGATTCATTAGGACATCAGCTTTCATCCTATGCCCTGAAGACAGAGATGAATATATACATATGTTCATCTATTAATCACAGGACATGACCTTGGGAGGTCATCTAATGCAGCCTTGTGCCCTCAAATAAGTATAAATTGTCATGCTCTTTTTGACTTATGACACAAACTGAGACCCAGATAGACAAAGTGACTTGCCTTAAAAATCCAACATAATAATGATAAGGATACATTTATTTGGCATTTACTGAGTTTTTACGTCCATTGTGAATGACTTTATAGTTACTCACAGTAACTATAGTAGTCCCAGTTACTCAGAGACATAGGGACTGCTGTTATCCCCATTTTACAGATGAGGAAAAGGTGACATTGTGAGGGTGAAGCAGCCAGCCCAAAGCCATACAACCAGGAAACAATGGAGCCAGGACTCAAGTCCAGGTTTCATTTTAAATTAAAGCAACAACTCTCTGCAGTTTCCCGGAGTCACATAACTGTATTATAACAACCAGTGTTGGTCTCCCATCCTCTTGGGTGACGTAGGTAAGAGCCCACAAAGGGTCATGAATTACTGGCTTCTACAGAGGCCTCCACTGGCTACATTGTTCTCATGTTCTTTTGGACTTAGCTCCTATTAAACTGAGGAGACAGAGAGACAGTCAATCTATTGCTTTTCTCTGTCCCTGCTTTTAATCTCCCACAAATAGATCATCTTTAACAAAACATACAGCAGGCTAGCTTGAACATGTGATGCTTATGTTATTAGAACAGACTGCAAAGACCTATGGAATTGATTTCTATTGTCTCTTCAAAAGATTCAAAAGCTACTGTAGCTTATCTTCTTTTTATGTCCAACTCTGCTGTAAATGGCCTAGAAGTTAGATGACATTTCCATATACAACATTGGTCACTGGTTATCCTTATTACCTTTTCAATATTCCCATGTGTTTTTAAAAAGATTTATTTATTTATTTGAGGGGGGATGGGTGGGGGTAGGGCAGAGAAAGAGAATCTTCAAGCAAACTCCCCACTGAGAGCCCCATATCAGGGGCTCTATCCCTTCGCCCAAGAGAACATGACCTGAGCCAAAACTAAGAGCTGGACACTTAACCGAAAGAGCCACCCAGGAACTCCAATGTTCCCTTGCATTTAATGACTTAGTGATTAAGACCGTTTTCAGTCTTCAATACTTACTTATGAGATTTTTTAAAATATTTTTATTTATAATTTACTTGAGAGAAAGACAGTAAGTGAACGAGAGAGAGCACGACTGGGAGGGGGACAGAGGGAGAGGGAGAAGTAGACTCCCCACTGAGCAGGGAGCTCAGTCCCAGGGGCTCAATCCCAGGACCCTGAGATCATGACCCGAGCCGAAGGCAGATGCTTAACTGAGTCACCCAGGCGTCCTGTGAGATGTTTTATATATAGCCAATGGCTAACACTGAACCACTACTCAGAAAAGTTATGACAGATTGAAAAATAAAAACTTGAAGTGTCTAATGATGCATTAAATTTGTGAAGGCCAACAATTTGTATTTTATTCCACTTTTATGAGAACATTTTTTTTTCAGATCAGTATTAGATGGCTTTTAGAAATGATTGAACACTTCTGGAGGCACCTGTGTGGCCCAGTCAGTTAAGTATCTGACTCTGGATTTTGGCTCAGGTCCTGATCTCAGGGCTGTAGGATCGAGCCCTATGTCAGGCTCTGTGTTGGGCATGGAGTCTGCTTAAGATTCTCTCCCTCTGGGGTGCCTGGGTGGCTCAGTGGGTTAAAGCCTCTACCTTCAGCTCAGGTCATGATCCCATTTTGTTGTTGTTGTTGTTGTTGTTGTTGTCCAAGGTTTATTGATGATATTACAGCACAGCAGAAAGATTCAAACGGCTCCACGTGATGTTTTGAAATTCATCCCGACTGTAGGCTGAGTGACCTGCAGGTTGGACAGGCTGCCAAAGTCCAAGAGTTTCAACATTTCCTTAGTGTCAGGATCCACTTCAATGATCTGCTGATCCAGGGCCGAGACCTCGGGCACATAGTTGTCCCTCCGTTCTCGCTCCTCCTCCTGCAGCTCGATGGAGATGCCCCTCACCGGGCCCCTCTGAATGTGCTTCATCAGGTGCGTGACGTAGCCTGCAATCTTGCGGAGCTTCTTGCTGGGGATGATGGCGATTTCCTCGCACATGCGCTTGTTGGTGTGGAAATCGTTGCCCAGGCGCGTGTAGTACTTCTCGATGATGACCCGGGCCGCCTTCTTCACGGTTTTGGTGCGGACGCGGCCCATGTTGGCGGGTATAGTAAAAGGATCCTGGGATCGAGCCCCACATCGGGCTCTCTGCTCAGCGGGGAGCCTGCTTCCTCCCTCAATCTTTGCCTGCTTCTCTGCCTGCTTGGGATCTCTGTCTGTCAAATAAATAAATAAAATCTTTAAAAAAAAAAGAAAAAAAGATTCTCTCCCTCTTCTTCTGCCCTGCCCATGCTCGCTCTCATTCTCTCTCTCTCTCTTTCTTGCATGAGTGTGTTCAAAAATATAAACAAACAAAAAAACAAGAAATGATCAAACACTTCTGAATACTAGAACATGTGGCATAATCACAGAATAAAATTTCATGTGTGTGTATGTGTGTGTGTGTGTATATATATATGTATATCTCTCTCTCTCAAGAAGGGCAGGTATAGAATTTTAACACATGATTAATTACGGACCTACTGTTTCTATCAAGTACTAGACAGAGAGTTATAAAACATGTCAAGAGTAATCTGGATATACAAAACCAGGACAGAGACTTTCCCATTTTCTAACCAAGAACTCGAAAGGGCCGATGTCACTTAGCCTCTGTCAAGTCCTGACGGCTCTTTGGGGCTCTGTCGCTTCGTTTGAGGAAGAGATGTAATTAGGCCACAGGAATTTAAAAATACAACACTAATAGCTAACATTTTGGGGTGCTTATCTATGCTAAGTACTGTTCTAAGCACTTTAAATGCATTAACTCAATCCTCACAACAACTTGGTGAAGCAGATAGTATTATTATTGTCATTGTGCAGATGGGGACAACACGCAATGTGAGACTCAGTGAATTATACAATACGCTGTGACAGATGAATGGCTGAGCAGGGATTGGAAGGCAGGCAGTCGGGCCTCAACGTCCAAGTTCTTAACCACTGCTCTCTGGTATCTCTCAACCATAATTTGAATGACGTCATTTTTTCCCAGCTCTTAGCAGGTGCTAAGTCGTATTCTGAGACCATCTTTTATCTCCTTCAACTGTTCCAGCTACCCAGTGAAGTTGGGGCTGCGGTTGCCATGAGAGGTAAGGAGTCTAGAACTTCCAAAGGCTAGGATTTATTTTATTACCTGTTTCTGCTTTCTTTCTTCTCCCCGTTTAGCTGTTGGCATTAGGAGGCAGAAATAGAATTAATGCCGAAGACACAGAATATCAGGACTGGAGGGGAAGTAAACGATAAAGCACGACCGCTGATACGAGGCTTCTCCACTCTCTCTGGCTGGGCTTGAACCTCCACTAACAGGGTTATTAATTCTAGACCTTTCTCTCTGGATGGAGAAGCTGGATTCTGTTTCAGATTTTTTTCAAAGATTTTATTTATTGATTTGACAGACAGAGATCACAAGCAGGCAGAGAGGCAGGCAGAGAGAGGAAGAAGCAGGCTCCCCGCTGAGCAGAGAGCCCCAGGCAGGGCTCCATCCCAGGACCCTGGGATCATGACCTGAGCTGAAGGCAGAGGCTTAACCCACTGAGCCACCCAGGCGCCCCTGTGTTTCAGATTTTAAGAAAGCCTTTTCTCATTTTAAAGAAGCTGATGTAAAACAAGAGGGAGCTATTATTTAAAAGGAATCCAAGGGGCTGGGGGGCTGCCAGTCAGTTGGATGTCTGGCCTCAACTTGGGTTGTAACCGGAAGGGTCCTGGGATTGAACCCCACCTCCAGCTCTCTGTTCAGTGGGGAACCTGCTTCTCCCTTCCCCTCTGTCTGCTGCTCCCTCTGCTTGTGCTCTTTCTCTCTCTCCAAATAAATAAATAAAATCCTTTAAAAACTAATAAAATAGAAGGAATCCTTGGGGAAAAGTAAAAAAGCAGTGGGAGTTCAAGACTAATCCCAAAGTTATCAGCTATCAGTTTTCTAAACCATATAAAGCTATAGAGGAAAAGGTGGAGATACTATTTGACAATCCAAACTATAGGTAAAACAGCTAGGGGAGGTGGCCTTGTTTTAACCTTGAGACCCCTGTCAAGGGCGTATAGGGTTTTACAGCCAGGCTGGAAATGGCATATAGTACTTCTGTTCACATACCATCAGGCAGATGCTAGTCACATGGTCCAAACCTAATTGCGGAGAAGGCTAGGAAATGAAGTCTTCCTATGTGACAAGGAAGAGGAAAATAAAACAGGCTTTGAGAAATGTATAGATTATCTCTGCCCAATTACAATGACTTCTACAAGTCTACCCTTAGATTTCCATTTAGTATTTAAGGAGGTAATTATGAAAATGAACCAGGTGAACTGTATCCCTTGCACCAATCACTATTTCTAACATATTGTAAGAGAGCACTAAATATTTATAGAATTAATGAATGAATTAACCTCACAAGTTTGGACATGAAAGTTCATCAACCTGTAAGTCTAGGACTTGGAATACAAACAGAAATTCTCTTTGAGCTGGCTCTGCACCAACTGCCTTTTCTTCCCCCCAGAACTTCTAGGGTTTAAAAGGTTACTTTAGAGAGCACAAAATGGAGAAATTAATTCTAGAACATAAGACCAAGTGTTTAGTCTTGGCTTTGACATTTTCTAGGTATGTGGTCTTTAGCAAAACCTTTCACCTTAATGGACTTCAGATTCCTCATCTACAAATGGTGGGAGGTAGAACACCTGGGTGGCCCAGTTGGCTAAGCATCTGACTCTTGATTTTGGCTCGGGTCATGATCAAAGAGTCATGAGATCAAGCCCCATGTCAGGCTCCATACTTAGTGCTCAGCATGGAACCTGCTTAAGATTCCTCTGACCGCCTCCCTATGTTCCTCCCCACCCCACTCACTCTCTCTGTCTCTCTGTCTCTCTCTCTAAAAATAAAAATAAACCAATGGAAGGAGGACATATATGGAGACTATCAGGGGCCTATCCAGTAGTCCTTTCACTTCTTCTTGGATAACAGAACCCCAACTGTTAGTAGGTGTCAGCTGCCCACCTTCAGAGGATTAATTGTGATTGATTTAAGCCAACAATGGCAATTTGGCTTTAGACACTAATTAGTCTAAAGGTAAACTTGTAATCAGGTTATGGCCAAGGAGATTAAGGGGTTATCTGCTGGAGGACTTTGGGAAACGTTTTTCCTCTTTGATAACAGTGGAAACTGCACAAGAAAGAAGATTTTTGGCCCTATCCTTTCATTTCTGCTTGGATGCTGAAGGTTAAGATTGTAATACTTGGAGCCACTGTAGCTTGCCTAGCACCTTGAGAGGAGAACTTGAAAATGCACTGAAGATCCAGCACAGAAAGATTAGAAGAGCCAGGGTCCTCAGTGACATCGTTGAGCCTTTGAAGTAACCCTGGGATAATCTAGTTCCAGTCCAAAAATGTGCAACCCCATTGTTTGAACCACTTTATCTGCATATCCTCTTACTTGCAGCCAAGAACATTCCCAACCAACAAAGTAGATAAGTTTTAGAAGTCTCTCCAGATTCAAAATTGTCAGAGTATTAAATAATATTTCAAAAGGGAAAAAAAAGTAATTGTCAGGGAATATATGAAACGATAGGAAAAGTTTTAAAAGGAGAAGAAACAATTGAGGGTGGGCTAAACTTAGATATATCAATCAGGTGACAAGCATGGCAGAAAACGCAGAAATGCAAATTGAAATGCCCATAGAAACAGAAAACTAGGTCAGGTCCCTGTGGAGGAAGGAAAAGAGCTGGTGCAAGTCTGTAGGATCAGAATTAGACAGTAAATATAACCCAAACAAATGCACAGCTTTATCGAGAAACAAATGACCATAAAGTCTTTTGAAATTACATTCACTCAAAGTAAGTGCTGTCTTTTGATAAGTAGAAGGGTACTAAAAACAAGTGACTTCAAAATGATCTCTTCCCATCGAAATTTTATGCGTCTATGTTTGCTTTTTATAACTACCATCTTTCCAGAAAAGATCGCCTATGATCGGATGATTAGAACAAGTTGAAAGTCAAACCGGAATAAGGAATAAAGGCATTGCAGACTGTCTGCGGGTCCTACATGAAACAAGGCTATCCACTGCCTGAGTCTGATTTTGCTAGAGAAGCTATGAGCAAGGTATCTGATATTTACAAAGTACTCCATAAATATTGGTTGAGTCTGATTTTGCATAACATATTTTAAGTGAATATTCTCTACTTAGAGAAAAAAGAAATCAGTAAGAACTCTTCTGGAGTCTTCCAGAAGAGACATAAAGATGTGAGGTCCATTTTGAACAATAGATCACATTTACAACCCTGTGTTTGGGTGATGTACACAGGAATATAATAAAAACGACCAATATTTGTTGAATACTCACCATGTGCCACATATTGTATATTCATTTTTTTCTTTTAACCCTTGTAACAGCTCTGCAAACTAGGAACCTTTATTAGTTTCATTTCACAAATGAACAAACTAAAATTCAGTGGAGTAGCCTTATCAAGGTCACTCAGCCTAGAAAGCAACAGAACCAGGACTCAAGCTCAATTCTATCTGACTCAAAAATCCTGTCATTCACCACTATACTCTACTGCCTCTTCATCAGAGGAGGAGAAGAGGGGAAAATGAACAGGAAGAGAGGGTTCTGGAACTGTCAAGGCTAGAAGACAGGTGCATCTCAGGTAGGTAGGATCAGAGAAGTGCAGGCTACATGCAGGAATTAGAAAGAAAACAAACTCTTCTTTGGAGATTTGAGAGAATTGGGGGATGGAGACAACTTAACTTGGAGCTGGGATAGAAACATAAAACCAAAACAAACAAACACAGTCTTCTAAAATAATCAGAAAAAGAATGGACAAAGAACTGTTCAATTCAGATAACTAGCATGTCTGGCTTTCTCTGGTATCACAGGAAATCTCAAAACAAGTTTTTACCTCCCACGCTAGATTCTTCCTAATTCAGCTTTTCTGAGATCTGATGGAACTCTCATTCTGGAAAAGCAAAACATTTGCTGAATCTTCCACTTGCCTTGTTAGCAATTTCTTCTTTTAGAAGATCCAGGGAGAAATGATGAGGGACATGTGACGGGGTGGAGAGTGTGCTGATGAGCTCAGATTTTCAGAGGGTACGTACAGGAGGAGGGCATGAGGGACACAATCAAGACTGAATGCACCAAGACGAGCAAAGCCCTATAGGAATAATGCCTGGATCTCTAAAGCTTATTTTAAAATGCTACGAATGATTAAAAAAAAAAAAAAAGATTCTTGTAGTTTATTCTTGTAGTTTATACAGAGATCAGGCCTGCTGCTTGGGGCTGAAACACACTGTTAACAGATTTAAAAATAAAAAGCAACAAATGGAAACAACTGGCAAAATCAAATAATATGTTTGGAAAGGAACTAAGAATGAAAATGGTGGGATCTAGTGGGGACCACAAGAGATAGGGCAGAAATCCTGGAGTAGCATCAGAAGAGCTATTTGCCACTCAGAGGACAGAAGGAATCTGAGGAGAAAGATTAATTACGAGGACCTAGAGGAGGAGAGTGTCATATAGAGCGTGGAGCCTTGAGAGGAGCACTAACCTTTAGCAGAGAGACGTGCAAAAACCCAAGGCTGCCTTATAGGAAGAAAGCGTAGATCCCTGATCTTGCCTCCTTTCTCCCTTCAACCTCCTGCAAGGGTTGCCATTGGCTAAATCCAGTTGGGACCCAGAAGGCAAAGGAGACCTTAAGTGTGGAACATTCCGGGAAGATCGTAGGGCAAAGAGAGGAGCCAAAAAGGGTGAGAGAGAATCCAGGGGATCCACAGAAGTTGGCACATGACCCCAAAGACTTGGTATGTCTACAATTACCATGTAAAGTAGGCACCAGATAGTAACTAGCAAAATACCCTTAAAGTACAGAGCCTTCCCAATATATTTCCCAGGCTCTGGCTATTACTTGTACCTAAACCAACACTGACAGTGCTACTCTCCAGCAATTCTGCAAATATTTCTGTAAAAAATGCCTTCTTTCTAGGTAGCTTTAGGTCTCACTAGGTTTTAGGAAGGTGATTAGAACTACATGGCTGGTTACTTTGAAACCAACAGCAGAGACAGCTGGAATCAAAGAGCCCTGTTCCCTTCCATTATGCAGCCTTGGTGGTGAGAAGCAGCTTCCAGGAAGGGACTGCATTACCCAGCCTCACTTTCTTCTAAAAGAGGGCCAGGTGACTAATTCTCACCAATGGAATGAAAGCAAAGGTGATTTGTGTCTGTAGAGCCAAGGCCATTAGGGATATAGTGTGACCTCGTGCTCACTTCCCTTTTTATAGTGAACACTGGTGGTCATGTGCCAAGACTGCGGTGTCACGAGATGCAAAGACCACAATTTCCAAATTGCCACTTACATGAACACCACTCAGGAGAGTCACCTGACCTGGAATAGCCACATTTTGAAAGTGACAAGTAAACTTTTCCTGTGTTAAGGGTAATTAGTTCTTTGTTAGAGCTGTTAGCCTATCCTGACAAATGTAAGACCCTTTACTCTGTAGTTATTTTCCATAATCTCACTTTCAAATTCCTTACCCTTGGCTTCAAATTACAGTAGTCAGGATAAAAGACTAGTAGAAAATTGTCCACTAGCTGCCTCACCAAGATTTTGCTGTTTGACCATTCTGTGACAGAAACATTTGCACTGAATATTTTTGTTGTTAGAAGACACCCACATTATTTTCTTTTTTTGAAATTGAAGTTTGATGCAGTCTTGGAATCATATAAAGAATATTGTATTCGGAGCATCCGAGTCCAAGTTTTACCACTTCCTTATGTGCCTGACCTTGGGCAGGTCCCATCAGCCCTCATCTCTGTCAAGCAAGGATATTAATAATGCCTCTCTGTCAGGTTGTTGTGAGGATCAAATAAGATAAGGGCTATGGAAACACTTTGTTCACAGTAAAGCTTTAGACAAAATCAGTTCTCATCTCTAGGAACAGGAAGTCAACTTGCATTTGCCTTTTAAATGTGTTCTCTGGTCATGGTGTTGTCAAGTTAGCTCCCCCTCCTTTTCTCTCAGATGGTGAGGTTCACTTCCTTCTACTCTGTCTCACCTCTATTAACAAGAAAGTAGTTCTTTGTATTGTTTGAAATTTTCACAATCTGAGTTTTGCCCAAGGAAGAATGATTTTTTAAAAACTGGGTCCAAAAACAAATTAATAGAAATAATTTCTGTACATTTTAGGGCCATGGGTTTACAATACAGCTCATTCTTTGCCCTGGGCTTTAGTTTCTCAGCGAAGTTGTTGGATTTCTATGCATTCCACGTGCACCCCCCAAAGTGTGCGTGTGTGTGTGTGTTTATCTCTAGACACCCTATTTATTATTCCAGATAAAACATGCCTTTTGTTGTTTTTAATTTCCCCTGTATTTATAAGTAGGATTTTTAAAATCACTAGGTCTTCTTTAAACCTCAAGACATAAATAGTGGATCAACTTCAATCCTCTTGTTTAATAAATAAGGAAACAGAATCCCAGAAGACCAGAGATATTTCATGACCCAATTTAAGTACCACCTCCTCCAATAAGCTTTTCCAGTTTTCTCTTCCCTCTTTCAAGCTGAGTGAGGTACCCTTTCTCCACCATAGAACGTGTGGGGGAGAGACAGAACCAGGTTCTGAATGCTTCATAGGAAGGCACCAAGTCTTCTCTGCCCTCCCAAGAACTTCTGACCTCCATGTAAATCTCCAACTATCTTCCACCTCTGCGCCTTTGGCCAAAACTGGGCCACATGATCTAGGTGCAGGGGAGGCTGGAAAAGAGAATTTTTAACTGAACACATTGCCCCCTCCACAAATTGGGGTTCTATGAGCAGAGAAGAAGGGGAGATGGATATGAGTTAACTGTCTAAGTACATCCTGGTAGTAGAATGGTGCTAGGACTCAGGTATGCTGAGTTTCAGCCCAAAGCTCCTTCCACTACCTAGTACAACCTCAATACCATATATCCAGTCATATGAGTATTTGGTTCCGCATTCTTTTTAAAAAGAATCATGATTTTCTCCCTGCAATATCTGAATTCCTCTAAAAGATGTATAACCAATCTTATTATTGGGAATTTTCTCTCCAATTTCTCTGTAGTATTTATCCAAATACTTTAGTAATAGGAATGTGACATTGATGGAAATCTAATAAATGTAAGATCTTTGTGGAGTTTGTGGGGTTTTCCCAGTTTTTGACTTCGCTTATTTCCAGACTCAAATGTATTATGACAGGTAATTCTATCTCACCCAACACTACAGAGTTATTAATAACTTGCCCTGCTGAATAAATCAGAGACCCCGAAAAAATGTGGAGTAAGCACTTGTTATGCACATATGGGATTTACCAAGTTTCTGCATTTGAAGGTCTAATATTAGGATTCACATGTCGTGCAAGGCTTTGCAGAGAAAAAGACATTTCACGTCTTCTTGACTTTGAAAATAGGCTATACTTTGCATGCAAACAAGTCTATGAGAGTATAGCGATTTTGAATAAATCACCAAGAAACAAGGTTTCAATAAACTCTAAGAAACACATTTTCAAGATCATTGCAGAAAATTAAATTAGGTGCAAGGATTTACATGACCTAGGGGATCAGGAGTTAGGCTGCACTTTGGGTTGGGCTGTTCTCATAATTAGCGGTGTGACCTTATGGAACATTCAGGGTCTTTGGTTCTGTCATCTGTAAGAAGGGACGGTTGTACCAGGTGATCTTCAAGGCGCCTGTGCATGTCTAAATTCTCTGATTCCATTTCTTCTTATGCACTGAGATCAAGAGAGCCAATTTAGGGAGTTACATGATGGCCAAATCCTGAAAAGGGCACAGTAACCTTTTGCCAGCATTACCCCTGGATTTAAGGCTGATAAATTTTTAGAATTTATTTATCATAGAATTGTTACTATTTTGGCAGGTTACCTTTTGTTGGCAATTTACAGGCTTGTAATCATCAGAAAAATGCTGTTTTGAATTCAACTCTTTTCATGCAACATTTTATCATAACTATTTGGCAATATCTCCACAGAGTCTTCATAATCACCGTTGTAGTGGGGCGATGTCATTCCATTTGGCCGATATGCCCCAAATCTGGGGCCATCCTTGCCCTTCCTCTCATATTCTACATTTGGTTCTTCAGCAAATCCTATCAGCTCTACCTTCAGATTATGTCCAGAATCTGATCCCTTCGCACCATCTCTGCTGTTACCACCCTGTCCAGGCCGCCATTGTCTGCTGTCTGGTTTATTTTCATGGTCTTCTATCTGACATGTCTGGTTCCACTACAGTTTGTATTTCACACAACTGCACTGGAGAGATCCTTTCAAACCATTGTCTTATCTTGTCCTTCTCCTCAAAACCCTCCAGGAACTTCTCATCTTATGCAAATCCAAATCTTCCTATGACCTTAAGATCCTACATGACCTGGTTTCCCTTCTACATCTCTGACCCCATCTTCAACCATCGTTCCCCTCACTCACTCTGTTCCCAACATCCAGGCCTCCTCGTTGCTTTTGCCAGACGATCCTGTCCCAAAACCTCTGCACTCACTGCAACCCCAACCCAGAATGTCATTCTTCCCACGTTCTCATTCCCCCTCTTATTATTTTCAGGTTTCTCTTCAAAAGTCCTTTCATCAGAGAAGGCTTCCCTGTCCACCCTGCTAAAAGAGCAACCACCCCCCAGCACTATATGGATTTCTTTATTTTTATTTATGACACTTCGCATCCCCTGATGTATTATTTACTTATTTATGGCCTTTCATCACCACCACTGGAAATGGAAGCCCCATGAAGGCAGGGACTTTGTTTTCTTCACTGCTGTATCCCCATGATCAGAAGAGTAGGTCAATAACTATTTGTTTAATGAATGGATTAAACTAGTTGATCAAGTAGGACTTCAGGTTATAGGTCTGGTGGTGAAACACTCAGGAAAGAATTTTAGGAAGCAAGACAAGATAAGCAAAAGAGATCACATCACGAAGATCCCGGTGTGTCACGCCAAAGTTTTCAAAATGTTATCTTTGCCTAAGTGGGACCCATAGAAAGACCTGCATCAGGGAAACAACAAAACCATATTTGTATTAAGAAACTAAATTCTGGGGCACCTGGGTGGCTCAGTGGGTTAAGCCTCTGCCTTTGGCTCAGGTCATGATCTCAGGGTCCTGGGATCGAGCCCTGCATCGGGCTCTCTGTTCAGCAGGGAGCCTGCTTCTCTCTCTCTCTGTCAAATAAATAAATAAAATCTTAAAATAAAAAGAAACTAAACTCTGTCAGTAGTGGGGATAATGAATTGGAGACAAAGAAAAGAAGTCAGGAAGGGGGCTATTGCAAAATCCATGAGAGAGACCACAAAAATGAGAGCCAACATAACAGAAGGGAAAATAGGAGGAAACAGATTCAAGGACTAGAAAGGAAATTAGAACAGCAGGATTTTAAGATTGGTTGTGCAGAGGGAAGACAAGGAAAAGGATGATTACCAAGTTTCCAGCTGGGCACCTGGAGTGGGTAGGTGTGCTTTCACCAGAAAAAGGGGCAGAAACAAATCTGAGGGTAAAGAGGCTAAGCTCAATTGTAAACTTAAGTTGGAGTTATCTGTGAGTCTTCCAAGTGGAGATGCCTGGCAAGCCTCTGAACATATAATGTAGGATCTCAAGAGAGAAGTCTGAGCTGCAAATACAGATTTGGCAGCAATGGCAGGTAGTCATTGGAGTGACTGACATTCCTCAGGAAGTGTGTTGGAGGAAGAGGAGAAGGGGGGGGTTGGGATACAACCCTGGGTCCAGGAGATTTTGCAATAACTATTTGTTTAATGAATGGATTAAACTAGTTGATCAAGTAGGACTTCAGGTTATAGGTCTGGTGGTGAAACACTCAGGAAAGAATTTTAGGAAGCAAGACAAGATAAGCAAAAGAGATCACATCACGAAGATCCCGGTGTGTCACGCCAAAGTTTTCAAAATGTTATCTTTGCCTAAGTGGGACCCATAGAAAGACCTGCATCAGGGAAACAACAAAACCATATTTGTATTAAGAAACTAAACTAAGACCCTGAGATCTTGACCTGATCCCGGTGTGTCAAGAATTTCTGAGAAGCATAAGTCAATGGTTTTAAGACCACTGGTGGTCAGTGGTGTCAAAGCAACAGCAAGCTCAAGAAAGGGAAAGACTGAAGTATGTCCCTGAAATCCAGCCATTGGGAAAGTCAAAAGGGACGTTGATAGCAATTTCAGGCGTAAAAATCAAATTGCAGTGAAACTACAGAGAAGGGAGAAGGAGCTAAAGGCATGGTTAGGAATTTGGAGAGAAAATTACAGTGTAGTCTTTTTGATTTGTTTTGTTTTGCTTTTTGTATCTCCTATAATTCAGACCTTTGATATGGCTGAAAGAAAACTAATCAGCTGGAGGAAAACCACTTATTTTTTGGTGATGACCTAACTCTGCCAAGTGCATTAGCCTATGACCACTTTTAGCCTTGAAAAACAAAACAAAATAAAGAAGGTAGTTGGCTTAAAAGAAATTATTATCTGTGGTAGAGACAAAAGTTACCTACCCATCATTCTTTCTCATGTTCTTTAACATGAACAGAACTCTGATTTTATTCAGGGTAATAATGTGTTCAGCTAAGTCTTCTTCTCTTGGACTCCTTTGCAACTAGGGAGATGTACATGCAAATCTTTGGGTGGAGCTTTCAGGAAAGCTCCTTAAAGAATACAAACTCAACAGGAGGGAGACTTTTCTTTTCTTTCTTTCTTTCTTTTTCTATTAGACATGGTGGTTTTATTTTTTTATTTATTTATTTTCAGCATAACAGTATTCATTGTTTTTGCACCACACCCAGTGCTCCGTGCAATCCGTGCCCTCTCCAATACCCACCACCTGGTTCCCCCAATCTCCCACCCCCCGCCGCTTCAAACCCCTCAGATTGTTTTTCAGAGTCCATAGTCTCTCATGGTTCACCTCCCCTTCCAATTTTCCCCAACTCCCTTCTCCTCTCTAACTCCCCTTGTCCTCCATGCTATTTGTTATGGTCCACAAATAAGTGAAAGCATATGATAATTGACTCTCTCTGCTTGACTTATTTCACTCAGCATAATCTCTTCCAGTCCCGTCCATGTTGCTACAAAATTTGGGTATTCATCCTTTCTGATGGAGGCATAATACTCCATCGTGTATATGGACCACATCTTCCTTATCCATTCGTCTGTTGAAGGGCAGTCAACAGACTGTGTGTCAAGTTGGGCAGTTTGTCCTTCTGCAGTTTGGCGACTGTGGCCATTGATGCTATAAACATTGGGGTACAGGTGGCCCTTCTTTTCACTACATCTGTATCTTTGGGTTAAATACCCAGTAGTGCAATGGCAGGGTCGTAGGGAAGCTCTATTTTTAATTTCTTGGGGAATCCCCACACTGTTCTCCAAAGTGATTGCACCAACTTGCATTTCCACCAACAGTGTAAGAGGGTTCCCCTTTCTCCACATCCCCTCCAACACATGTTGTTTCCTGTCTTGCTATTTTGGCCATTCTAACTGGTGTAAGGTGATATCTCAATGTGGTTTTAACCTTTGCCTTTCCTTTTTATCTTTTGAAAAGGAGATGTGATGGCTGGACCTACAATAGCCATATTGGGCCCATGGAGCTACTTTGAGGATGGAAGTTATAGGCTAAGGTTAGCATAGCTGAAAAGACATTCAGATCCCAAATGCTATCACAGAAATACTATTCTTTCCTTAAAATTTCTCCCCCCAGGCTTCTCGTATGTGAAAGAATAAACCCCTATTTGGTTGTAGTCCGGTCTCTGCTTGCTATTAGCAGCTGAACACAATTCCTAATTGATGCATCACCTTAAACTCTTCTATTTGAGTCTGGCTTTCTCTAAGAGCCATCATCACTGTACTGTAATATTCTAAGCCCTGAAATAGCCATCTGCTTGAGAAATATACTCACCTGGTTGCTGATGCCTAAAATCCCTGGGATAGCAGCCAGAGTCTTGTTTTCCCACTCAAGATAAGGCTTATGTTACAAATACCCATGAGAGAGATGTCTCATGAAGTTAAATTTATTCTCTGAGCTTGAACTGGGTTTCAGTCTGGGATGGGGAAGGAACATGATAAGGATAGACGTCCAGGGAACAGGGGGCATCAAAGGGATAGGAGCTTCTGCTGGAACACTAGAGCCCGGATGACATATTTTACCAGTTTCGTAAATTTACCTTAAAGTAGGCCCAGGAGAGGGACCAGTAGAAAAATAAAATAAAATAAAATAAAATAAAATAAAATAACTAATAAAATAAACTAATAATAAAATTTTTATTTTAATAATAAAATAAACTAACAAATAAAATAAAATAAAATAACTAATGTTTACAGAGCATTCATTCTATACCATGCGTTTTACTTACATTATCTCATTGAATCCCTACGACATCCCTATGAGATTAGGTGGTTTTGTTTTTAAACCCATCTTACACATGAGGGAACTGGGCCACAGAAATTTTAAATAGAGATCTGACATTTGAACCATGATCCTTCTCATACCAGAGCCTTAACTAATGATAATTTAAGTGATATTAGCATTATTATTTTATATGTCTTCACATTAACAGCTTTATGAAGTAGTTACAATTCATATCCCCATTTTATAGATGAGAAACTGAGGTGAGGAGAGGTTAGGGAATTTGCCACTGGTCGATGTGGCTAGAAAGTGAGAGAACTGAAATTTGAGTTCATGTTTGTCTCACTCTAGAACTGACTGATAGACACTGAGGGGAGAAATTTAATTTTTCTAACCTTTTTCAAGGCCCCTCATTTTTAACCCACTAAAAAGCCAGAAAATATCATTCAATATATCTTAGTCTTCCAAGGCTCAATTCATTATTAGAAGAAAACACTCTAAAAATCCACTCATACAGGCCTCAGTGACACCCAAGAGAGTGACACCCATTATTCTCCTTATTTTAAGAATTTGGATGCACAGAGATCACGAGACTTACCCAAATATAATTAAGGAAACAAAATACATTCTGGTGGATTGCCCTAGGACCCTAGTCCGGGCAGTCTAGCAGCGAGATGAAAGATGGAGCTCTTCTGTGTAATTCTGGGCTTGAAAAGCTCCCAGAGGCCTCAGACTTACAGAGGAAATTTTAAAAATGAAACTTTATTTCCCCTCTTCCTCTCCCCTTTTTGAAATAAAAGCTTATTTTTCACTGCTGAGGAAGTCACTCACAGCAGCCCATCGTCTGGGAACAGTGTTCATGTGTTAGGGACTCAGGGGTTGGGGCTAGAGGTGCCTGGAATAGAAAGGGGCCCATGGATCATACTGACATCTGAAAAGGCCCCTGGAAGGAAGGAAGAGACTGAGCTGGCCTGACTGGCTATCAGCTGCCGCTTTCTGAGGCCTCAGGCATGTTCTCTTTCAGCTGACAGAAAAAGTCACTGAGGTGAATAGAGGACACAACAGAAAGCGCGAGCTCAGGCTGGAATTCACTTACAGGTGCATTGAGACAGGCTCCCAAAGCATCTCCTTGGCCTCTCCTCTCCACTGTGACCCTGACGTGGCTGGATAGAGTCTCCAGCAATTCAAACTGGAGGGTTCTAGAAGGGAGACAGGTCTCTGGGACATTTCATTGCAGAAAGTGGCTGCAGAGGGTCAGCACTTTTCAGCTCCATGATGTTAAATGGTCCAATGAGTGGACTGTCGAAACACATGTTGGTTAATGAGAATTTTTGCATGAACTCAAGCTTGGGGATAATTTTTTAATTAAATCATAACAACAATGAGAGATTATTTCCCACTTTTCAAATACTTGATTTTTTTTTTAATAGTAGTCAATACTGAGATAGGGTAGGGGCATGGAATGATTTTCTCAGACTCACTGAGTGGGCACAAAGATTGGCAAACAGCTTAGTGAAAGCCTTTAAAAGATTCATATTCCTTGGCCCACTAATTTCACTCAAGAATTTATTCTAAGGAAATAATTAGAAATGCAAACAATGATTGGCATACAGGGATATTGTTATAAGTACCTTTTCTGAAATCTGTCCAGAGCAACCATTATGAACACTTACCTTTGTGGGAATTCCCCTTCTCCCATGGTTGAAATGTCATCTTTCCATCCATCCCACCCCTTGGCCACCACTGTCTAGAGGAAGCAGGACTGGGCACCTGACCCAGCCTGGACCAGTGATAATTCACACCCCCTTGACCAATCACTGTTTATTTGTCCAGGGACGGCTAGTTATTTTTCAAGTTGGGTTTCCCTTGCACCTGAAGTAGTGCAGATGTTTAGTTATAAGAGCAGAAGTTGGAGACACGAAATGTGTTCTAATGCAGGACTGATTAGATAAACTATGGTACACCCATAAATGAAATACACATGACTTAATAAATGGAATGTATTATGATTGTTACCATCAGCATTCAAACATGTTGTGTCATATCTTCTATTTAAAAGGATATCCTCCTTTGACCCACTGTGTCCTCCTCCATCCCACATCCCACCTCTCTCCTTCCTTTTCTGCAAAACTACTAGAAGAGTTTACCTAAATTCCCTATCAGCAGTCTCTTTTCCCGTTCTTTCTGAAATTCTCTCTAATCAGGCTCTGCTCCACCAGAATTGCTCTTGTTGGTCACCAGTGACTTTCCGTTGGCAAGTCCATTGACCGATGTTCGTTCCTCATCTTTCTAGACCTTATCAGCAGCGTTGATAGAGTTGATGGCTTAGATCTTGAACTTCTTGCTGCTATTTCTTGTTCTCCTACCTCCCTGTTCACTGTCTCTTAGTCTTCTTTTGTCCCACTTCTGGACATTGTAGTGTTCAGAACTCAGTCCTTAGGACTCTACACTTTTCTTTTCATACTCCTTTGGGGACTTCATCCTGCCATGACTTTAAGTGCCTTGTATGCACTCTGTATGTACTATGAAGACTTGCAAGTTATAGCTCCAGCTTGAGTTTCTGTCCTAAATTCCAGACTCCGATATCAAACCGCTTACTCTACTTCTGAACTTAGATATCTAACAGGCATCACAAACTTGTCCAAAACTGATACCGTAATTTACTCTTTCCTCCAAGATCCATCTCTGAAATTTGCTCCTCCAATCTAAGTGAATGAGCACTGCCATTCACCTCATTGGCCAGGCCCTTCTATTCATAGGGGCTATTCCTGGACAGTAGAATCACAAATGATTTTGCTTGTTTGTTTGTTTTTCTTTGCACTGTTGAAGGAGCAGCATTGACCAGAAGAAGAATCAACCACATTAGAGAAGAGAACGGATTCAGAAATGAAGAGTAGATAAGGAATCTGTGAATTTAAGGCAATGGGTACAATATGTTAAAAAAAAAAAAAAGTGGAAAATCAGGTAAAACTGAAAACTGCAGAATGTTCGCATTCTATGACCAAGAAAACGAGGTAGCAGCTGGAGTTTGACCAAATGGAGCAACGAGTTTGCGTGAGACTGATAATCGCAGGACTTAGCTTTACCACATGTACATGACCAGACCAGAATATTTGGTCTGGGTTCTAGGCTAGGTTAGACTCAGTTCAAAATTCCTTCTCCTCAGCATTATTCCTGAAAAAGCATAAAGAGTATGAATAGGACAAGGCTGCAGGACCATGGACTTGGCCCCCATTCTTTCTTATCTCAGAGAGGTGCACCTAGACTCAGCCCACATGGATGCGTTATCTGCCAGATCAGAGGAGTACAGAGTCACCAGCTTGACGTTTCCTCCACCCTCAGCTGGGACAGGTTAGAAACAATGAATATTACCACAGAAGGCCAAAACTCTGCCTCTCAGCCTGTCAGGTCATTTAAGCCAATGGCTCTGGTTCCAAAACTTGAAATTCTGCACTGGCCTAATCTTGCATTCCTGCACTTGTATTTCAAGGCCAGGGGTTTATTTTTTCTGTCTGCCCAGAGGCTTTCTGTGTGCAAGACTCACCCTGGAAATCTGTATGAGTCAGGGCTCTCTAGAGAAACAGAACCCATAGGATGATTCTACACATATAAAGATTTCTTTAAAGAGTTGGCTGACATGATTATGGGGACTTAGCAAATCCAAAATCTGATGGGATGGGCCAGCAGGCTGGGAACTAGGAAATAGCTGCACTTGAGACTGAAGACTATCTGCTGGCAGAATTTCCTCTTGCTGGGGATGGGCAGTTTTGTTTTATTACGGCCTTCAACTGATTAGATGAGGCCCACTTATGTTATGAAGAGTAATCTGCTTTACTCAAAGTCCACTAATTTAAATACTAATCTGATTCGAAAAACAGTTTCACAGAAACATCCAGAATAACATTTGAGCAAATATCTGAGAATCATGGCACATAAAATTAGCCATCACAGTAGCCAGACTTAGTCGGTTAAGCACCCCACTCTTGATTTTGGCTCAGGTCATGATCTCAGGGTCATGAGATTGAGGTCCATGTATGGCTCTGCACTCAGGGGAGGTCGACAGGAGATTTCCTCTCCCTCTCTTTCTGCCCCTTCCCCTACTCCCTCTTAAAAATAAAATATTAAAAAAAAAAAAAAAGCCATGTGACCTAACTAGATCTACCATGGAGGAAGTCAGAGAGGGGGTTTGGGAAAGGTTTGTGTACTGGAGGGAACACATATGAGTTATGTGTAAATGGCTTAAACTGAGCCTGTGCAGTTAGAGCTTCTGGGTTCCAAATGACGTTCTCTTTTTTTCCTATTAACTTCAGATGGAGTCATGTGGTTGTGTATCAGTGATGTTTTGCCAGCCCCACCCATTGGCATCACTGCCTGGAAGGAATCTTCGAACAGACTGTCAGGAGCTCATTAACCTATTGAGCTGGGACCACAATTGTAGCTGTCTGATGGTTAGATGCTGTGTACCCCAGGAAGCCTGAGCATACCTGAATACAATCATGGGAGAACAAGAAAATATGTACTTTTTTATTTTAGAAATTTCCTGTAAAAATATTAAAATAAATTGTATATAATGAAACAAAAATAACAAATATTAAAAATATGCTTGTTGAAGGAAAGTAAGGCCAGCAGAGGACAGGGGTCAGGAAACGAGAGAGCACAAATAGGGAACCAGGAAACTCACAAGAACACATTTTACCTCTGAGAAGCTCTTTCTCCTGTACCCCACCCAAGTCACTGGTTGGACCTGGTACCTTTGTTGTTGATTCCCGTCATTACTCTAACCTTGAATGCTGGATTCTGATGTCACCTGCTATTTGGTTCTTATGGTCCAATTTTCTGAACTTGAGCTATGAGATTGAATGTGATTAAAATCATAATAAATGTTTATGGGAAGAGTTCTGAGCCTTTTCCCTAACATTTGACTGAGGTTGCCTTTGTAATATTGATTTTTATAAGTTATTTTGCCATTTCTTATTTATAAAATCATAAATTACAAGGCTGGCAGAAATCTTAGGGTTGATTAAGTTCAACTCCCTGAGGGTTAGGAAACTGAAGTCCAGGGAGGAAACTGAGCAAATGACTTGCTCAAGACCAGCATCTCCCTAAGATGAACCCAGGCTCCAGCTCACCTGTGTCCTAGCACTCTCCCTAGAATAGCACAGGGAGAAAGGGCACGCTGTATTACAGGCAAGAAGCAGAATCCCTTCCTCCAACAGAGGCACAGGACTCCTTCCATATATTGCACATTACTCTGGGAATTAATAGCTCAATTTGGTATTAAACGAAATGGCTCACGTGGCTGATCTGGCCCAAGTGAAGGATCAGCAAAACGGGACCTGAGCTTCTCTGTATGATAATTAGGAGCAGTCCCTGAAGGAGTAAGACAAACACACTAAACGCCTTCCTGCAAAGCCAATTTTGGGCAATGGTCTGATTGCTGGATAAATCACACCAGGAAATTGAAATGAGTGGTGAGGATGGTACATTATAGGGTAGCAAACAGTTCTCTATACCTTAGAGAAATTACTCTATCAGAAGTGGAGAGGCACTGTGCAGTATGTCCAGGGAAATAAGGAGAGACAAGGAAGAAGAAAAGAGCGTATATGAGATACATAAATCAAAAGGATAAATTGATGTTAGAGGTGGTATGGAATTAAAAGGAAATAAGAAACAGATAGCTAAAGAGAGGGCTGAAAGGGGACAGAGAGTGGCAGGGGAAACAGAAACCCAAAAGTGCACTTACCTCTCAACAGTTCATGAACTTGATGATTTATTCTTTTTTTTTTTTCAATCAGTGCCAGCTTAGACCGACATGACCACAAAATACAGAATTCCAGCCCTCTCTCTTTGCCAGCCTATACACAGAGAACACAAATCAGCACCATGCTAAGTGAGGCAGGAATGGGAGATCACATTTATTTATTCTGCATTCCCTGTCAATCTTATTCCAGCTTATTTACTGAGCATCTCATATATACCACAACCTGTACTAAGGCACCCTATTGCATAGGTAGGTGTGGTCCCCGTGCTCACTGGGCCAGCACTCTAACAGGGGGAAAGGGGATGTACCATAAATGCACATCAAAGTGATTTAGGGGATTAGTCACCCTATGCCTTGGGTTTCAAGACGTTATTCTGCTACCTATCACAGAAAATCTGAATAATAGCGGCTTAAAGGAACAGAAGTGGATTTTTCACACACAACAAGAAATACGAGTAAATAGAGATTTATTTTTTCATGCAGAGAAATACAAATATAAGATCCAGGGAAGGTGCAACAGCTCATGGGTGACACCAGAACCCAGACTGAGCCTATAAATCTAGACAGAGAGTATGGTACAATCGTGAAGTACAGGGAAGTTAGCAGGAGGCTTATTATTTACCAGCTCCTGTTAACTTGTAGTATTAAATCTCGTCTCTAAAACTGTGGGAAAGTTATTTAACATCTCTCCAGTTCTCTGGTCTTCTTGTCTATAAAGTGGCCATGAAAGTATTAGACAACCCCCACCACCATAAATATAGTCAACTGTTCTTAGATAAAGAACCAAAGGTGATACAATGGAGCAAAATAGCCTTTTCAACAAATAGGGCTGGACCAACTAGACATCCACTTGCAAAACAGTGACTCTAGAGACAGACCTTACATTCTTCATTAAAATAAACTCAAAATGGATCACCAGTCTGAATATAAAATGCAAAACGATAAAGCTCCTGGGAGATAGCATAGGAGAAAACCTACATGACCTTGGGTTTGCTGATGCCTTTGTAGATACAACACCAAAGACACAATTCACCAAAGAAATAATTGATAAGCTAGACTTCATTAAAATTAAAAACTTCTGTTCCGCAAAGAATAATATCAAGAGAATGAGAAGACAAACCACACACTGGAGAAAATACCTTCAAAAGACACATCTGATAAAGAACTGTTATCCAAAACATACAAAGAACTCAAAACTCAACAGTTAGACCACAAACAACCTGATTAAAGAACAGGCTAAAGCCTTACCAGACATGTCACCATTTTTGAGGATATATGGAAAGATGCTCCATTAGGGAAATGCAAACTAGAACAATAATGAAATGCTTCTAACTCCCATTAGAATAGCCAGAATTGGGGGTGTCTGGGTGGCTCAGTGGGTTAAGATGCTGCCTTCGGCTCCCTTTGGCTCAGGTCATGACCCAAGGTCCTGGGATCGAGTTCCGCATCGGGAATCTCTGCTCAGCAGGGAGCCTGCTTTCCCCCCCCTCTCTCTCTGCCTGCCTCTCTGCCTACTTGTAATCTCTGTCTATAATAAATAAATAAAATCTTAAAAAAAAAAAAAAAGAATAGCCAGAATTGCAGTGCCTGAGTGACTTAATTGGTTAAGGGTCTGCCCTCAGCTCAGGCCCTAATCTCAGGGTCCTGGGATCAAGCCCCAAGGTGGGCTCCTTGCTCAACAAGGAATATGTTTCTTCCTCTCCCTCTGCCCATCCTCACCCCACCCATACTCTCTCAGTTTCTGTCTCAAATAAGCAAATAAAATCTTTTTTTTTTTAAATGAAAAAAACAATGGCCAGAATCCAGAACACTGACAACACCAAATGCTGATGAAGATATGGAGCTGTAAGAACTCTCCTTCATGGCTGGTGGGAATGCAGAATGGCACGGACATTTTGGAAGACAGTTTGGAGATTTCTTATGAAGGTAAACACATCCTTACCATCCGATCCAACAATCAAGCTCCTTGGTATCTGCCCAAAGGAGCTGAAGACTTATGTTCATACAAAACCTTCACACAGAGATTTTAGAGCCAGGTGTTTGTTCATATTTGCCAAAACTTGGAAGCATCCAAGATGTCCTTCAGTAAGTGAATGGATGAAAAGTCTGTGGGACATTCGAACAAGGGGATGTTATTTAGTACTAAAAAGAAATGAACTCTGAAGCCATGCAAAGACATGGAGGGATCTTGGGGGCATATTACTAAGTGAAAGAAACCAATCTGGGGAGGCTACATGCTGTATGATTTCGACTATATGACATTCTGGAAGAGGAGAAACTATGGAAGAAGTAAAAAGATCAGTGGTTTCCAGGGGCTAGGGGGAGAGATGAACAGACAGAGCACAGAGGATTTTTAGGGCAGTGACACTACTCTGTATGACATTATAATAATGGATACATGTCACTAGACCTTTGACTAAATTCATAAAATGTACAACACCAAGAGTGAACCCTAAAGTATACTAGGGATTTGGGTAATTATGATGTGTCCGTGTAGGTCCATCAGTTGTAACAAATGTGCCACTCAGGTGGGGAGTGGGAAAGGGGAGAAGCTGTGCATGTGTGGGGTAGGAGATGGATGGGAAATCTCTGTACCTTCCCCCTCAATTTTGGTATGAACCTAAAACTGCTGTAAAACAAATGTCATTTTCATCATCATCATCATCATCATCATCATCCCCACCTCCCAGGCCTATTGAAGGGATTAACAATTTAACATATGCAAACCATGAGAACAGTGCGCTAGGCAACATGTGTTGTTACAGTTGTTAATATTAACATCCTGACAGGCTTAACAAGTTGGATTTTGTCCTTATGTTTGGCCCCTTATGGTCTCAAGAATTGGAAGGGGAGGTGAACCATGAGAAACTAAGGACTCTGAAAAACAATTTGAGGGTTTTGAAGGGGTTGGGAGTGGGAGGTTGGGGGAACCAGGTGGTGGGTATTGGAGAGGGCTCAGATTGCATGGAGCACTGGTGTGGTGCAAAAACAATGAATACGTTATGCTGAAAATAAATTTTAAAAAAAAGAAAAGAAAAAGAAAGCTGCCACATCCTTAAGCATCATATAGCATTCTGGACAGGAAGAAGGGGAAAGAAATGAAAATGGTATGCCAGCTAAACCTATTTCTTTTTCTTTTTCTTGGTTTTTTTTTAATTCAAGTTTAAGTAGCCAACTTATTGTACATCATTAGTTCCATGTAATGTTCAATAATTTATCAGTTGCGTATAACACCCAGTGCTCAACACATCATGTGCATAAATCTGTTTTGTTTTGTTTTTAAAGATTATTGGGATGCCTGAGTGGCTCAGTTGGTTAAGCTGTTGCGTTTGGCTCAGGTCATGATCCTAGGGTCCTGGGATCGTGTCCCACATCGGGATCCTTGCTCAGTGGGGAGTCTGCTTCTCTCTCTGTCTCTGCCTGCCACTCTGTTTGTTTGTGCGCTCGCTCGCTCTCTCTCTCTCTCTGACAAATAAATATATTTTAAAATAAAGATTTTTATTTATTTATTTGAGAGAGGGAGACAGCAGAGTGAGAGAGAGAATATACAAGCTGGGGGACAGAAGGAGAGGGAGAAGCAGACTGCCCACTGAGCAGAGAGCCAGCTCTTGGGCTCCATCCGAGAACTCTGGGATCATGACCTGAGTCTCAGGCAGATGCTTAACTGACTGAGCCACCCAGGTGCCCTAAATCTGCTAAATTAAAAAAATCAAGAATACAGGGGGTGGGATGGATAGGGTGCCTGGGTGATGGACATTGGGAAGGGTAGGTGCTATGGTGAGTATTGTGAATTGTGTAAGACTGGTGAATCACAGACCTGTACCCCTACAACAAATAACATACTATATGTTAATTAAAAAAAAAAAAAGAGAATACAATAGCTTCTCTGACAGTTGGGCTCAGCAGACTTTGCTTTCATCTCATTGGACAGAACTGTGTCACATGTTCAAATCTGGCTAGAAGGTGGTGGAGAATAAGGTTGCCAACAGATTAAGGAGATCATGCATGGGGGTTGGGGACTGGAATATGGGCATAGGATCAGCCAACCAACCGTGTCTGCTATGGCTTCTGTCCAGAGACAGTAACTGCTAACATTGGACATATGTCCCTTTTTATGTGCACTTCCCCTTTTAATTGCATGGATCAAGCTGGTCGAACTGAATTGTCCATGCTTCTTATCCAGCTGTTATCTACTTGGATCTCATTTCCTCCACACAAAATAAGGCTTTCCAAGTGATGCCATTCCAGCCATTTCAACCAACCCGATTATTGACAAAATGCCCACTATGCATGTGGAGCTATGCCTTGAGCTGCATGAGGACCTGAAAATTTAGAAGTCATGCCTAATAGCACAGATCATATTATCTCTTTCCCGAGAGGTGCCCAGAACAAAAGAATACAAGAACACTGTGGAAAGAAATCTGGCCTTAAGAAATGTTTGTGTCTTGGGGCGCCTGGGGGCTCAGTCAGTTAAGCGTCTGCCTTTGGCTCAGGTCATGATCCCTGGGTCCTGGAATCAAGCCCCACATTGGGCTCCCAGCTCAGTGGGGAGTCTTCTTCTCCCTCTCCCTCTGCCTCTCTCCCCAGCTTATACTCTCTCTCTCAAATAAATAAATAAAATATATTTTTTTAATTTATTTATTTGACAGAGAGAGAGATCATAAGTAGGCAGAGAGGCAGGCAGAGGGGAGGGGGGAACAGGCTTCCTGCCAAGCAGAGAGCCCGATGTGGGACTCCATCCCAGGACCCTGAGATCATGACCTGAGCCAAAGGCAGAGGCTTAACCCACTGAGCCATCCAGGTGCCCAAATAAATAAAATCTTAAGAAAGAAACAAATGTTCATCTCTTTAACCCAGTAATCTCATTCTAAGATTATTCTAAATAAATAATTGGAAAGCCAGACAAAAATTACATGCAAAAAGATATTGACTATATGCTGTTTTTAAATGCCAAAAAAAGGTAGTGCGAGTGACTATTCAGCAGTCACAAAAATTATGCTTTTGAGGAACTTTTACTGTTATGAGAAACACTATGTTTTATGCTCTTATGTTTATATTTTTAATGCTATGAGAAACATACAGTGAGAAAATGCTTATCATGTATTATTCCATGGGGGGCGGTTTACCGATGTACATAGCTCACACAGTATAGCGATTAAGTGCGTAGACTCTGGAGTTAGACTAGTGCCAAGTTCCTTCTTTGCAATTTACTAGTTATTTATCTGTTTATTTGGGGGCACTTTACCTAACTTCTCTAGGCCTCTAAAGCCAATACAGAAAGGTAGAGGGAGGAAGGTAAAACAATTTAAGAGGAAAGATATGCCTTAGCAAGGCATCATAGAGCGAAAACTGTTGGGGGCCCAGAACAAGAAGGCTCTACAATGGGTCCAGAAGGCCATGCCAGCTGCTACTGACCCTTGGGACCATAGGATCCAGCAGACCCAATGGTGCTTGAGTGTCCGTGGAAGACAGAGATGCTGTTTGGAGCATTTGGCAGGTCCCTTTGGGTGAATTGCAGCAAAATCCTGCCATCTCCTTGGATAATTACTCTCCTTTAGAGAAACGGCTCATGGACTGCTACGTTAATAGAGATGGAACCCTTAACCACGGGCCATCAAGTTACCAGGAGACCTGAACTGCTCATCACGCACTTTGTTATTTGCCACACAAAGCCCCAGAGATGGGTATGTATGGCAGCTCTCCGTAATTGGACCTAGGCAGGCCCTGAAGACACAATTAAGTGACCTGAAGAGGTGGCCCAAATGCCCAAGTTCCCCCCTCAGGCTACACGATTTCTCTCTCTCCCAGCCTGCACCTGTGGTCTCCTGGGGAGTTCCCTATGATCGGTTGACAGAAGGCAAGACTCAGGCCTGGTTTACAGATGGTTTTGCACCATATATACAAATCCCCAGAAAGCGGACAGCCACAGCACCACAGTCCCCTTCTGAGAATGTCCCCAAAAGACAGGAAGGGAAGGGAAATCCTCTCAGTAGGCAGAGCTTAGTTGTTGACTTTGTTTAGAAGGAGGAGTGGCCAGACATGAGATTTTATACCAGTGCATGGGCTGTGGCCAATGATTTGGCTGAATGGTCAGAAACATGTAAGGAACATGATTGGTGACAAGGAAATTTGGGAAAAAGAGAAGTAGATTGACTTCTCTAAATGAGCAAAAACAATGAAGATATTTATGTCCCATGTAAATGCTCACCAAAAGGTGACCTTGGCCGAGGATGATTTTAAAAATCAAGTGCATAAGGTGACACATGTTGGATACCAGCCAACCTCTTTCCCCAGCCACCCCTGTCATCATCAACAGCTCCTGAATAAAGTGTCCATGGTGGCAAGGATGGAGGCTAGGCATGGGCTCAGCAACGTGGGTTTGCAATCGGTGAGGCCAACCTGAACAATAGCCACTGCTGAGTGCCACTCGCAAAGACCCATCCCGAGTCCTTAACACAACACCATTTCCTGGGGTGATCAGTCATCTACCTGGTAGTAGGTTGATTTCATTGGACACCTTCCATCATGGAAGGGGCAGGATTTTGTTCTTACCGGAATGGATACACACTCTGAATACAGATTTGACTTCCCTGCACATAATGCTTTAGGCAAAACTACCATCCACAGACTTACAGAATTATTTATGTACTACCATGGAATCACTTCACAACAAAAGAAGAGGGGAAATGGATCCATGCTCATGGAATTCATTGGATTTGTCATGTTCTCTGCCACTCTGAAGGAGCTGTTTTCACAGAACTGTGGAATGGCCTTTTGAAGACTCAGTTATAGCACCAGCTAGATGTCAATACCTTGGAGGGCTGAGGCAAGGTTCTCCAGAAGGCGGGTATGCTCTGAATCAGTATCCAATAGATGATATAGTTTCTCCTATAGCCCGAATTTATGGGTCCAGGCATCAAGGGGTGGAAATAGGAGGGATACTGTTCCTTATTACCCCTAGTGACCCGCTAGCAAAATTTCTGCTTCCTGTTCCCACAGGCTCTGCTGGCCTAGAGGTCTTAGTTCCAAGGGAAGGAATGCTTCTACCAGGAGACACAATGATTCCATTGAACTAGAAGTTAAGACAGAAACCCAGCCACTTTGGACTCCTCATGCCTCTAAATTAACAAAGAAGGGAGTTCCTGTGCTGACCTTGTGGTTAGTCCTGACGCCCAAGGGGAATTGGATTACTATTCCATGGTGAAGGTAAGGAAGGGAATCTGAAGATCCCTTAGGGCCGCTGTTAGAATTGTCATGCCCTATGGCTAAAGCCTATGGAAAACCACAACAACCTAATTCAGGCAGGACTACTAATAGTCCAGATCCTTCCAGAACAAAGATCTGGGTGACCTCACCAGGTAAAGAACAACCAGCTGGGGTACTTGCTGAAGGCAAAGGAAATGCAAAACAGGTAGTAGAAAATGGTAGTTATAAATACTGGCTGTGAGTACAGGAATAGTTAAAAACAAGGACTGTAATTGTCATGAGTATTTCCTCCTTATTTTGTAATGAACATGCTTGCATGTGTATATGTGTCAAATATCTTCGTTTTCTTCCCTCTAATTCCCTTATCCTGTAACATAAGATGAATTGACTTTATATCATAATATAGTTATGTTTTGTTAATTTCACATCATAGTATTTAAGTTATGAATTATCAAGGAGAATGGCAAATATCACTCAAGAGTAAACATCACTCATTTACCTCCTCTCCTGGGGAAACAGTCAGTATAGTTTGGGTTGTATGCAGAATAGTTATACCAACTTAGCTGGAATTATGACTTTGTAATTGTCTTCGTTTGGAGACTAATAATGGTTTAAGGAGAGGCATGTGGGTGCCAAGTTGACAAAGTGGCAAGTCAACAAATTACTAGCCGTGATCGTTAATTTTATGTGCTAACTTGCCTAGGCCACAGAGGTTTCCAGATATTTGCTCAAACAATATTTTGGGGTTTTGTGATAGTGCTTTGCAGTAAGTTTAACATTTAAACTGACAGCCTGGCTCAGTTGGTAGATCATGAGACTCTTTATCTCGGGGGCATGAGTTTGAGCCCCACATTGTGTGTAGAGACTATGAATAGATAAACTTTAAACTGATAGACTGAATAAGGCAGCTCGCCCTCCACAATGTGGGTGAGCCTCACCCAATCAGTTGAAGGTCTGAAAAGAACAAAAAGGCTGACTCCTGAATGAAAGGGAATTCCTGCCTGCCTGTCTTCAGACTGGGAAATTGTGCTGGGTTTTGTTTTCTTGTTTTTTGGTTTTTTCCTGCCTTTGGACTCAAACTGAACTAGAGGCCTCCCTTATCTCAAGCCTCCTGGCCTCTAGAGTGAAACTACACCATTGACTCTCCTGGGTCTCCAGCTTGCCAGTTGCAGATCTGGGGACTTGTAAGCCCCTATAATCATGTGGGTCAATTCCATATATATATATATATGGAATTATGTATATAATTATTATCATATATATTATTATATATATATAAAATACATGCACACATACACACACACACACATACACACACACACACACCTCCCACATACTGCTGGCTCTATTTCTCTGGAGACCTCAGAGAATCCTTCCTTGCTTTTTCCAGCTATTTCCCTGCATGGCTTGCTGAAGAGGCTCCAGATTGATAAAATTTACCTCTATCTACCACCACTTGGTCACTCCTCACATAGGACTCAACGCCCATAGAGAACTGAAGAGAGAAGAAGATCACTGGCTTTAAAGAAAATCCGGCATTTGTGGAGAGAGGATATTTCCTCTTCTAAGCCAGGTAAACTTCTTGTGATGTTAGGGGTGCTTGCCAAAAGAGGAGACTCCCCATTCCCGAGTGGAGGATCCTTGTATCCACTGACCTACTATCAAATTGTCCGCAAGCATACAATAGTGAAAGAGCTCTTGGAGAATGTTCTAGAAACCTAGAAACAACCCATCAATCTTTTCATCCTTCTTTTCACTACAGAAAAAAAATAATGGGTGCTTGATGTGTGTAGCCCTCTATCTGGGAGCCTTTGGAAACAGAACAGTACTCACTGAACAATTTCTGAAGATAAGCATCTTGATGGGCTGGGCCATACCCAGCAGACTGGACGCATCTATGGTGCAGTAAGATATGGCTGGGAAGAAACCCCCCTCCATCCCACTTCTCTGTGGCCTTTGGAGGGTGCAGAAGAGGACTTTGGAAATTTCTGTGGCTCCCCTGGGTGGAGCAATACCAAGGTAAGCAATAGGGCAGAAGTCTCTGAGTGGCCCTGGTGACCACTGTGCCAAGCAATGGGCTGCCCACCAGGGGAAGCGGTCATCAGTGGCAGAGGAGAAGGTGGAACACCATCCCAAGAAAAGACAAACACATCACCTGCAAGGAGACTTAGAACAGACATCATTAACCTTAGATAGAACCTGCCAGAACAGAAGAGGAGCCAGATACTGCTCTCATGCAGGCAATCACAGAAGGATACCTCTGCCTCCTCTCACCTCCTCCCCACACTATTGACACAGGAGAGCTCTGGGAAGAGGGTGGGACAGTTTTCTCAGGGCCCTGTCTGGCCCTCCACTCCCTGCTCCTGGGGCCACAAAGAGCATCATCTGCCCCAGAGTCAGGTATGGAAGGAACAGAGCTTTTAATAGAGCTTGACATTAACTCGGTCATGAAGACATGGGGTCAGAACTAGGTCTTAAATGCTGAAACAAGACTGCTCATAGAGCCTTGTTTTTTTTTGTTGTTGTTTTTTTTTTTTTTAACATTTTATTGATTTATCAGAATGAGAGCACAAGCAGGGGGAGAAGCAGACAGAGCAAGAAGCCCAACATGGGACTTGATCCCAGGACCCCAGGATCATGACCTGGGCCAAAAGCAAATGCTTAACCAACTGAGCCACCCAGGTGTCCCTGGAAACTGCCTTTCTTGTTACAGGTTCCCAGTGTGGGGATCTGCAGAGTACCTTGTGTGCACTCCTGCTTTCTGTGGCTCACGGCAGTGCCGCCACACACAGTCAAGTCAGAGACGAATAATAAATCAAAATATAATATGATTAAGAAGCAAATGAGATACATAGTCTACAACGTTATGGGACACAAAGTAGGGAATGATTATATGAAGATGGGGTTCCTGCCCAGGGCTTCAAGAAAAAATGGCGTTTTTACTGGCTCTTAAAAGATAGTCCAAGTCTTAGAGGAAGAGGAAGCCTGGAGAGAGAGAGGGGGGACCCCAAGAGGTGAAGTGGGGAAATAATGAACAAGGCCACAAAAGAAGGAACAATGCGGATTCCAAAGACAATAAAACCTCTAGTCTGGCTCCAAATGTGTTTTGGGGAACAATAGACCTTTATGGCATGCTAGAACTTTCCTGGTATCCCTTCTTTCTCTCCACCCCTCCCAGTTGCTTACACTTGGCTTACTCCTACTCATCCGTGCACTTCCAGTTTAGATATTTCTGCTAGGATGCCTTCCCTGACACCCCTCGCTGATCCCCACTGTACTTCATACCGTACCTCCCATTTTAGCACCCAGCACTTTGGAACTCATTGTCTACTTGCCAGAGCACACCCCCACCCCGCCCCACCGGCAGCAGTCAGTGAGCTGCCTGAGCAAGACTATGTTGAGCTTGGGGTGCCTGGGTGGCTCAGTGGGTTAAGCATCTTCCATTGGCTCAGATCATGATACCAGGGTCTTGGGATCGCGTCCCGCTTCAGGCTCCCTGCTCAGCAGAGAGCCTGCTTCTCTCTCTTTCTCTGCCACTCCCCCTGTTCATGTCCTTTCTCTCACTCACTCTCTCTTTTAAACAAATAAACAAAATCTTAAAAATAATAATAAAATAAGATAAAATAAAACATTTCCAAGTACATGTTGAATCCATGCTGCAGGATCTACCCAATAGGGACTCCAGAGTCTCCAATCTCAATCTGGGTATCTCTGGTGGTTTGGTTGGCAGAAACAAGATGCCTGGGAAAGTTAGCTTGGAGAGAGAGATTCAGCACCTGACATTTACAGTAAGTCCTCCTAGAGTAGCAATCATGAGTATAAAGAGCAGAGGAAGAAAATATTAGATATTTCACATCCCTTACCCATGGTCAATGAGCTCCACCTACACCCGGTATCCCCAAGCAGGCTATGTGTCTCTGCATACAATGGTACCTATTCCCTCTCCCCTCCCCCACCCCATGCCCCTACAATATTCACCCATTAGCAGGCAAGCACCAGATACAGAGCAACCCCCCTAGGGCTCCCATTCTGGCTGAGCTAAGAACTAGTGAGGTGACCTTGAGTGATCAGGTCATCATGTCAGGTCTCAACTTCCTCATCAGAAAAATGGGAGGGTTGAAGATCATTCTAAGGTTCCTCCAAGCTTTACAGAGCCTATGGTTCTGGGACCAAAAGCTGCCAGCTAAGCCTTTATGTAAGAAGTGTCCTCTAGCCTTCTCAGACTCTGATTCCAAGAAGGGCTCAGTGTGGGCATCGTTACACTCGAACAGCAGAGGCAGAGCTGGACGGTTCGGGGAAGGGGAGCAATCTAAGGTCACAGGGCAAAGCCATTTCCTTCAGGGAGATGCCAAAGAAGGGTGCAATTTTGCTTTCCTAAACTGAATGCCCTGGGCCCCCCGTATGGTAATCTCATTCTTAGAGCGCCACCTACTGATGAAGGGGTTTTGGTCAGCAGATAAACTGCTCTCAAAGGGTTGGTCTTGAGAGTCTGCATGTTTCTGGAAGGAGTTTCAGGTAATATTTAAAAACAAAAATCCACCCGCAGACCAGCTACCATAACACCTTTAACATTTACAAAGAAAAAGGAGGAAAGCGTTGCACCCTTTCTTCAGTATTTATAAGAAAGAACTAACCTTTAATTTGCTCTTCTACTGAATAAGGGATCCCTTGCTTAAAAGAACAAGCACTTTCCTGACAGGTCCTGAGGGTTAACCAAATTTGAACAGAGAAATTTACATTTTAATTGCAGTAAGGGAGATCGCTGTTTTAAGGAGTCCCGAGGGTAATCCTGTTGTAAAGCAAAATAATCACTCCCTATGTTTGCTTTGGTAAATTCAGCCTCTGGTTTATTTTCTTTTCAATCTGGGCCCACCTGTTTCTGTGACGTGGGTTCTGGGCAATTTTAAATGACGGCTTTTAGCTCACACTCTCTTTAAAAACAAACCAAATACACTCAAAACCCATTTGGAGCTGGCAGTGAGGCCTGTATGGGAGGTTATTTATGATGTGCTGCCACTGCCTGGATCCGGTGGGCGGCCCACATGGGCCCCACAGTCTTGTCTTTCCGACAAGAAGCCTTTGCCCAAGCGTCCTGGACGTTGTCTTTAGCAACTACCACACTAGGGCGCTGGAAAGCATCGTGTGAGTTCTGCTGGGGTTTGCTTCTAGCCCGTCCCCCAAAGGGCAGAATTTGATGTAAGATAGACTTAAGGGAGTTAGAAGGATACGACAAAGAGAGCCCATTTTAAAAGAATTCTATTCTGACTTGTCCGCCAGAAGGGGAGAGAGCATTGTAATGGGACCCTCAGTCCTAAAAAGGATGCTGTTCCTATCAGGCAGGATCACTTGAGCCTTGGAAGCCAAGACACTTTAAAAGATGGTTTTGTATCTTTTGCCAAGGAAAGAAGGTTCTGAGAGATCCAGCCACGGTACCAAATAGTTAAAACTTGGGTGCTGAGATCAGGAAGAACCGGATTTGAATCTCAGTCCTGTCTTTTACTCACTGTCATTGAAAATACTGGATAAATTACTCATCCTCCCTGGGGCTCAATTTTCTCAGCTGTAAAATGGGATAATAAGAGGACCTACCTCTTCTGTGTATGAGTGTGACATGCAGTATCAGGCACCCAAAAGGGGCTCTGTAAATGGTAGTGATCATTAATAATAATAATGATATTGAATGCAACAGTCCCTTAGCCAGTGCCAATAGTGGGACCTAGACAGCAGAATGAGGCAGTGGGAAAGAGCTTAGCGCTGGAAATTAAGAAACCTAAGGTTTTTATCTCAGCTCCATTAAGAATCAGCCATCTAACTGGAGGCTAGTTCCGTTGGCTCTCTTTGAGCCTCAGTTTCTTCATTTACCAGATAATATCTCTAGTGTTCCTGGTCCTTTTCATCTCTGAAATTAAAATCAATGAGCTCTGTTGCATTTAAAGTGGTTTTAAAGTTCTGAGTAATGGAAATAATGCTATTATTATAAGAATGACTATTCTGAGGTTAAGAAAATACTTTCCAATCAAATCTTTAGGTGGAGTACCCCCCTCCATGTTAGAGCTATCATAAATTTGAGAACATTTTTGGAGAACAAAGACTTCCTTGTAGATGGTTATTAAAGGTTTGAGTTGGAAGGAGGTGGGAAGGGCCTGGTTTGGGAGGAGGGAAGCGGAGCGGGAACATCAATGGCTTGGCCAGGCTAAACTCCAGGCTGGCTTTGTCCTGCCACCTTGAGACAGGGCTGGAACAATTCTGAGGTTTAGCACTCCAGGGTCCCTAAGGAGCAACAGCCCATTGGACTGAATTATGCCAAATTGAGGAGCGACTTGTAAAATGAGCAAATATTCCCCAAGGATTTTAACCAACACGTTGTACCTTTCAAGTCGCTGAGTACAACCTGTGGGAAAATGACCTTGTAAACACATCAGACTGTCATTGTGAGATCAGCCTGGAATGGAAATGATTTTGGATACAAGAAATCAAATTTATGACTAGTCTTACGCCACCAGCTTTTATTGATTCTTTGGCTACATCGGGGACACGTAGGGCTAATGTAGCTGGTCTAAGGCAACTAGTCTGTTGAGAAATGGAATTCTCTTTTCCAGAAAATGTAATTTAGTCTCAATAATGAATCAATCCAAAGGTAAGACCCCTAAGAACCACAAGAAGGGATATTGCAGCTATCATATATATTAACCCTTAACAGACAAAGCATTCTGGAAGTTGGACATTTTCTAATTAACTCTCGTATTTCTTTTACTAAATTTTTTTTATTGCTTTTGTACTGTTTAAAATGAATGGATTAGGAGTGCCTGAGGGGTTCAGTCCATTCAGCATCAGACTCTTGATTTTGGCTCATGTCATGACCTCAGGGTGGCGAGATGGAGCCCTGCCTCCAGCTCTACACTCAGCCTGGAGTCTGCTTAAGATTCTTTCTCCTTCTTCCTCTGCCCCTCTCCCCCTGCTCATGCATGTGGTCTCTCTCTCCCTCTCTCAAATAAATAAATAAATAAAATCTTTAAAAAAATAAGTGATTATATTCAAATGGAATTGCTTAGGACTGAGAACTATTTTCTAGGTCCCCTTAGAAAGCCAACACTTACAGGGCGCCTGGGTGGCTCAGTGGATTAAGCCGCTGCCTTCTGCTCAGGTCATGATCTCAGGGTCCTGGGATGGAGCCCCGCATCAACAGGCTGTCTGCTCAGCAGGGAGCCTGCTTCCTCCTCTCTCTCTCTCTGCCTGCCTCTCTGCCTACTTGTGATCTCTCTCTGTCAAATAAATAAATAAAATCTTTAAATTAAAAAAAAAAAAGAAAGCCAACACTACAAATTTGTATTATGAAATGAAAATTATACATAGAACAATGATAACAAAAACAAAGGCTTCCCTCTAATCCCAGAACCCAAAGAGAACCATGAGTAAAGTCTCACAGTATTTTTGCTATATCGTTATGTAGATGTGAATAAAATTGGTGTCAAATCTTATCTTCTTTTATTTTTTTAATAGCTATAAAGAAAGTTCTGGCATATTTTGCAAGTCAAAAAGATTAACCAAGAATGAATAATGGGCAAGTTAAAAAACTAAAACTTACAATATTCAAAACAATGAATACTGTTACACTGAAAAGAAATAATAAAAAAAAAAACTTACAATATTCAAAACCCAGGAGGATCCAAGGGGAAAACACAAACAAAGAAACAAACAGAAACAGACTCATAAGTACATAAAACGAACAGAGCAGAGAGGAGTGGAGGTTATGTGCGAAATAGGTGAAGGGGGCTAAGAGGTACAAACTTACAATTACCCAATGCATAAATCACTTGAATGAAAAGTACAGCATAAGAAATATAGTCGATAACATTGCAATAATGTTGTATAGCAGGGCACCTGGTGGCTCATTTGTTAGGCATCTGCCTTTGGCCCGGGTCATGGTCCCAGGGTCCTGGGATCAAGCCCCACTTTGGGCTCCCTGCTCTGTGGCGGGCCTGCTTCTCACGCTCCCACTCCCTGTACTTGTGTTCCCTCTCTCTCATGTGCGCTCGCTCTCTCTCTCTGTCAAATAAATAAATAAAATCGTAAAAAATAGTAATAATGATGTAGAGCAGCAGGTAGTAACCATACTTATTGTGGTAAGCACTTACAAAATGTGTAAATTGTCAAATCACTATGTTATATACCTAAAACAAATGTAATATTGTATGTCAACTATATTTCAACTAAAAATAAAAATAAAACTCAGGACATTTGACTGATATTCTGTAATACCATATAATTAAAAAAAAAAAAAAACCCAAACTATGCAATTTAAAAGGTGTGCTCTTCTTTTTGGAGGCTTTTCCCCCCAGCTTTGTCTATTTGTATTTTTTGCTTCAAATCTCTACAAAAACCTAAGACCATTTAATTATGCCCTGTACATCTTTTTTAGTGTCCTTGTTATTAAAAACAGACTTCAAAGCACTCCCCAGAATCAAACCATGAAGATCCTCATTAAACAGTCAAGGAAAGTGATGTGATTTCAGATGTTGAACAGCCCTGAGATTGAAGGGGTAATATTTGAAAAAAATTTTTAAGATTTTATTTATTTATTTGACAGAACGGAGATTAAAAGTAGGCAGAGAAGCAGGCAGAGAGAGAGGAGGAAGCAGGCTCCCTGCTGAGCAGAGAGCCCGATGCGGGACTCGATCCCAGGACCCTGAGATCATGACCTGAGCGGAAGGCAGAGGCTTTAACCCACTGAGCCATCCAGGCACCTCAATATTGGAAAATTTACAATCAAAACTAATTGAACAACAACAACAAAGAAAACTAATTGAGCATAAAACAATACACAGATCTATGTATCGATAACTTTAAAACGAGTCTGTGATTTGTTACCTTAAGATTCAAGGACTCTCTATCAGTGTGGCCAGGGATCAATGGGATTAGGAAGAAAAGATTACATTCTAGGACTCATAGCTAAAATACATGGCTTGAAATTATATGAAACTTGGCCGGATTCTCATATGGCCTCTACATAAGACACACATGCAACAAGCAAAGCCAAGAGGCTGCTGTGCTTCAGAAACCAAACTTAGCAGACTGGAGTCCTCGGGGTTTGCACTGCTCCAATTCACAGAGAATTTCGGAATCTGAGAAATAATTAAGGTGCAATGGGTATCGCTGAATATTCTGGGAAATGACAACAAGGGCCAACTGCGCTGAGTGCTGGCATGAATTAGCTCATTTAATCCTAAAACAGTAATCCTGACAGTAACCCTGGCAAGGTTCTTTCCTGATTGTACAGAGGAGAAAACTGAAGCAGAACTCGTAAAGGACAGAGGAAGGATTCGATTCCAGGAAGCATATAACCCAGAACCTGTGTGTTTAACAGGACACGTCTTTTCTCCCCATTAAAAGAACAAAGACTCACTAAAGGTAAAACCCAGCCTCTCTCCCTGGTTCTTGGTCTGTTCAACCTACTCATCTTTTAGAACTCACTAGAAACCTTGATTCCCTGGAAGAATTTCCCTGGTTCCTTAGGCTACATTTGGTCCATTTTGTTTCACTTGCCCTCCTGGAGCCATCTGCTTCTACCAGCATAACCAAAATCATAATTTTCAAAATTACTCTTTGAACTAACTATTCTCTCCAGTAGAATTCTTCAGGAGGGTGGAGGCTGTGTCTGTTTTTGCTCACCACGGTAGTCTCAGTCCAGGACATGGGGTAGGCACATGATAAATCTTTATCGCAAGAATCAATAAAGAAGCAGATCATAGCTGTCCTTGATCATGGGAGATGAGTGAGAAAATACGCCCTGTGTGTACAAAGCACGCCAGATGTAGAAAAACATGGTGTCATGAAAACAGTTAACCAAAAGCAGACAGCAGAATCACCACAGAGATCAGGCATGACATCTGCTGGCGGTTCTGGGCATACAGGAGAGGCTGGTTCTCAAACAGAAAAACTCCAGAATGGCCGTACTCATTCCTTAGGCTGCCTACCTTTCTGGGGCTCTCCCAGGGTATGACATAAAATAGAATTAATCATTACCAGCCTGACAAGTTCTGCTTATGAAGACTTGAAAGAAAAAGGGCAAAAAATAAATAAATAAATAAAATGAAACAAAATGGAATAAAATAAATTAAAATAAAATAGTTCTCTACACTGACTTGGAAACCACCTCAATTTGTCCGGGCTTTTTTTTATCATTTATTGGACTTTACACGAAAAAAAACAGATACTCCCCCAAAGACTTTGCTGTTTTCGTGTGAATATTATCTTCATTTTATCATGGGCTTCTGATGACCATAGTTTATCTTGACTAACTTGACCCCATTCATTTGATGAGGAGCCCTAGCTTTGTGTTCTAATTCCCATTTAGTTTGCTTATTCATTGCACACGTTTTCATCAAAGGCTTATTGTATGCCAAATGCAGTGCTAGTCCCAGCAGCACAATGGTGAACAAAACAGATGCTCCCCCACCCCAACCTCGCTGTGGGATCTGCTGGAGAATGCAGATGTGTTCCCAGGCAGTTACAAACTTAACCGGGACCTACGGATCTGGTGTGAAATTCAGGTAGTTCTTAAACATCCCTCAAGTGGTAAGCACAATTGGATGTATTTGTTGGTGTGCATTTTTCACTGTTTGCGCGGTCTTAACCATCTTCAGTCTAACGATTGAGGTAAGACAATACTGCATGCAAAACATCCGCGAGCATATCTAAGCAAAGCATAAACAAATCACCCAGCTCAGCTACTTTGAACTGCATGTACCCTAAAATTGGGGCCAGGCAGGGGCAGCCCTAAATTCATTATCAAAAGATCTTGTTTAGAAATTCTGGGTAGGGACTACTTGAAGAGAACAAAAAGTAGGTGTTGTAGATTATGTTATTGTTCCCTACCATTCTCTCCTCCTTCTCTGTGATATAATTATACCCCCCCTCCTCCCCAGCCCCACATCAGGCTTGGCCACATGGCTTGTTTGGCCACCTGCAGTGTGCGTGGAAGTGTTGTATGCCTCAGCCAAGCACACGCTCGAACAGCTTGGGTTATTCATGGCTCTTTTCCCTCTAAGAGAAAGCAGCCCATCTTACGTGTGGATTTCTCCTCCAATCTGGATCCCAGAGTGAAGACACAGAGCAGGGCTGACCAGGGAATAACATGTAAGACGGAGGAAAAGGAAGCCTTTGTGGTTGTAACACATTGAGATTTTGGAGTTGTTTGTTTCCAATGCAGACTTTAGTAATTCATCACTTACACAACACCTGGTGCTCATCACAAGTGCCCTCTTTAATTTCCATCACCTGTTTCATCCATCACCCCCCACCCACCTCCTGTCCAGGAACCATCAATTCCTTCTTTATGGTGTAGAGTCTGTTCCTAGGTTTGCCCCTCTTTCCCACCACCGCCCCCCACTATGTTCATTTGTTTTGTTTCTTAAATTCCACATATGAGTGAAATCACGTGGTATTTGTCTTTCTTTCACGGACTTATTTTGCTTAGCATAGCACTATCTGGCTCCATCCACATCATTCAAATGGCAAGATCTCGTTCTTTTTACATCTGAGTAATATTCCATTATATATGTGTGTGTGTGTGTGTGTGTGTGTGTGTATATATACATATATAACATATATCACATATATCACATCTTCTTTATCCACTCATCTATCAATGGAATTTAGGCTCTTTCCATAATTTGGCTATTGCAGATAATGCTGCTATAAACATCGGGGTGCATGTATGAGATTTTGGGGTTGTTTGTTATCTCATATAACCTGCAAAGAGTAGAGTAAATCATCAAGTGTCAGAGTCACCCAAGGGAATCAAACAGAGTCTTGAAAAGAAGTACAGTACAAACATAGAACAGGCACAGCTTTCTGGAACAAGATAAGAAATTAAACATAAACATATAAAGTAGTTTATACTCAAACCCACAGAAAAATCAGTGATGAAGAAGATGATTGAATCACTGTGAGTGAGCTTGATATAATATTTATATATAGTACATTGAATCTAAGAATGGGAAAATATTCATTCTTTACAAGCTTTATGGAGTAATTTATGAAAAATGACTTGTGAACTAATCACAAGATATTCTCGACAAATTCCAAAAAATAAGTATCCGCAATCTCTGACTATAATGCAACTAATTTAGATATTAATTTTTAAAAATAAAACAAAAAGTCACACACTTGCATGTTGAAAAACATACTTTTAAATAGCTCCAGCACAAAGAAATCCTAATGAAAACTAGAAAATATTTAGAACTGAACAGTAACACTACTTGTCAAAATTAACAAGATATGGCTAAGGCAGTATTTAGAGGGACATGTATAGTAGCCTAAATGCATATATTGTAAAAGAATAAAGGGTAAAAAGTAATTAGCTTAACATCTAATTTTAGAAGATAGGAAAAAAGAAATAAATATAAAAGCAGAAATTCATAAAGAACACAACATGGACGGTACTGGAAAAGATTATGCTGAGTGAAATAAGTCAAGCAGAGAGAGTCAATTATCATATGGTTTCACTTATTTGTGGAGCATAACAAGTAGCATGGAGGACATGGGGAGTTAGAGAGGAGAAGGGAGTTGGGGGAAATTGGAAGGGGAGGTGAACCATGAGAGACTATGGACTCTGAAAAACAATCTGAGGGTTTTGAAGGGGCAGGGGATGGGAGGTTGGGGTACCAGGTAGTGGGTATTAGAGAGGGCACGGATTGCATGGAGCACTGGGTGTGGTGCAAAAATAATGAATACTGTTATGCTGCAAATAAATAAAAAAAATTTTTTTTAAATGTTGAAATGAAAAAAAAAGAAAACACAAAACAGAGAGGCTCGACAAAAGATTTTTTTTAAGATTTTATTATTTATTTATTTATTTAGGTGAGTAGGGGCAGAGGAAGAGGGAAAGAGAGAATCCCAAGCAGACTCCACTCTGAGTGCTGAGCCCAATGTAGGGCTTGATCTCACCACCCTGAGATCGTGATCTGAGCTGAAACCAAGAGTCAATGGTCAACTGACTGAGCCACACAGGTGCCCCTAAAAGTTTTTTTTTTTTTTCAGGATTAATAAAATTGACAAATCTCTGGGAAAAAACAAGTAAGAAAAAACCAAGAAAACACAGATAAATACTATTAGGGTCATAAAAGGGAAGTAAATCTAATTTTGCATTCTTTTAGGATATAGAAAAAGAGGAAATATTTTCCAAGTCATTGTATAGTGTCAACATAAGCATCATATACATCAAAGAGAGGCAATAGCATTAAAAGACTAAAAAATTATAGATCAATGTCAATAATGATCACAAATGCAAAAATCCTAAACAAAATTTAACAAACTGACTCTAGCAACGAATAAAAAACATATTTGATTATTACAAAATTGGGTTCATTCCAGGAATTCAAGATTGGTTTACCTTTTAAAAATATTTTAATATACCAAGGCAACAAATTAAGGGTGAAAAAAAAATACCATCATCTCAAGAGAAGTAGGAGAATGATTTAATAGAAGGGAATTTTAGATTATGGTTTGGGGAAAAAATTTTTTTGCAACAAAATAGAAAGAAGAAAACCTCTTTAACCATATAAAGTTTTTCTAGAGGAAAAAAGCTATAGCAAAAATTCATACTTACTATTAGTAAGATATAAAGGGGTGCCTGGCTGGCTCACTTGGTGGAGCAAGCAACTCTTTTTTTTTTTGCCATTAAAAAAAAATTATTATTAATTTATATCAGTCACCATACAGCGGCTCCGAGTGAGTCGTTAAGCATCTGCTTTCAGCTCAGGTCATGATCCCAGGGTTCTGGGATCGGGCCCTACATCAGGCTCCCTGCTCAGCGGGAAGCTGACTTCTCTTGTCCCACTCCCCATGCTTGTGTTTCCTCTCTCTCTCTCTGTCTCTCTCTGTCAAATAAATAAATAAAATCTTAAAAAAAAATTAGTCACCATACAGTACATCATTAGTTTGGATGTATTGTTCCATGATTCATTGTGTCTAACACACGTGCTCCGTGCAATACATGCCCTCCTTAATACTCATCACCAAGCTCGCCCATCCCCCTAACCACCTCCCCTCTAAAACCCTCAGTTTGTTTCTCGGGAGTCCCTTGCTCTCATGGCTCATCTCCCCCTCTGATAACCCCCCCCCCCCCCCCCCGGCCACCGCTTCATTTTTCCCTTCCTTCTCCTGTTGTCCTCCAGGAGCACCCAACTCTTGATCTCAGGGTTGTAAGTTTGAGCCCCACATTGGACATAGAGGTTACTTAAAAAATCTCTAAGAAAAAAAAAAGTGAGATTTAAAAATATAAAAATTCTTTTAAGATCAAGAACAAGTGTTCTATTTATCATGGCACTAGACTTTCTGACCAGTGAAGTAAGATAAGAATAAGACATAAAATAGATAAGGTTGAAAAAAAAGAAACAAAGTTATCCTTGTTTGCTGATGATAGGATTATCTACACACAATACTCTGAAGAATCCAAAGATAAAGTTTAGAAATTAATAAGTGGTTTGAGATGCCTGAGTGGCTCAGTCTGTTAAGCGTCTGCCTTCGGCTCAGGTCATGATCCCAGGGTCCTGGGATCGAGCCCCACATTGGGCTCCTTGCTCAGTAGGAAGCCTGCTTCTCTACCTCCCCCTGCCCCTGAGCTCTCTCTCTTCTCTTTCTGACAAAAAAATTTAAAAAAAGGAAAAAAATTAGTAAGAGAAAAGTTTCTGGTTATGAAATCAGTATGCAATAGTAAATTGCATTTGTACATATCAGTAACAAAGAGATTTACCACAGCAATAAACACTAGAAAGAGATCCAACAAAAGACATGTAAGACCTCTATGGAGAAGATTATAAATCTAATGTTAGAAGACATTAAAGAAGACTATTAAGTAGATTAAACAAGAAAGCTGTTAGACTGAGATGGCTTTAATGCCTTAGTAGTCTACGTAAGCAAACCCAAACTTTTGCCTATAATGCCTCAAAGTTAAAAAACTGAAACCCAAGGACAACCAAGGACAGCTACTAGCTCTCCCAGGTAACGCAGCCTCTTACAGCCAAGTCATTCTCTTGCTTTGCTTCTGCCTCTTCTCTGTTAAGTTTTTCTTGTAGCTCTTATTGGCGAAGCCCTCCTAACTGTTTCCAGTTTGGCATTGCCCAACTTGAATTGATTTTTGCTCCAATGAACTTTACAAATTGTAATGTGCTTCATTTTATCTTTCAAGAAGACCACATAAGTGGAGAAACATATATAATAGATGTGAGGGGTGTGTGTGATCAAGTAAGCAAATTCTTGCTTTCAAACGTTATATGAAAACAGGAAAAAGGAGAGCAAGGTAAAAATACACGCCCTATCAGATAGTCATTGAGACAAACAATCCAATAGAAACAGAATAAACAGCCTTGAAACAGACTCTAACATGTATGGAAACTGGATTTGTTGCAGTGACTATCAGTTGCGATGTCACCAACTACCCAGTACCTCATGTCTTAAAACTACAGCAACCATTTTATAATTTCTGATGATTCTGTGAATTGCCTGGCCAGTCCTACTATTGGTCTCACCATGACTCAGTCATTCCAGCTGTATTCAGGTGGTCACTGGACCCAGATTGCGATTCCAATAAGACTGCTCTCCCATGGCCAGAGTGCTGTCTGGGGTTCTGTTCTCTTCCAGATGACCCCTCCTGATTTGTTCGAGCTAGTAGCCAGACCAGCCCAGATTCTAGGGGAAAAGAAACAGGCCTTAGCTCTTCATGGATAGAGCAGAATATTTATAAGGAGGTAAAGAGCTGATCAGAGCCTTCTTTGGAGATGATCCAACACAACTGGAACTGCAGCCTCGTGAGAAATGGAGGGCCTCTACAATGGGTTATGTATGTTAAATAAAATGTAATTGGAACTATACCTCATACAACAGAAAAAAAAAAATTCCAGATGGATTCAAGGCTTAATTGTGGAAAGTAAAACTATAAAACTTCTAGGAAAGAAAAAAAAGAGAATATATTTAAGACCTGGGAAGAGGGGTGCCTTGTAGCTCAGTCAATTGAGTGTCCAACTGTTGATTTCAGTTTTCAGTCATGATCTTGGGGTCCTGGGATTGAGCCCCGCATCAGGGTCCCTGCTCAGCAGGGAGTCTGCTTCTTTCACTTACCTCTGCCTTCCCCCCCTTGTGTGCTTGTGTGTTCTCTCACTCTCTCTCTCTCTCTCAAATGGGTAAATAAATCTTTAAAAGGAAAAACAAAAAGACCTTGGAAAAGAAGAGGATCTCTGAAGCAAGACCCAAACAGGCACAACCTCTAAAAGAAAAGGTTGGTTAAACTCAACCACGTTAAAATGCAGAATTTGTTTGTCAGAGGATCATGAGAAAAATGAAAAGACGGAATGCATACTGAGAAAAGATATTAGCAACACATACAACTGACAGAGGGCTATTGTCCAAAATGTATGAAGGATTCCAAATTTTCTTTTCTTTTTTTTTTTTTTTAATTTATTCATTTGACAGAGAGAGACACAGCCGGAGAGGAAACACATGCAGGGGAAGTGGGAGAGGGAGAAGCAGGCTCCCTGTGGAGCAGGGAGCCTGATGTGGGGCTCGGTGTGGGGCTCAATCCCAAGACGCAGGATCATGACCTGAGCTGAAGGCAAACACTTAACCACTGAGTCACCCAGGTGCCCCAGATTCCAAATTTTCAATAGGGAAAAGACAAAACAATTTTTAATGGGCACAAGACTGGAATCAGAAACTTCAGAGAGGAAAAAAACACAAAACCAATGGCAAATGAACACGAAATGATTCTCACCTTTATTATTTGAGGAACAGAAAATCATAACTAAAATGGTATACTTTTGGCACACCTACTGGCCCAGTTGGTAGAACATGTGACTCCTGATCTCAGGGTCATGAGTTCAAGCCCAACCTTGGGCATGGAGCCTACTAAAATAAAATAAAATGAGATTTTTACATCTACGCAACTGGCAAAGATTTTAAATCCTCACAATATCAAATTTGATTGGAGATAAGGAGCAAGAGGTACTCATATACTCTGCTAGTCAAAGGATAAGTAGTTATTACCTGTTTGGAAAACAGTTTGACATTAATTAATAACTTCAAGGATACACATATCCTGTGACCCAACAATTCCACTTCCAGATATATTTTCTAAAGAAACTCTTATATATAAATATCAGAAGACAAAATATTTAAAGAAACACTGTTTTATAATAAAAAAATAAAATGTACATAAATCTGTTGATTAGAGAACGGATAGATTGTGGCTTTTTTTTTTTTTTAATTTAAGACAGGGAATACTGTATTCAAACCCATCAGAGACATGGACAGCTTGGGTCTGTAACAAAGTGTTGTGTTTTAAAGCACAGGTCAGTAATTGTATGTCAAATTAAGTAATCAGAGCACAAGTTTTCAATGTTCAAAACAGAATAAGCTTCCCAGCAAAAGCAGCATCTTTGTGACATTTCCTTCTCCTTCACCTTCTCCTTCAACATAATCCACACCATCCTCCTCATAATCCTTCCAAGGGCAGCCATGTCCTTACAAGCCTCAGAAAACTCTCCTTCCTCCATGCCCTCCCCCATGTACCAGTGAACAGAGAGACACGTGGCATGCATCAGGTCAAACTTGTGGTCCAGGCGAGCCCAGGCCTCAGCAATGGCTGTGGTGTTGCTCAGCATGCTCACAGCTCGCTGGACTTTGGCCAGATCTCCACCAGGTACCACAGTGGGAGGCTGGTCATTTATGCCCACTTTGAATGATACTGGGTGGTATGCTTGGTTTTGGTGGTGGCAATGGCAGCATTGACATCTTTGGGAACCATGTAGCCACAGTACATCAGGCAGCCAGCCATGTATTTACTATGGTGAGGGTCACATGTCACCATCTGGTTGGCTGGCTCAAAGCAAGCATTGGTAATCTCTACTACAGAAAGCTGTTCGTGGTAGGCTTTCTCAGCAGAGATGACAGGGGCATTCATGGCCAGAGGGAAGTGGATGCAGGGATGAGGCTCCAGGTTGGTCTGGAATACTGTCAGATCAACATTCAGGGCTCCATCAAATCTGAAGGAAGCTGTGATGCAGGGCACAATTCGACCTATCAACCTATTTAGATTAGTGTAGATTGGGTGTTCAATATGGAGGTTTCAATGACAGATGTCATAGATGTCTACCACGAAAGCATGGAAACCTAGGGGGCTGGGTAAATAGAGAACTCCAGCTTGGACTTCCTGCCATAATCAACAGAGAGATGTTCTATCACCAGGGAGGTGAACCTGGAACCAGGTCCCCCCTCCAAAGCTAAAGAAAACCAAGAAGACCTGAAGACCTGTGCCCTGGTCATCCACCTTACAAATTCTGTCACTGATCTCCTTGCCAATGCGGTAGTGCCCTCGGGCGTAGTTATTGCCACTATCTTCCTTGCCTGTGATGACCTGCTCAGGGTAGAAGAGCTGGCGGTAGGTGCCAGTGTGAACTTCATCAATGACTGTGGGTTCCAGGTCTACAACACATTCTTGCCAGTGCCCATCTCACCGAAGAAGGTGTTGAAGGAGCAAGTCCTCCATCAATGGTCTTGTCACTTGGCATCTGGCCATCAGGATGAATGCCATGTTCCAGGTAATGGAGCTGCCAGTAGGCACTGCCAATCTGGGCACCAGCCTGGCCAACGTGGATAGAGATGGAGTCATGCATGGTTGCTGCTTTGCATCTGCCGATGTGGCTTGTTCTTTAACTTGAATACTGTGCAGCAGTAATAATCAGTAGCCTTGGCTACATTTCAAAAGCATAAGGTGAGTAACAAAAACAAGTCACGGAAGACTAGATTCTGTATGATTCGACTTTAAAAAGTTCAGGAATACAGAAAATTAAACAATATATTGATTGGGGATTGATAGGTGATAAAATTGTAAAGAAAAGTAGGGCAATGGACAAGCATAAAGTTCAGAGTCATGGTTACCTCTGGGCAGAAGGGAAGGGGGAGAGATCAAGGAGACACACAGAATGAACTTGGCTCCAAAGGCACAGGTCATCGTTCATCTTAAAATTAGATGTTGAACATTCATTCCCAATTCCTTCACACCATAATGCCATTAATAATAATAACAATCATTATTATAATTATTATTATTATTATTATAAATAAAACTAGATATTAAATATATGGGTGTTTGAGGTATTATTTTTTAACCTTTTCACATCTGTTACACTTCCTCCTTTTTATATATTCAGTATCCAATAAAAATAATTTAAAAAATTAAAGTCTTTTTTAAAAAATAGTTTATTTATTTGAGAGAGAGAGAGAGCACAAGAAGGGGAGAGAGCAGGGGGCGGGGTAGAGGGAGAGGGAGAAGCAGACTCCCTGCTGAGCAGGGAACCTAATGCAGATTTAGATCCCAAGACCCTGAGATCACAAGCTGACTCAAAGGCAGATGCTTAACCCACTAAGCCACCCAGGCACCCCATAAGAGTAACATTTTAAAACAAAGAGATTAGATTCCCTCGTCTTTGTTTCTCAAAAACACCATGCAAAAGAGAGGCTTGAATTTGTTTTTTTCAACCTTCTAGTTTGCACCACCTTCAGCAGGCACCCACAGGGAGTGAGAAAATAAGCCATGGGGCTATCTGGGAGAAGTTTCTGGAACCAAGGGTAGAATGGAGAGGGAAAAAATAAATTGAGCTTTGTTCCAGATATTTAAAGTTAATCAGACCCACCAAGAAGGCAACAGTAAATCATTTCAAGTGACTTGTGTCGGGTCTATGTAGGATATTCATCCCACCTCCCTCCACTGTCCCTCTCACCCCACATCTTGGCTTACACTGATCTTCTTATGGTTAAGATATTGGGTTGCATTACAAAGCCCTCATCCATTAACTTGACACAATAAAATAAAATTAAATTAAATTAAAATACTTGACACTATAAGCTTCATGTCTAGTCACCACTACCTAATTCCCATGCTCCCCAGGCTAGGTATCAAGAGCTACATTTGGTGGGAAATGGAAGTCCTATGTTCCCGTTACTTCTCAAATTTGCTTCATTCTCACATACCTCATCGCTTCTTGCCAAGAGTGGTCTCCTTGCTTGGTCCAGTCAATTCTCCTCTCTGCTGCCAGAGATGCCTCTTTTCTTAAAATATGAATCAGCTCAATCCCCTGCTTAAAACCCTTATCTAATTCCCTTACGCTCCAGGAAGTGTCCACAGTCCTTGCTTTGGTAGATAGGATGTGTTCCGAACTGACTTTAGGCTATGCCCTCCCTCTTTCTCTCATTTTCTCTTTCCTCCAGGCTCAGTGAATGGGCCCTTCTCATTTCCTGTGTATACCATGCCCCTGTGCCTTTGTACATGCTGTTCCCTCTGCCTGGACTGTGTGTTCTTCCTGCACTTGCACTAAAGCAACGGAACCTACAGATTCTTCAAGCCATAGCTCAAAGGTCAGAAAGCAACTTCTCTTGTGCCTCTGATAGAAATTACTGTTCAACCATAGCACTTCCGTCTTACAGAGAGCCTGAAAAGTTAGAAAACATGGGATACATTTATTTTTAAATAGGATGTACACATTTTCAAAGAATGTACTCAATAAATTTTTCTTCCATATTCAGACTCCCTTTCAGGTGAAGTGGCACTAGATTTAAAGCAAAAGTTGTTTTTTTTTTTTTAAGATTTTATTTATGTATTAGATTGAGAGAGACAGGGAGAGAATGAGTACAAGCAAAGGGAACAGGAGGCAGAGAAAGAGAAGCACACTTCCCCCTGGGCAGGGAGCACAAGGTGGGTCTCAATCCCAGGACCCTGGGATCATGACCTGAGCCAAAGGCCACCCAGGTGTCCCTACAGCAAAAGTTTTGATGTTTTTTCTAAAAAGAATACAACAGGGCACCTGGATGGCTCAGTCGTTAAGCATATGCCTTTGGCTCAGGTCTTGATCTCTGAGTTCTGGGATCGAGCCCCACATCGGGCTCCCTGCTTGGTGGGGAGCTTGCTTTCCCTCTCCCACTCCCCCTGCTTGTGTTCCTACTCTCGCTGTCTCTCTCTGTCAAATAAATAAATAAAATCTTTAAAAAAAATAAATTTAGGGGCGCCTGTGTGGCTCAGTGGGTTAAAGCCTCTGCCTTTGGCTCCATGGGAAGCCTGCTTCTCTCTCACCCACTCCCCCTGCTGTGTTCCCTCTCTCACTGTATCTTTCTCTCTCGAATAAATAAATAAAAATCTTTTAAAGAATAAAATAAATAAATAAATTTAAATCATTTAAATTATTTTAAATTTTAAATTAAAATATTTTTTATTAAATAAATTTTAAATAAATAAAATGAAAATTAAAAGAATACAATGATTATACAATAAACAATCCTAAAGTCTGAAAACACCAGAAAAATATGTATTTTCTTCTGTCTACATGTCCCTCTTCCTTAACCAGGCTATGTACTCCTGAAGTATTGATGCTTTCTTATACTGCTAGCTCCTGGCACATGTCCTGACACATGATAGGCAGACAATAATTGCCTGAGAAATGAGTAAAATAATATATAAGGTCAGGAAAAAAACCAGTTAAACAAGTAATACATTTTATTTAGAAATAGTTATCAGGACATCCCTCTGTTACAGAGTGGAAATATAAATGTATAATGTTGTCTCGAACAAACAGTGCTTGGACTAATAGAATTTTCCCTTTGTGAAAAGGTCCTAAATTATTGCTGTCCTTTGGAACTCACAGTATAATGAGTGTGTGATAGTGTGGTTTTTTTAAAATTTTAATTCAATCAGCCGACTTACAGTACATCATTAGTTTCAGATGTATTGTTCAATAATTTATCAGTTGCATAACACCCAGTGCTCATCACGTCATGTGCCCTCCTTAATGTCCATCACCCAGCTACTCCATCTTCCCAAGCACCTCCCTTCTAGCAACCCTCACTCTGTTTCCTATAGTTTAGAGTCCTTTGTGGTTTTTCTTCCTCCCTGATGACTTCCCATTCTGTTTTCCCTCCCTTTCCCTACGGTCCTCTGCCGTGTTTCTTACATTCCACATATGAGTGAAACTGTATGACAGTTGTCCTTCCCTGGTTGACTTATATCACTCAGCATAATACCCAACAGTTCCTTCCGCACTGATGTAAATGTTAAGTATTCATCCTTTCTGATGGCTGAGTAATATTCTATTGTGTATATCATATCTTCTTTATCCATTTATCTGCAAGGGACATCTGGGCTCTTTTGATAGTTTGGCTATTGTAAACATTGCTGCCATGAACACTGGGGTGCAGGTGCCCCTTCAGATCACTACATTTGTATCTTTGTGGTAAATACCTAGTTGTGCAATTGCTGGCTTGTAGGGTAGCTCTATTTTCAACTTCTTGAGGAACCTCCATGCTGTTTTCCAGAGCTGTACCAGCTCCCATTCCCACCAATAGTGTCAGAGGGTTCCCCTCTCTCCACACCTTCACCAACATTTGTTGTTTCCTGACTTGTTGATTTTAGCCATTCTAACAGGTGTGAGGTGGCATCTCATTGTGGTTTTGATTTGTATTTCCCTGATGCCAAGGGATGTTGAGCATTTTTTCATGTGTCTGTTATCCATTTGTATGGCTTCTGAGGAGAAAAGTCTGTTTATGTCTTCTGCCCATTTCTTGGTTGGATTATTTCTTTGGGGGGTGTGAGTTGCATAAGTTCTTTATAGATCTTGCATACTAGCCTTTTATCTGATATGTCATTGGCAAATATCTTCTCCCATTCTGTAGGTTGCCTTTTAGTTTTGCTGACTGTTTCCTTTGCTGGATAGTGTATTTTTTTTTTAAGATTTTATTTATTTGACAGGCAGAGATCACAAGTAGACAGAGAGGCAGGCAGAGAGAGAGGAGGAAGCAGATTCCCCACCAAGCAGAGAGCCCAATGTGGAGCTCGATCCCAGGACCTTGAGATCATGACCTGAGCTGAAGGCAGAGGCTTAACCCACTGAGCCACCTAGGTGCCCCTGGATAGTGTATTCTTATTACTGCATCATGGCCATATGTACTGTGCAATACTAAGATTATATGCCTTTGTGAACTTTGATAATTATACATCTGTTTCTCTATATGAAATTTCTCTTGCAAATTTTACCAGCATGGATCAACCCATACCCAATGTTCAAATATTTTTTGAATATTCGATGCTGTAAATAAGTTTATTTTTTAAAATGAGTTAATGAATGAATAAGACTCTCAATAAATATGCATAATTGATTTGAATGTAGATAAGCAACTAAAGACATATGGCATAGAAAATATCTAACTTTGTACAGGAGAAGTTAAATTTAATTTAAGTCTGGAGTGCATCTACCAGTTCCCCTTACTTGGGATTCCTGCCCAACATCCTAATCCAAGTTATTTTAAATGTAAGCCCATCTGCCTGGATCCAAAAAACCTCTTAAGTATCCATTTTACTATCAATCTTTTTCCAAGAGATCAATGAACCATACGGTTCATCCATATGGTTCATTCATATGGTTTTGCAAGCCACAGCTCAGGAATTCTAAGCCTGGCTCTTCTGCTTACTGTGGGAACCTTGGGGAAGTTACTTAGACACTGTGTCTCAATTTCCTTACTCCAAAATGGAGAGAAAATTATACTTATCTGAAAAAAGTTATTGGGAGGATAAAAGATGAGTATACCTGTAGCAGACCTCTTTGGACTATTTACTGACAGCCCAATACTCTTCTGAAAAGACTGCCTCAGAATCACATTGAGAGCCCATGAAATGTACAGATTCCTGAGTTATTCTCAGCTCTGCTAAACCAGAATCTCAGAGAGGAAGAGAAATGCCTGAGAATCTGGAAATTTTATTCTGATCAAAGTAATAATTCTGATGTCTAGATGTGGAGGGCACAGTTGCAAGAATGACCACAACGGCCCTCATTCTGGCCTAATTCTTTCCTTTTTGGGCAGGGATGGAATCTAATGAAAACGAGATGTCACTCCCCAAAACAGATCGTCTGAGTGAGCCTCACTGAACACATGAGCCCTTCAAGAGCAGAGAATTCTTTCCCGCTCATAGCAGAAGAGAAAATCAGTAGAATCCTAAGGAGAGAACCCAGGGGAGCTGGCCCGGACTTCTAACCTACAGAACCATGAGATAGAAAAATGGATGTTGTTCTAAGCCACTGGTCTTGTGGTAATGTTTTATGCAGCAGCAGAAAATTAGAATAACATCCCAACTTGGGAATGGCTAAAAACAATACCCGATTCCTGTTCCTCTACCCTCTACACACACTAGTACTGATTCGTCTCTGTCTACATTTGGACATGGGTTTTTTCCTTGTTATTATTTAAACTGGAAGAAGATAGAGGAATGTTTTTATGAGAAGAAGAGCCAAGTAGTGGGAGAGGAAAAATCCAGAATGGGGAAAGGTGATAGAACAGGAGTCTAGGTTTTAGCCCCCAATGAGAGGGGAGTTTAGAGACCTGCAAGGCTGTTCAAGAGGGATTTGAGGTACTCTGGGTATAAGCAAAGCTACTTGGGAAGAAATTTGGGCACCACACTCTCCAAATCCTTGCCAAACACTGCTCAGGAACCCAGGGGTTGGCACTGAGTGTACCCAGAGGCAGTGTCCTTGGCAGGGTCCCTGGGATTCCCACGCTATGGGGGGGTGGGGGGAGGGTCTTCTCCAAACATATGCATAGACAGTGTCCACAGACACGTGAAACCAACTGACAGAAGGAAGATGTGAGTCACACCTTTGAGTGTCTTCTGGAAATAACTGGCAGCACTGATAAGGGTGGAGGCAAGTTTTGGTATAGCTAACTAGTGAGGCCCACCAAACTAGCCGACATCTGGGCTGCACAGGAAAATACCTAGCACGCTTGATATTTAGAAGACTTTTCATAAAGTATAGGACTAATCTAAGCTTCCCCTTTAATTGATGTCAATGTCCTTTAGCCCTGATCACCAAATCCTATTCCTGACCTAACTCTATATCCCCTGTTAATTTGAGCAGCAAACCGCTTCTGTCTATGGTAGCTGCCTTCTCCTTTGCTTCCTGCCTAAGTGCCTGGACCTCCATTCATCCACTGTGTCCTAAGAATGAGGGCTGTATCACAGTCTGGTTTCAGCCACAGTATTTGGCCCAAATCCATTTGTGGCATTGGGTTTTTAAAGGTCAAAAGCCTTCCGGCATTCTAAGTAGCAACATGCCAACTTTAATACTATTTCTGGCCTCCCTGAACTTGCGTCTGATCGATATGCAAGCGACTACAGAGCTACATTAAATCTAATCAGCACAACAACGTCAATAGCAGAATGAGATCTCACATTCGGAGTCATTTATTAATATCTGAATATGTATTTTCAAATATAGGTAAGCATTTTAGATGTAATTGATAAAAAAAGATTTATGTGTTTTGGATTTTGAATTCCTATCACTCAGTTGGAGTCTAAAGTATATTTTTAGTTTGCAAAGAATAAAGTGTTAGAATAATCCATGAAGAATATAAAAAATGCTTCATGTTATGAAAAAATTACTAATAAATTACTAATACATAACACATGCGTGCATAAGTTGGGGGGGAGAGAAGCAGAGAGAGAGAGAAGAGTGGAATGGAGGGCCAGAGGGAGAGGGACAAGCAGACTCCCTGCTGAGGCTGATGCGGGGCTTGATCCCAGGACCCTGAGATCATGACCAAGCCAAAGTTAGACACTTAACCCATTGAGCCACCCAGGCCCCCCTTAGCTTCTAATTCTAATCTTCATAGTACTGCTTGATGTTCTAGGATTCATAACATTAAAACGATCCCCCAAAATTCTATTTGGCTTTTAGTTACTTAATTCCATTTAGGCCACGAATCTTCAGTTGTGCTTTCTGCAAGTAATTAGTGTGCAGCCTAATGAAGCAGAATTACGTCCTACAAACAGAAAGATAACAGGCCACTTTCATCGTTTTCCTTCAGGCAAAGATGAACCACAAGGCAGACGAGAGATTTTGGAATTGCCTTGTCATGTACTTAGACAAGATGTTCAAACACGATGAAATAGCAACTCTTACATTCTTAAAAGGCTGCTTGAATGAAAGAAACCCTTTAATGCAGTACTTTGCAGATTAAAACACCAATATTGCAGGACTTGCTAACCACCAAATGTTGCCTGCAGAGAAAGTGGTTCCTATGCCAGAAACTGCTGAAGAAGTAACCAAAGCAATATTTCTTAATAGAGAGCAAGTATTTCTTATCTGCAAAGATGCTCCCATCATGCTTTGCCAGGGAAGATGCTAAAAGTGGTGTGCAGACCTCAAAAACAGAGGTGTGGAGGAAATGCGGGGAATTGAGTTACCTTGGGAGCCATTTAAATTGGTCCATTGCCACATTTCTGGACCCAGGATTTGAAAACAAAAAAATGTGGTTTTTGTCAAGTGATGGCTTGAGGCAGCAAGTACATGCAGAAATATTAGGAATCAAAAAAATGGAAGTGATGATGATAATTTTATGTCTGCTTTGGAAAATAGAACCTCCTTCAGAGGGTGCACAAAGCTTTTATTTGTGGGGGACTGTCTCAAAAAATTGCATCCTCACTGCCAAACAGAGGGCCATGAATAGAAGAGGCCATTTTTCCAATAATCTACCACCATCATCATTCAATGAAAGCAACATGGACATTCATTAGCAAGCTGGCACAAAAAGTCATGTAATCAATTGCTGTAATTTCAGTGAAGTCCCCGCTCTCTGCCCTGTTAGGGCCTGACAAGCATTTTGCATGCAAAAGCAAAGTGGAACAATATTCTGATAGTGGAAGCTTCTAAGGCAGAGTGTTCCAATAAAAAATAATGTAAGTCACATATGTAATTTAAAACTGTCTAATGGGGTGCCTGAGTGGCTCAGTCGTTAAGCTTCTGCCTTCAGCTCAGATCATGATCCCAGGGTCCTGGGATGAAGCCCCCCATTGGGCTCCCTGCTCACCGGGAAGCCTGCTTCTCCCTCTCCCACTCCCTGTGCTTATGTTCTCTCTCTCTGTGTCACATAAATAAATAAAATCTTTTAAAAAATAATAAAAAAATAAAATTATTTAGTAGCCACATTTTTTTTTAAAAAGTCAATATTGTTTCCTTATAACAAATGTATGGCTGAATGAGTTATTGTAAGGTAAGCACCTGTATAATTACTGCCCAGGGTAATAGGGCTTTGCTGGCTACCCCAGAAGCCTTCTCATGTGGCCTGACCCAATCTCAACTCTATCCTGCTTCTCTATGTTATTTGTCTCCCCCGCTCCTTTTTTTTTTTTTTTGAGACATAATTGTTAAGACAGTTCTAGATTTATAGGTTAAAAAAAAAAAAAAGAGCAGAGAGTACAGAGTTACAGAGTTCCCAATATGCCTCCATGGACATACCCAATTATTAACCTCTTATGTTAGTAGGGCTTATTTGTTACAAATAAGGAACCAATACTGACATATTATCATCAACTAAACTCTCAAATTTATTCAGATTTCCTTAGTTTTTACTTAATGTCCTTTTTCTATTCACGAATCCAATCCAAGTCATGACATTACATTTCTTTGCCATGTTTTCTTGGGCTCCTCTTGGTTGTGACAGTTTTTCTGATTTTTATTGTTTATGATGACCTTGAGAGTTGGGAGGACTGTTTGTCAGAGATATTATAGGACATCCTTCTACTGGAATTTGTCTGATTTTTTTCATAACTATATTGAGGTTATGGGAATTTGTGAGGAAGATCACAGAGGTAGAGTGCCGTGTTCATCACATCAAGGGTATATTATCAACATGACTTACCACCACTGATATTGACCTTGATCACGTGAAGGTAAAATTAATTCTAATAATATATTTTATTTGGTCTAATATATTCAAAATATTATCATTTTGGCTTGCAATCAATATAAAAATTATCAGTGAGATATTTTACCTTCTTTACTTTACACTAAGTTAGAGCTGATGTGGTTTATGCTGACACACATCTCAATTTGGATTAGGCATCTTTCCAGGGCTGCAGGCGCTGATGGCTACTGTGTTAGTACAGTTGCAAGAGGCAACTGCTGAGGTTCAGGCAGGCAAGAGGGCACTTGTGTCCCCTCCCCCTGAATTCCCCCAATAAAGCCAGATGTTCAATCATACTTTGCCCTTCGTTTTTAGCTACTCGCAAAGATCCCTTCCCAACCAGCCTGCCCACAGGATCTTTTTTTTTTTAATTTATTTTTTTCTAATTTTTTCAATTTATTTATTTTCAGCATAACAGTATTCATTATTTTTTCACCACACCCAGTGCTCCATGCAATCCGTGCCCTCTCTAATACCCACCACCTGGTACCCCAACCTCCCACGCCCCCGCCACCTCAAACCCCTCAGATTGTTTTTAAGAGTCCAGAGTCTCTCATGGTTCATCTCCCCTTCCAATTTCCCCCAATTCCCTTCTCCTCTCCATCTCCCCATGTCCTCCATGATATTTGTTATGCTCCACAAATAAGTGAAACCATATGATAATTGACTCTCTCTGCTTGACTTATTTCACTCAGCATAATCTCTTCCAGTCCCGTCCATGTTGCTACAAAAGTTGGGTATTCATCCTTTCTGATGGAGGCATAATACTCCATCGTGTATATAGACCACATCTTCCTTATCCATTCATCTGTTGAAGGGCATCTTGGTTCTTTCCATAGTTTGGTGACCACAGCAACTTCTTTCAAGATATGTCTCCAGGGGCGCCTGGGTGGCTCAGTGGGTTAAGCCGCTGCCTTCGGCTCAGGTCATGATCTCAGGATCCTGGGATCGAGTCCCACATCGGGCTCTCTGCTCGGCGGGAAGCCTGCTTCTCTCTCTCTCTCTCTCTCTCTGCCTGCCTCTCTATCTACCTGTGATGTCTCTCTGTCAAATAAATAAATAAAATCTTAAAAAAAAAAAGATATGTCTCCAAAGGCAAAGGAAACAAAAGCGAAAATAAACTTTTGGGACTTCACCAAAATCAAAAGCTTCTGCCCACAGGATCTTTGCATAACTGTCACAAGCTTAGCTGCTTGTTTGTTTTGTTTTTACCTAAAAACTACGAATTTGAGGGCTATGCTCCATTGGTCCTGCTGAGCCTCCTTCCCTTTGGGGCAAATGAAGTGGTCCAGTCTGTTTGAGTGGCTAAACCACATAGAAAATAGGAAGAAATTCAAAGGACTTTTTGGACGGATTGAGGAGAGAGAACACACTAGCTAAAACTTCACAGTATGAACCTTGCCACTCTCATTAATAACCCTTTAGATATAGTGCGGGTGCCTGGGTAGCTCAGTCAGTTGAGCGTCCGACTCCTGATTTCTGCTCAGGTCATGATTTCAGGGTCATAAGACAGAGCCCTGCATCAAGGCTCTAGGCTGGGCGTGAAGCCTGTTTAAGATTCTTTCTCTCCAGGGGCACCTGGGTGCTCAGTCTGTTAAGCTTCTGCCTTGGGCTCAGGTCATGATCTCAGGGTCTTATGATCAAGCCCCAAGTTGCTCTCTGCCCAGCAGGGTGTCTGCTTCTCCCTCTCCTTGTGCTCTCTCTCTTTCTGTCAAATAAAGAAATAAATCTTTAAGGAAAAAAAAAAAAAGAGAGATTCTCGCTTTTCCTCTGCCCATCCCCCACCACTCAGCACTCTCTTTCTAAACAAACAAACAAACAAACAAATTGGATGTAGTCTTACCATAATGAGAGAATGAAAGCAGCAACATTAGGATAAGCACACCAGCTCCTATCACATACTGTAGAGCCAGCCATACATTAAAGTACCCTTCCTTATCTTCAGGAAAAGTCATTTGCTGCTAGATCACAGTATTGACCCTTGGATATACTTGCATTTCCCCCCTCATTTGTGACAGTCAATATTTGACTTCAAGCTTAAAATGTTTTGTGTTTTAAAAGACCTAAAATCACAGGGCGCCTGGGTGGCTCAGTGGGTTAAGGCCTCTGCTTTCTGCTAGGGTCATGATCCCGGAGTCCTGGGATTGAGCCCTGCATTGGGTTCTCTGCTTGGCGGGGAGCCTGCTTCCCACCCCCCTCTCTTGCCTACCTCTCTGCCTACTTGAGATCTCTGTCAAATAAATAAATAAACTCTTTAAAAATAAAATAAAAGACCTAAAATGTTCATGGAATTTCATTTCAATCAAAACAATTTTGTCAACAGTTAGCTACTGTATGAATGAAATAGGCTTGGAGAACTAACATAAACTGCATTTGAACTGAAAATTGTGGAAAACAATACTGTCACATTACTGACCAGAGCCCTCAGCAGAGAAAGGGGCATAGATGTGTTTCTTGTGCATAGGTGGCTCTGTAGGAAAAGCTAATGCAGTTAGATTGTCCTCTTGGTCTCCGAAGCTCTCTTCCCCTCTCCACGCTCATTTTCTTCTCCTGAACTCTTGGGATTTCATCCAGCTGGGACCTTTCACCCTCTTTCCCCCTTTTCCCCAGTCTTGCAAAGAGTAGAAGTTCTTAGGGAAAAAATTACAAGACTGTTCTTTTAGCTTGGTATCCATGGAAGAGGGGAGGTGGAAGGTTGGTGACATGTACAGAAAAGATTAGTTTTAAGCCTATATTCAATTTTTTTAAACGAAAAAAATTTTTTTTACTTTAGCAAATATTTATTGAGAACTTAATATTGTTCTGGCTCTCAGTTCAGGCTGATCACACATAAGCATTTCTTTTTTTTCTTCTAATTTCATTTTATTTTTTCAGTGTCCCAAGATTCATTGTTTATGCACCACACCCAGTGCTCCAGGCAATACGTGCCCTCCTTAATACCCATCCCTCTCCCCTCCAAAACCCTCAGCTTGTTTCTCAGAGTCCAGTCTCTCATGCTTTATCTTAAACAGTAAAATTTTAAATCCAGTTTCCCTTAAGCTTTTAGGTTTGACATACAAATTTTATTACCGTAAGAAAAGCCTAGTATATTTTAATGAGGGAGCTTTGATTAATATAGTCAGGTTGAACAAACTAAAATCCTTCAACCAGTTATGTTTACAAGCTTAGTTTAATTAAATTTCCCTTAAAGGTTTTAAACGGCATTAATAAATTAAACATATTCAGTTTTCTTCTTAAGTACATTCTTCACCTACTCAAACACTAAGGAAAACACTCTCAAGTACTTACAAACTAAATTTATAACTATAAGAAATCTCTTGAGATACTCCAATACTATACTGCTTGCAAACCATAAAATCCTCTTACACGCTTTCATCAATAAACTACAAATCTAAAGTCAATTACTCCATTGTACATTTCAAGTTGGAATCAGAAGGCTAATCTCTGAGATATTCTCATATACCCAATTATTTTAAGCATTATAAATACTGTGAATACCAAATATACACAGACTGTTGTTCCTAAATTTAATACCATAGTGTGGATTTAGTCTCTTGATTTTTACATTTAAATTAAATCTTCCCAAGGCTAAAATACGTACACGTACTAGATGAAGGGAACAGTTAGATCATCTCAAAATGAGTTGATGTTCCTATCCCAAGCAAGTTGCAGTGATTTCTTGCCAGAGATTTCTGGCCCAAGGCAGGATCTGAATTCCAGAGTTATTTTTCCAGCACCAAAAATAGATGTACTCGCCTTTTAAAAAAATTAGTCACTTATTCCAACGGGGGACGTTAAGCCCAAAACTTTCCAATGGAAATGGTTGGCATTGCTAAACCCGCCTTCTGGGTTTGAGTTACACAATTATCTAATTTTTGGCCTTTATTTGAATCCCCAACCCATCTCCCCCACTCCCTCCCCGCCATGGTGCTTCAGTGAATTCAACTCATCTTTTCACTGTTTGATTGAATTGGGCATTATTTTAACATTTTTATCTGCTATCTGAACAGTCTTTAAGTCTTTAGCAATGACATGTGTTTGCTTCAAGGCGGGAAAGCTGCCCAGGATCACCTTGCGGCTGGTTCTGTGTCAAGCAGGAGTGGAGGAGGAGACCCTGCCTGGACAGTGTCCTCTGTGTGTAGTGAGAGAGGGGGAAAGCTGATGGGACATCAAGAAGTGTATCCTTGCGAGGAGAGGCATAATGGTGACAGTGGCTCAAGGCATGGAGCCTCTACTCTTCCAAACCCTGTCCTTGATTTACAGTGACTCCCATCCTTCCTCCCAATGAGGTGGTGGTAGTGGGGGAATTGGTAGGGTCTCATCTCATGCTGCATGGAAAGATGTTACTTCTGACTTCCTGTTAGCCCAAGTATCCCTAGTCCTTGCCTAGTACAGGCAGACTTGAGAGCCATTGATAGCCACTGGTAACAATTTTCTGCCAGAAAATTCATTTCTGAAATGTGGCCTTTGCTGTTCTGCTTTATCTTTCTGTCTGGAGCTTCCTTTTTACTGTTCCCTGTCTAGCCCGTGCTGCTGCCCTGGGGCCTTTCACTTCCGGTTTGCTCTCTGTGCCAGACCTTTACTCTGGTGTTTCTTCTGCCCCTCCCCTCCCCCTCCCCCATTCCCACCTTTAGCCTCAGATCTTAGTTTCAGTTCCACTTGGCTTAACTCCTTTCTTTATAAGCTCCCATATTCTAATAAACTTCCTCTTGGGTGGGACCCACATCTGGACTGGGATTTCTTTTCAATGTGGTCTTCCCCATGGCTCCACCAGGGGGAAGGCTTTGTGTATGTCCAGTTACATTCCCAATGCTCAGCACCTGTCTGGCACATACTTGTGCCACCAAAACCCTTTATAACGTGGACTCGAACTGAAATTGAAAGGCTAATCTCTACAATTCAAAAAGAAATAATGCGTCTTGAAATTTAAGATTTGAGAATTTTAGATTTAGTGAGGACTTAAAGATTTCTGGAGATGGCAACCATAGACATATCTATGGAAAGTCTGGGTCTCTGCTGGGCAGGGAGCCTGCCTCCTCCTCTCTCTACCTGCCTCACTGCCTACTTGTGATCTCTCTGTCAAGTAAACAAATAAATTCTTTTGGAAAAAAAAAAAAAGTGCTTTCTTCTTAGAGCAAGGGCCCTTATCCCTGCCTGCCTTTCTTTCAACTATCCTTTATCTAAATTCTCTGGCTAAATTCTCTGGAAGCCAGAGGGACAAGAGCAGAAAAGGTGGTTCCCGAAATTCAGAACCGAGCACGTGACAGTGCACATGGATCTAAGAGGAGATGCAAGGGCGTCTGTGTGGCTCAGTCAGTTAAGTGGCTACTTTAGCTCAGATCATGATTCCAGGTTCCTGGGATCGAGCCCCGCATCAGGCTCCCGGCTCAGCGGAGTGTCCGTGTCTTCCTTGACCCCTCCTCCCTACTTGTGCGCTCTCTCTCTTTCATGCTCTCACACTCTCATATTGTAAGGACCTATTTAGCCAGAGGCATCCACCCGTTAAACAAAAACCTTTTTGTTTAACCCCTATTTTTTTAAATTAATTCATTTATTTTCGGAGTAACAGTATTCATTATTTTTGCACCACACCCAGTGCTCCATGCAATCCGTGCCCTCTCTAATACCCACCACCTGGCTCCCCCAAACTCCCACCCCCCACCGGCTTCTAACCCCTCAGACCCTTAAACTGTCCCTGCTCCCCTTCTCCCAGGGGAATTACTTAAAAACAAGTCCTGGAAACCAGCCCCAGGTAACAAAGCCCAGATTCAAGGGTGGATCAGGCCAGGAGGAGACATCTGATCAGTGGCGGGATGCATACTGTCTCCCTAGCTACCAAGGAGTATGGGCCCCACCCTTTGGGAGCCTTTTCGGTGCCAATTCTAACCAAGGTGATAGGGTAGGTCAAATGTCTACTATAGGGTAAATTGTAATTCAATTGGTCACTTATGTGTGACCTAACATGACTGTGGAGTTTCCTCTGTGTGTTACAATCTCATTGGCCACCTGTGCATGGCTAGGCCCAACCACATGGCCTTTGCCCTTAAAAGCGAGTCCTTGAAACAGAGAAAGTTCACCCTCTCCTGTAAGAGGTATGGCCCCCAACGTTCGGTCTGATTCTTGATGCTTGGTGTGGAATAAAGCTTTGCTTGACCTTCACTTTATATCAGTCTTGCTCCTTTAATCACGGATCCATTATTGGGGGGGGGGGCATATCAAAATAAATTAAAATCTTTAAGAAAAATAAGAGGAAAAGCACTTGATGAGTACTGATGCTATTATTATTGTTACCAGTATTATTTTTTCTCATTTCAAAATGTCTCGTTTATCCTTGATAAGTCTCGTTAGCATTACCCTTCCATTTATCAGTAATTACCAGAATTTCTTTGGGGCTTACATGTGGTGTTGCAGTTACCACTGTTGTTCAAGAACAAAAATTCAGCCCAGCAAATATGAAGATCTTTCTTAAGCCATTCTGGGATTGGCAGCATCCCTCCTAGCGAGCAGAGGGGATGTCTGTGGATTTGTGCAAAAGGAGCAGAGGGGATGTCTGTGGATTTGTGCAAAACGGAGGGTTTTGATAGGACGGAGGGTGGGACCAGAAAATTATTAGCAAAAGAAAAAAAAGGATTGTTTCAGGCAAGGTCACCGTTCCTTAGGCAGAAAGCCAGGGCATTTTATAAGGTGACTACCCTCAAGCTTCCCTTGGTGGGGGCAGGGGGTTGACTGATGATCTTGGTGCTGATAAGAAAACGCATGACTCCCCTCTGTAGGTATACATTTCTGGAGGTTGAAACTGCAATTAGGTTAGGAATTAAGCCCCAGGTCTGGTGACTTGGCCTAACAGATGCTATTTTGGGCCAAATGTTTCTGTACAACATGGCAGCTCCGCAGGGGACAGAGGGCCCTGCTTGCTCACTCTTGTATTTCTGGTGCTTAGAACAGGGCCTGGAAGAGGTAGATAGGCATGAGAGAGGAGGGATAAAGCAGATTCTGGTCACCCCCAAGATTAACAGTGACACCTTCAGAGCCTGGGCTAGGGAGTGATCCCAAGTTTTTGTGTTAAAATGCCAAGGGCGATGTCCTCATTTTCCTGGGCATAAAATTGGACAGTTTTGGCTGGATTGGGTTAGATCAATAACAGTGGCCCTGCTTAAGAGGCTTGTTATTTATTATTATTTTTAAAATATTCTATCTATCTATCTGAGAGATGGGGGGGGAGCATAAAGGGAGAGAAACAGGGAGAAGGAGACGCCCACTGAGCAGAGGCGGAGCCTGAGATCATGACCCCAATGATATCATGACCCAAACTGAAGGCAGACCCTCAACTGATTGAGCTACTCAGGTGCCCTTAAGAGGCTCTTTAAATCGTCCATGGTTGACTGTTGTGAAGGTCTCCAATTAAGGGGAGTGGAGTCTGATCTACCTTTTAGAACCTTATGAAGAGGTTGGGCAAAAAGTCCATAGCTGGGAATCCAGACTCTGCAGTAGCCTAGTTAGACCTATGCAGGTCCTCCTCTGCTTATCAGCAGTTTGCTGGTATGGGTTTGGATGGGTTCATTATGGCTCGTTTCCGTTCGGGGGTGTCTCCCAGAGGCTATGGTAACTCCCAGGTAGGACACCTGCTGCTGTATCCATTGAGCTTTGGATTTGGATACGTCGAGACTTTTTTGCCAAAAAGTTTAGGGTTTGGACAGGTTGTAAGTCTTGTAAATCCTTAGAGAGGGCTTGGCCAGACTGATGGGGTGATCCCTGAATCCCTTTGGGCGTACCGTCCATGTAAGTTGTTGGGTAGGCCCACAACGGGGTTTCCATTCAAATGTAACAGAAACTGGGATTGTTGAGCCAATGGGATGCAGAAGAAAGCATCTTTAATATCCAGGACCATAAACCAGAGACTGTTAGAAGGAATGGCGCCCTGGATGACAGACAGATTTGGCACAGTTGGGCGTAGGGGTATAACAACAGCCTCATCCATGGCTCATAAGTCTTGGACTAGGCGATAACTATTTCCTTCTTTTAACTGCTAGGATGGGCGTTTTGCAGGGTGAGCTTGTGAGGAGAAGAAGTCCATGATTATGGGCTGTTTAGCTTCAGGTTTGGGAGGGTATTGTTTTTTGTGAGGGTCGTAATGGGGGTCCTTAGGTTGAACCATAATGGGTGTGGTTGACAGTCCTCTTCCAGGGATTCCCTGATCCCAGATGTTTGGGTTGACTAGGGAATCCCAGCCTTTTCGTATTTGTGTTGGAATGGGTAAAGGTGATGTTAAGAGAACCACAGCAGGTTCCAAACACAGTTTTCAGTATAAGGCCCGAAAATGACTTCAGCCCTCCATTTTTGTAAGAGGTCTCTGCCTACTATAGGGCGGGGACATTCAGGCACAGTTAGGGATCTATGGGTAAATGCTTGTCCCTCCCACATGTAGAACAGGGGATCAGTGCATTGTTGATCATAAGCCAGGCACTCCCATGATGGTGTAAGTTTTAGAGGAGTGGGTTCCAGAGAAGGAAGTCAAGACCAAATAGGTGCCCCCAGTATCAAGTAGGAACATAGCTGGGCTACCTACCACATCCATTTGCACCCTCAGCTCCAGTCCAGTGACGGACTGGATCCTTGAAGGTGGGGGGCTGGAGGAGGCCTCCTCTTTCTTAGGCAATCATCTGGAAGGCTACTGGTGGCTCTTGCTCCCTGCCTTCCCCAGATCAAGGGACAGAGAGCAGCCCAGTCCCCATGTTGCCTGTATTTGTAACAGGCAGTTGAGGGAGGATTGTGTTTATTAGGGCAGCCTTGTGCCCAATGCCCTGTTGTCATCAGCAGATGGCACCCGAATCTGAAGGGACCGTGTGAGAGACATTAGCCATCTCTGCAGAGATGCAGAGGCCAGAGTCTGGATAGACAACTGAGGGCTCCCAAAATGTGGGCCCCACTGCTTGAGGCCACATATCTTGACAGGGCTCCCAGGAAGTGAGAGGAAAACTCTAAGAATGACTAGGATGGGTTTTCTGCTGACTTGGCAGAGCATGACAGGTAAAATTAAGTTGATTTATCATTTTTAAAAAAATATTTAATTTATCTATTTGAGAGAGAGAGAGTAATAAAGAGCACTAGAGAGGGAAGGGGCAGAGGGAGAGGAAGAAGCAAGTTCCGCCCTGAGCAGGAACCCCAACCTGGGGCTTAATCCCAGGACCCAGTATCATGACCTGAGCTGAAGGCAGATGCTTAACTGACTGAGCCACCCAGGACCCCCTTAAGCTAATTTATTTTATTATTTTTTTTTATTTTTTAAAGATTTTATTTATTTATTTGACAGACAGAGATCACAAGTAGGCAGAGGGGCAGGCAGAGAGAGAAGAGGAAGCAGGCTCCCTGCTGAGCAGAGAGCCTGATGTGGGGCTCCATCCCAGGACCCTAGGATCATAAACCAAGAAGGCAGAGGCTTTAACCCACCGAGCCACCCAGGCGCCCCAAGCTAATTTATTAAAAATGATCTTTGTGAACTGAGAGTCACAACAGCTAAGTAAGAATTAGAAAGAGCTTGCTTGAGGTAAGATTAGGTTTTGAAGACTGGAGGAAATGTGAGCCTGGTGGTCAGGGTGGGCGACTGCTGGAAACTGGATACAGTTGGCTCTGCAGGTCAAGGTCCCATTGAGACCTGGGAAGGGAAAGTGACTTACAAGCTCTTCTGCTACAGGGGTTTCTGATATGCAAATTAGTCTGTCTGTGATTGTCTAATAGGGAAATGATGTCGGAAAAAGGCAAAAGTTGTGTTGATTCATTTGCAGTTTTACCCAATAGCTTAATGTTTTGTTCCACTAAGTAACAACAGCTGAATGTCAAAGTGGGTGCACACCGCTGAACACAGCGAACTGCTGAGCTGCTGAGGGATACAGTGCTGTGTAGAATACCCGTAATTCATCCTGTATTACTCTCTTCTTGTGATTTGGCCATGTCCCCTGTCTTAGAGTTGGAATCCTACCTGATTTTTATTTATGGAATTAATAGCCTCAACCTGTTCATATACCCTTTCCATGAAGTTACCTACATTTTTAAAGGTAAAGCCCTTTATTAATTACTTATTTCTTTATTGGCGATTGAACTTGTCTTTTTAATTGTACTGCTAATTTATTAGGATGGTCATTTTTTGTTAACGATGCCATTATTAAGTTGTATACATTTTAAGGGGTCTGTCTCAACTGAATGCTTTCCACAAACCTTATTGTTTTAACAGTAGCTTTTTAAAAAAATTAATATATGATGTATTATTTGCCCCAGGGGTACAGGTCTGTGAATAATCAGGCTTGCACATTTCACAGCATCTACCATAGCACATACCCTCCTCAATGTCCATAACCCAGCCACACTATCCTGCTACGCCCCTCACCTCCCAGCAACCCTCAGTTTGTTTTGTGAGATTAAGAGTCTCTTATGGTTTGTCTCCCTCCTGATCCCATCTTAACAGTAGCTCTTTGCAGTGGTGATTTTTTTTTTTTTTGATATATTGTATGGATTTTTGTGGAACTGCTTGTACTTCTTGCGCTAGCCACCAGGTGGCATGACCAGCCCCAAGCGACTTCTTTGCTTTCCAGGAATTCCGAGAGGTTGGGTCAGGGAGAGTAAGAAGCAGGCAGGGCAGTCGCTGGTCTCACACCAGCATGTATGCTTTTCTTCCTCTACCTTGTTCTTTCTTCTTCTGCCTTGAGTTAATAATACTGGTCATTTATGAGTATGTTCTCTAGAGAGTTCCTAGGGGTCCTATTTTCTATAGCTAAACTTAGTTTGTCTTAATATCTCAACCTACACCCTGGTTGAAAACTGGGTTAGTTTCTTGGTCATTTTAGAATTTTCCTGTCATCCCAACTCAGTCAACTGTGAAAAATCATTTCCTTTCCTCAGCTTACCTTCAGGGTAGAATTTAAGTTCCCAGATGTTTAAGGATCATCACATCTTTAGAAGGAAGCCTGTGACCAGGCTGTCATTCCTCGCTTGTCTACACTGCCATCTACTGAATGTGTGATCCTGTGCTGGCCTCAGGTGTTGCTGTCTCTCTAGGATGGCATCCGTTGAGATGCCCAAGTCCCCATTTGGTTGTTGGTTATAACCTTTCTTCCTTTCTTTCCTTTTCTTTCTTTCTTTTTAATTTTATTTATTTGAGATAGAGAGGGAGAAAGAGAGATCACATACAGTGGGAGAGGGAGAAGCAGACTTCCTGTTGAGCAGGGAGTCCAACTCTGGCTCCATCCCAGGACCTGAGCCGAAGGCAGATGCTTAACTGACTGAGCCACCCAGGTGCCCCAGGTTATAACCTTTCATGACATTTTGTGTAATACTGTCCCCTCTCCCAAAACCCCTTAGATGGTTTTCTATTTCAGCTAACCTTTGCAGTCCCCTGAGGAAGAAGGAACATGTAAAAAAATCTAGCTGTTCTCTTAGCCAGTTAGGAGGCTTGGCAGGGCTTTCCAGGCCCTCTCTGACCAGTGGCATCCTTCATAGGCTTTTGTTCTGGGCCCCAGTAAAATGATACGGGAACTCCATGAGGGTCAGCCTCCAGATCTCAAATGGGAAGTTGGCATAAATGTCTTCTACTCTCTGAACACCCTAAGCTCATCTAGGAATCTGGAACTAATCCTAGACAAGGATAGGTGAAATACTATCTTCTTGTTTCAGAAAGATCAGTGCATATCTGTCTAATTTTCCTTATACCCATAGCCCATGTCAGCTTAAAGAATTTTTGTATTAGTGTTGGGGAGAGAGGAGGGGAACAACAAATTCTTCCTGATTTACATCTTTATCTAACTAAGCCCTTGAATTTAGAACAAAAACACTGGACTACCTTTGTCCTCAACTTCTGCCCCTCTGAGGCAACAGGGGACTCACATCCAATGATCGGAATGGGAATGATCACAGGACAAAAAAAGATCTGTGGCGTAGAAATGTTGGCTGATATTTCACAATATCATGTTGCCACATTTGTAACTATTTACACTTTCTAAATGCATTTGGGCAACAAAAAGGGGGTAAGACCAACCAAGAAAACTGTTCACAGGTACATCTGTGTGTGGACTCAATTGGTCAACAGATTGTATCAGTCAGTGTCCAATGAGGAGACAAAAACCACACAGTAAATCCAACAAGGAATGTTTCATTAAAAATTTATTAATTATCACTGGGAATTTATAATTAATGATAATGGGGCAGGGAGGGGACCATGATGAATACCCCAGGCCTGAGGGAGAGTACCTAAAGAAGGACAAATTTGGAAGAGTGTCAGGGGTCTTTTCCAAGGGTGGGATTCAGACCTCATTGGAGAGGTGTGGTTGTAACTGAATGAGCTGAACATATACTCTACTCCTTCATTATTTGTGTTTTGGGAACATATCCTCAGATCACCTCTGCCAGATGGGGTCATGAGAGACTACAAGTCTTCACTTTAGAGGCTTACACACTTTTGTCAAGTGTGCTCATGAAATTGAAGAGGTATTGATCCAACATTGTTGGCGGTTAAAAAGTCTAACAGGACTCTTGGTAGGTGTTTTTGAATCTGTGTCAGGTTGTGCTCATAGAGGTCTAGCATTTTTACATAGTAGAAAAAGCTTAGAAATCATCTGGTCCAATCTGCTGGTTTTATAGATTAATTAATCAGTCTAAGAAAGCATAAGTGACTAGTTTGAGATCACCAACTAATTACTGGCTAGCTGAGGTAATTACCTAGTCTCTTCTTCTTAATCCCATACTCTTTCTACCCCATGATATTGGAGCCAACCAGAACTTCACACATTTCTGACAATGCTCTACCCCTTTAAACATAAATACTCACTCTGAAAAAGAAGGGGAGTGGTGATATCAATGAGGGATAATATACATAAACAAGGAGTTTGGATTCTGAAACAGTCTTGGTTTTTCATCTTGTTTAACTAGTTGTTTGTATTTCTGAGCTTTAGTGTCTTCATCAGGAAAGCAGGCATAAATTAATAAATAATAATAATAAGTTGCCTCAGAAGATTATTATGAGGGCTAATAATAACCCAATGTGCGTGGCACATAGTAGGTGCTCAATAAATCACAGTAGTTATAAAATGGTTACTCCTTCCCTGTAATCGCTACATTAAAGTAACCACCTGTGTGTCATAAAAACCCTTAGTCTTTGAGGAATGCACAGTTGACGGTACTGACATTTTTAAAATCAATCAGTACTTTTCTGTACTGAAAAGTTACACACACACCCACACACAGCTGCCTGTTAAAAAAAAATCCGTCTTTATTAAATGAACAATTGGCAAACATAAGTCCATTCTACACAAATCGATATTCTCTCTCCATTCTAATTTCATCTGATTGCTTGAAAACAATTCTTATGTCTTTAGGCATAATCTACTTACTTTAAAACTGCCTAAAATGAAACACAAAACACTGTATTTTAAAAAATACAAGAGACCCTGGAGAACGAGGCAATCCAAGTGAGGGCACAGCTCTGTGTGCACATCCTATGCATAGAGGATGGATCCTTCAGAGTAGTAATCACCCAAGGCTCATCTCCACTGATAAAAATAACAAATATTTAATACTTTATAGTGAACAAAGGGTTTCGTATATATAACTTTAAATGCTCTTAAAAAATCAAGGAAGGGATGCTATGCCTTTTTTATGACCATAGAAGCAGGGTTAGAGAAGACTATCCAGATATTGGCTCACTAGATGATTGAATTTACAGTATTGTTGTATTAGTTTGCTAGAGCTGCTATAACAAAGTACCACAAAATGAGTGACTTAGAACAACGGGAATTTATTCTCTCATCATTCTGGAGGCTGGAAATCTGAAATCAAAGTGTTGGGAGGGTCATGCCCCCTCTGAAGGTGCTAGGGAAGGATCTGTTCCAGGTCACTCTCCTAGGTTTGAATTGTTCTTGGCTTATGGTAGCATGATACCAATCTTCACATAGCATTCTCTTTGTCTGTGAGTCTGTCTCTGTGTCCAAATTTCTAAATTTGTAAGTACACTAGTCATATTGGATTAGGGCCCACCCTAATGACATCATCTTAACTCGATCATCTGCAAAGACCTTATTTCCAAGTAAGGGCACATTCACAGGTACTGGGGGTTATATGAATTTTAGAAGGACACAACTCAACCCGTAACAATTGCCATAACTTCCCTCCTTTTAACCTTGGTGGCAGAGAGCATTCATTCATTCACTAATTCTTTCAATGAACATTGCAATGCATATGCGTCAGGCTCTAAACTGGGTATTGATGATTCAGAAAACAAGCTGGACAGCCACCCTGTCCTTGAGAGGAAATCAGAGACACATTATTATGATAATAAACACCATTATTGAACACCCACTTCACTCTAGGAATCAAAGTAGGTACTTTTCATTTAATCTTCACCACATTATGTTAATGTTTCAGAGACACACCTGGAGAGAGGGGTGTACGTCCTAAATCTGCTCTGGATGACAGGGGTATTTTCACAAATTAGGTAGCACGTTCATCTGAGTCTAAAAGGATGTATAGAAATATACTAGGTAGCTCAAAGGTTGCTATGGTGAATAGCACATTCCAAAGAAGAACGTTTTATAAAGGAAAAAAAATAGCATGTTTGAAGGTTAAGAGATGTAAATTCCACCGGGGCTGAGATTTTTGTCTATTTCTCTCCTGTGCCTCGAGCACTTTGAGCAGTGCCTGGCTCATTCGGTAATCGCTTAATCAATAAAAGGGCATCACACATGTCGAAAGGAATGACCTGGCCTGATGCTTCACTGTCGCTCTGCCACACTAAGGATGAGAAATCCCGGCTGACAGCTTGAAGATACATACATAGAATTAAGGAATTCCAGGTGCCTGGCACCTGCCATGCCCTTATCCCTACTCCCCAGAGCGCGTCGGAGGGAGCCACACCACGAGGGCCGGAAGAATGGCGGGGGCCGGGGGGAGCGCGAGCTCCACACACTCCAAAGTCGGGCTCTTTAGCCAAAGCTGCACTTCAGCACAGGGCTGGACTTGAAGTCTGAGGAGCTTTCTTCTCTCCTTTCAACCCATCCCGCGCTCATTCCCCGCCGAACTCCCTCGCCGACTACTGGATGGCACCCGGCTGCATCCAGGCCTTCCCGGAACGCCACAGGAGGAATCCCAGAGCGCGCTCCAGATCGCCGGCCGCGCGCTCCAGCCCGCCGGCCGCGCGCTCCAGCCCGCCGGCCGCGCGCTCCAGCCCGCCGGCCGCTCCTTCCTTCCCTCAGGAACGCAGCGAGAGCGCACGCGCGCCATCTCAGCCGAGCGCGCGCCCGCGAGCTCCCTGCAGCCCCGTGCTCATCCGGGTCTCAGAAAGCCTCAGCCAATAGGGGATGCTCACGGCCTCCAGAGGCGGGGCTAAGGCCTCCCTCACATGGGGCCTGCGGTCACCGGGCGAGCTTGTAGGCGACCAGTCGGCAAAGAAAAAAGGCAGAGGAAGGGAGTGTAGAGTCTTAGCGAGGGTCGACGGCTTTGAGACCAAGCAGCTGCCGCCCCCTAAGAGCGACTGCCTAGCGAGCGGATTCCTCAGTCAGAGACGCTGTAGTAAACACACTTCAGAAACGTGAGGTGCCGGGGGTCACGTGGGGAGCGCGCGCTCCAATGAGGACCCGGGGGCGGGGCCGAGGCAGCTGACGCGGCGGTGGCCGTGGAGTCACCCGGGCAGCCTCGGGACCGGTCACCGGCCGGCAACCGTCCAGCGGCCTCGACCACAGCCTCCGTGCTCACTGCTCTTCCCCGGCCCGAGAGACAGCGTGGCCGACTGTGGCTGGATCCCCTCTCATCCCTCTCGGTGGCTCGCCTCAGGCGGCCCGTTTTCGCCTCCGGGGCTGCCTCGGTGGGGCGAGGTTTCCGTGACGAACCTCCTGGGGCTGCCGGGGCCGGTCGGGGCCGTCGTGGCGGCCCGGGCTCGTGGAACGTACTCACTCCCCGGGCTCCGAGGCCCTCGGAGCGATGCGCCTCGTGCCGGCGGTTGCTGCGGGCGCCGGCTCCTAAAGGGCGTCACACCCGGACTCCGCTGACGGCAGCCTCCATTCATCTCCCAGCCGCGAGTCCCGCGCCCCTTCCTCCTCCGGCCCCCTCCTCGGATTCATTTTTTCCTTTTTTCCCCCGTCCGCCGCCCTCTCCCCTCTCCTTGGGTGTGGCGGCTCCCCTGGAAGCAGAGGTGTCGGCTATGAGCCGGCCCTTCCTTCCTTGAATTTCTCGGTGGGGGAACTGGGCGAGGACACGCCGGCCGCCGCCGCGCCCCCGGGATGGGGGTGAACGCCGTGCACTGGTTCCGAAAGGGGCTCCGGCTTCACGACAACCCCGCCCTGAAGGAGTGCATTCAGGGCGCCAACACCATCCGCTGCGTCTACATCCTCGACCCCTGGTTCGCCGGCTCCTCCAATGTGGGCATCAACAGGTGGCGGTAAGTCGGGAGTCCCGTGGGAAATGGGGATTTCGGGGCTGCATGAATCAGGACTTGACCTGCAGTCGGCGAATCCGAGAACTCAGACCTGGGACCGCGGTACTCGAGCCATTTTCAGAATTAGAGGTGCCTTGAATAGGAAACGGAATTGATTTAATAGTTCTCTGGCCCGCGAGTCCCGGCAGCCTGGACCACGTCGGCCTTCGTGTGTGAGGTACGTGCCTCTGCGCTAGTGGGAACTCTTCCCCTGCGTTCGTGGGGAATTCTTAGCGGTGGAGTGAAACACCCTCCCGGTTCTCAGTGCCCGGTGGATGGGTTGATTTTTCTTGGCCTCTTTGTGGCGTTGGAAAGGATCGCGGCTTTGCGTGTTTACGTTTGTGTGTGTCTAGGTAACTCCCAGTGTGCAGAAAACCTTTCATTCAGTACAGGCGCCTCCACATCCACTTTTCTTCCACCTCGGGGTTGCCTAGGAAAAGCAAGTGAAACATCTGTTTTCTCTTTGCTCAGCTCTTCCTCTCAACTCCTCCTTGTGGCTGACTAGAGAAAATACAGTTTTTCTTTCTAGGCAAAGTATAAAGCCTTCTAGGGATCAGAGCACTGAAAAAAATTTTGGAGAAGCTTTATGATCTTTTCCTGAAATCCCAGGCTAGATGATTATTAGGCCCCCTGGTGGAAATGAAAGCATTTGTTTAACAGATAGCTTATTGAGCACTGCTGTATACCAGGCACTGCTTTTAACACCAGAGATAGCGCAGTGAATGAAACAAAAATTCTTAGCCTTTTCCAGCAACATGTTCCAGAAAGTCAGATATATAGGAGTTGCTGGTGATAAAAGGTGTAGAGAAATACAGAGCAGCGATAGGGGATATAGAATACAATACAGTGGAGGTGGGATTATCCTTGCAGTTTTTGTTTTGTTTAATTTTTAAAGATTTTTATTTGAGAGAGTGAGAGTGAGCGAGCAGGAGCCTGGGGCAGGAGCAGAGAGAGAAGCAGACTCCCCACTGAGCAGGGAGCCCAACTTGGGGCTCCATACCAGGACCCCAAGATCATGACCTGAGCTGAATGCAGCTCAACAGACTGAGCCACCTAGGTGCCCCTCCTTGCAGTTTTAAATATGGTGATTGGGGAAAACTCAGAGAAGGTAGCAGTTGAACAAACTGATGAAACAGGTAATGGATTGCGGATACCTTAGGGAAAAGGCATTTCAGGCTGGGGGAACAGTGAGGGAAAAGGCAGGGAAGTGGAAATGAGTTTAACCTTTGGAAGAAACAGCAAAAGTAATATAAAAGGAGCAAAATAGTGGTGATAGTAGGTGAGGCCAGAGATACAACAGGGCCAGACTGAAAAGAGATAAATATAAGGCAGTTGTCAAGATCTGGGCTTTTATTCAGAGCAAAGATGGAATGATTGCAGGATTATAAGCAGAGGAGTGGTGTAATCTCTGATCACAGTTCTGGATTGGGAGGAGAAGGTGGACAAGAAAGAGGAGGCTGTTGCATTCTTCCAGGTGAGAGATGGTAGTGGCTTGTACCACAGTGATAGTGGTGGATGTAGTGAGAAATAGTAAATTCTGAGTATATTTTGAAGGAAGAATCCATAATGTTGGGTTCCTGGGTGGCTCAGGTTAAACGACTGCCTTCGGCTCAGGTCATGATCTTGGAGTCCTAGGATCCAGTCCCGCATCATCATCAGGCTTCCTGCTCAGCAGGGAGTCTGCCTCTCCCTCTGACCCTACCCCCTCTCGTGTGGTCTCTTTTGGCAGATTGTATATGTGTATTAGAGAAAGAGAAGGAATTATGAATTATTTCAGAATTGTTGGTTTGGGGAACTAGGCTAAAGCTGCACATGGCAAAGAAAGTGAAGTCATTTGCAGAAGCCAATGAGAGGGTGATTGGGATTCTCTTTTGGACTCATTGAGTTTGAAATGTTTATTGTACATTCAAGTAGAGATGGCTGTTTGACAGTTGGATATATCAGGAGTTCAGGAGAGAGCTCCCGATAGGAGGTATAAATTGGAGAGTCATCAGTTTGTAGATAATATTTAAAGCCATTTATTCATTCATCCTTTCGTTGAACAAATATTTGTCATGCATCTACTACATGCCAGGCATTGTTTTAGGTTCAGGACATTCAGCATTAACAAAAATAGCTAAAAAAAAAATCCCTATCCTGTTAAATTTTAGTGGAGTCATGAGACTTTGTGAGAACATAAGGAAGTGGGTGTAGATAGAAAACAGAGCAGGTCCAAGGACAGTTATTATTACTATATTATTTTAGGATATACTAGGATACTCTAATGTGTAGAAATTGTGGAGCTGTGGAAGAATTAGCACAGGAGATTGAGAAGGAGTATCTAGTAATATGAGAAGAAAACCCAGAAGAATATGGCGTCTTAGAGGCCAAGTAAAGAAAGTATTTCCAAGAGTGTGCTTTATCTATGTCAGGTGTTGCTGATAGGTCAAGTGAGATGAGGACTAAAAATTAAGAATCTTATTTAGGATTTTGAGGTCATTTATAGTCTTGACTGGAGTGGTTTTGGTAGTGTCAGAGGCGGAGCCTTTCTGGAATGGCGAAGAGGCTGAGAGGAGAGAATTTGGGGGACAACTTCTACAGATAGCTCTTTTAGGGAGTTTTGATAGAAGGGGATCAGAAAAATGATGAGGGGCCTGGATTGGAATGTGAACTCAAGAGAGGATTTTTTTTTTCAAGATTGGCAAGATTACAGAATGTTTGTATGTTGATAGGAATGATACAGCAACTGTATATTGAAAGCACTCAGCAGAATTGATGTCATTAACATTGATTCTGGGAAAAGATAAATGTAATATATTTTAATGTATTAATAAATATCCTAAAATAATATAGTAATAATAACTTTTTCATAAAACTGTTAAAGAGGATTAGGTTAGGTAACAAATGTAAAATGCTTAAAATATGACTGTTAAGTGTTTTTTTTATTTGCTACCAAATTGAAAACCCTAGGTGAATAATATCTAATTACATGTTTGTGGTCAGTTTCTTCTAGAGTATTTGATACATTTATAAAATCTAGACTATAAGCTTCTGTAGGATAGGGGTTATATGATATCTTTATATACCCAGCAGCTCACATTGTCAAATGAGTGAAATAAAGCTTGTAGGCACAGTAGGAGTAATCCCATATTTTCCTTTTTTTAATTCCCATATTTTCCTTTTTAAAATATTATTTTTAACTACTAAGCATTGCCCTCTCTGAAAGATGGATAAAGATGTCAATAATAAATAGAGAGACTTTTTTCTTTTACTAAAGACTAAGTTATAAAAATTATTTAGTCTGTTTTTATAGCACTGAATTCCATGCTTTTTATATAGTTGTAGATCAGTTGCTGTTCATTGTATGAGATGACATCCAGAAGAAGTTATTTTATACTTAAAAAACTTTATTCATTTCCTTATTGACCATAGGATAATGTGCAGTCTCCTTAGTTGGCATTCAGGCTATCTTGTGGATTTCTACCTTCTTACCTTCATGCCATTTCCTTTAGTTAACAGAATTTCCTAGATTTTTGGATTAGATTTAACGAAGTTTATTTTACCTAAGTAAATTAACAAAACTACCTTACCTTTTTTTTGTTTTTTGCTTTTGTTTTTTTTAAGTAGGCTCCATGCCGAGCATGAAGCACAGTGCAGGGCTTGAGCTCACAACCCTGAGATCAAGATCTGAGCTGAGATCAAGAGTCAGACACCCAACCAACTGAGCCACCCAGGCACTCCCCAAAATTACCTTTCAACACTGCCATCATTTCATTTAAAAAGGATGCTTTAACATTTAAAAAAAGAAATTCCGAAGGACATTTTTGGAGAATAAAGGACAGTCCTTTGACATGAATAAATTAAGCTTTATGAAAATTCACTTTGCCTTATCAGTGAAAGTATTGTCTTGAAGATGTCACATTTGGGATTGAATGATTCAAAATGTTTCAGTTCTGGCTCAGTTGGTAGAGCATGCCACTCTGATCTCAAGGTTGTGAGTTCAAGCCCCACTTTGGGGGTGGAGCCTACTTAAGAAAGAAATTTCATTTCTATCCCTTACTTATCTATTATTAAAATTATACCACACAAAAACTTATATATGAATGTTAATAGGACTATTCTTTTAATAATTTACTGTTATTCATAATAGTGAAAGGGTAGAAACAACCCGAATGGCCATCTACTGATGAATGGTTAAAATATGTTATATCCATACAATGGAGTAATATTCAATCATAAAAAGAAATGAAGTACTGATACAACATGGATTAACTTAAAAACATGCTATTTGAAGAAGCCAGTCTCAAAATTTCACAGATGATTTGATTATATTTCTATGAAATGTCTAGAATAGGCAAATATGTAGAGACAGAAAGTAGATTGGTGGCTTCTTAGGGCTGACTGGGTAGTTAGGAGGTGGTAGCTAAGGGGCATAGGGTTTCTTTTTGAGGTGATGAAACTGTTCTAGAAGGTGATGGTTGTACAACTCTTTGAATAGACTAAAAAAAAGAATTCTACAGTTAAAAATCTACCCACCCCTTTAAGGTCCAGTCCACATGCTGCCTTTTCCATAATAAATTTTTTATCATGTTGTCTGGATTTCATAGTCTTGTGAACTCTTACGTCATTTTTTGGTATTGCTTCCTATATCACCGTTAAATACCATTAAAAAGAAGTAAATATTTCTTTAATTTGTAAATATTGATATAGTCCTTGTATATTCATTTCTCCTTCATTTAACAGATTGCAATTCTTTTTCCTGAAGAGAAGGTACCATTTCATTCAAACACAAATTTATTTTTCGTTCATATTTTTGGCAGGCACTATTTTGTTACTGGAGATACAACAGTGAATAAGAGAAGGCCCCTCCCCTTGAGATCCTTCTAGTCTAGGAGGACAAACAGGCAATAAAACAAATAGAATATGTCAGGTGGTGGTAAGTATAATGAAGGGAAATAAAGCAGAGTGTGAGAACAGAGACCTAAAGAAAGAGAGGTGACAAGGCTGTACAGATATTTGGGGAAAGAGCTCTCTCTGTGTTAACAGTGTCCTGTGCAAGTAGATATTTGATAAATATTCTTAAAATTTTTTTTGTTAAGTCTAGCATTTAGGAATGTGATAGTTACTTCATTTAACTTTGATGCTAATGTGTATCTTAAACTCGTAATTTAGAGAAATAATTTTTAGTGAAGAAATTATTTTTGACATTTAAACTTCAATGTGTTTAAAACACAGTTGACATTATCACATGTAGATTCTCTTAATTTTTAGTAACCAAATCTATAAATGTACCTACATCCTTACCCATTCTTTCCTTCTATAGTCTGATTTCAGTGGAAGAGATATTGCTTTCCTTATTCAAAACCAGTGTTTTCAGCTATACCCCATTTTAAACTCATGTTTTTAACAGCTTTATTGGGGTATAGTTGACAAAAATTGTATATATTCAAGGTGTGCTGCATGATGTTTTCTCACACACACACACAGTCACTCTCATTTTGATGATTTATTCTCTTATCCTTTCTTTAACCTCTTTTTGGTTTATTCCAGTCAGCACTTAAACATGCACAAGTCCCAGTTCTATAAGAACAAGAAAACCAACAGGGGAAGAAAACCTACCCTTGAGTATGTTCTTCTCCTGTAACTCTGTTTCTCAATTTATTTATATAGCCAGACTTAATGAATAAGATGTCTAATATTGGCTGATTTCATTTTTTAATCTTCTACTTACCCTTCTTCAATCCACTCCTAGTCTGGGTTCCACTGCATCTACTTCACCAAGGCAGTATTCATCCAAAGGATACTTTTAAATTTTTCATTCCTTGACTTTTTACCATGTTTGACACTTTTAACCATACTTTCCTCTTCTTCCCCTTGCATTGGTTAGAGGGCCCTCCTCTTGTTTTTGTTTTTTTGTTTGTTTTTTTTTTCTGCCAAGCTATTAGTGTTCTTCCTTTACTTCTCTTTTTCTGTTCAGCTCTTAAATGCCCCTCACGTCTCTGATCACCCTTTTTTTCATTTTACATAATTCCTAGGCAGTCTTATCTCTTCAGAAAGTCAGTTAGCATCTGTTTGCTCAGAATTCAAATCAGCATTTTCAGCTCATATCTCTCTCCTGATCCCCAGATATGCATCCATTATATATAGATTCCCTGTCTATTTGAATGTATTATAGGGTCACCTGGGTGGCTCAGTCATTAAGTGACTGCCATTGGCTCATGATTCCAGGGTCCTGGGATCCCACATCAGGCTCCCTGTTCAGTGGGGAGCCTGCTTCTGCTCCTACTTCTCCTGCCTATGTTTCCTCTCTCACTGTGTCTCTCTCTGTCAAATAGTTAAATAAAAATCTTTTTAAAATGTGTGTATTATATTACCTTAAACTCACCTTGTTCAAAACAGAGATCATTGGGGCACCTAGGTGGCTAAGTTGGTTAAGTATCTGAGTCTTTTGGCTCAGGTCATGATCTCAGGGTTGTGAGTTGAAGCCCTGTGTCAGGCCCCATGCTGGGTGTGGAGGAGATTTTATTCTCTCCCTCCTCCTCTGGCCCACCCCCAACCCCCTCTCTAAAAAAATTAAAAACCACAAAGATCATCTTCTCTGTTATCTCTATCTCAACAACAAAGGACTTTTCCTGTGTGTCCTATCTTCATAAATAATAACACCATTTGACCAGTTGCTCAATTATATATTCATTTAACAAATGCTGAGTTTATACTGTGTGCCAACCACTTTGTTAATTTCTATGGCTAAATGGAAGTCAGATAATTTCTCTGCCCTCAGAAGGTTTACAGTATAAAGAGGGATTTATTCAGAAAAAAATAACCACAGAAGTATATTCTTCTGTCTCCACTGTCAGTTTAGCCCATACCACCATCCTTTTGGCTAGATTATTTGAGTAGTTTATGAACCATTGTCCCCCTTGCCCTTCTCTAATTCATTCTGTATACAGCAACCAGAGTGATCCCTTGAAATTGCTTATCTGTTCATGTCCTTTACTCTTTTAAATCCTTCACTGACATTTGTTTTTCTTGGGTTAAAGTTCAAAAGCTGTAGCATAGTTTAAAATCCATGTGTAATCTAGTCCTTTGCTTCTTTTTCTAGCCTTAGAGGATTTCTTCACTGAGGCATATGAACTGAGGCTTGAAGTATGAGATGAATCTTAATAAACACAGAATAGAGGGAAGGAATTCCATCGAGGATGAGGGGCGAAAGTTTTCAGGCTAAGGAAATACCATGAGGGAAGGCACAGTATTCTGATACTGGTATAGATGTTGGTGTAACTGAGTAATATGGCGCGTGAAAAGACAAGAGGTATTGTTTAGTACTCTGGATGGTTTTGCCCGACTCAAACAGGCTTAAGCAGAAAGAGAGTTTATTGGTAAATATAATTGACCAGTCCAAGGGAACGTGGCTCCAGACAGGAGTTAGTGCTGGAGCTCAGAAGATGTTACCAGGATCAAATTTCCCTCTTTGCATCTCCAAACTTCACTCATTCTGGGTTGGCATCTCGGGCTTTCCTCTGGTGGTGAAATATAACAATGGTAGTTAAGGTAGTAAAAAGCATATGCCTCTGCCCCAGAAGTCTCAGCAAAAGTCTGTGGTACTTCAGTGGCTCTGTTTGGACCAATTTATGAACCAGTCATTGTGAGCATCAATGTGAGCTGTTGTTGTGTGCCTCATGGGTGGAATCAACTCATTTGGACTGAAGTAACTGAAATAGAATGAGTAGAAAGTAGGTAGATGCCCTAAGAGAGCAGATGCCTATTATGTAAGAACTCAGATCAGAAGATGGGCCCAAGTCAGAAAAACTTGGACTCCTGTTTGAGGAAGTATGCTTTGGCAGTTGAGTGAATGATAGAGGAAAGAGATAGTAGAGCAGTATGGAGGCTTTATCAATAGTCCACTGAAAGATAATATAGGCCTTAATTAGGGAAAAGTCTGTGAGGAAGGGGAACATGCAAGAGAGTGATTATAAAGGTGCACCGGACAGTTTAGGTGACTGTCAAAAAGGCAGTTTCAGAGAGGCAGTAGAGTGCAAGATTCACATGCTTTGTGCCTCTTTGACAATTAGCTATTAAGTTAGGGAACACAGGAATATACCATATTTAGATGAGGAAAGAATGAGTTTTGTCCAGGTCATTGCTGAATCTGAGGTACTGCAAAGATATCAACATGGGAAATGGAGAAAATAGAAGTTCAAGTTTAGGGATTATAGACATTAGAACTGGAGATGGGAATATATATAATTAATAGGTGAAGCACGACTGGTGATACTGGGTAGCGTAAGATGCATCAAAATCTTGGTGGTTACTATATTTAAGATGAATAGAAACTGGTGAAGAGGACTGAAGAGAGGTAGAAAGAAGAGCCAGGTGAGTATCATGGAAACCAAAAGTGGCAAGAATTTTTCTTCATTGTGCTGAAGATGGCAGATTAGGATGAATTCTGACAGTTATGTGGGAAGAATACTCAGTGACTTGGAAACAGATGGAAGAAATGACTGCATGTCATGAATGCTGAGTGGTAGACCCTCTGGGATATAAAGGTCCCTCCAGCAATTACATTATTCTAATTTAGGGATGTGTTCTTTTGTTCTTGATTGACTAGACTGCTTTACAACTCTGTAGCAAAGTGTAGATAAAAGTTGTGGTGCTGGACAGTCAGAATGGCTAAAATTAACAACTCAGGTGAGGATTTGGAGAAAGAAGAACCCTCTTACACTGTTGGTGGAAATGCAGACTGGTACAACTCCTCTGGAAAACAGTATGGAAGTTCCTCAAAGAGTTAAAAATAGAGCTACTGTACAACCCAGCAATTGCACGACTAGGTATTTATCCAAAGGATACAAACATAGTGATTCAAAGGGACACATGCACCCCTATATTCATAGCAGCAATGTCCATAATAACCAAAATATGGAAAGAACCCAGATGTCCATCAATAGATGAGTGGATAAAGAAGATGTGGTGTATATATACAATGGAATATTATGCAGCCATTCAAAAACCAAAATTTTGACATTTGCAATGACGTGGATGGAACACATACACATATACACACAGTGGAATATTACTCAGCCATCAAAAAGAATGAAATCTTGCCATTTGCAATGATGTGGATGGAACTAGAGGGTATGATGCTAAGCAAAATAAGTCAGAGAAAGAAAAATATGATTCCATTCTTATGTGGAATTTAAGAAACAAAACTGGTGAACATAGGGGAAGGGGAGGAAGAATAAAATCAGATGAAATCAGAGAGAGACACAAACCATAAGAAACTCAGAACTATAGGAAACGAAATGTGGTTTGTTAGAGGGGAGTTAGGTGGGGGGGTGGGGTAATTGGTGATGGGCATTAAGGAAGGCGCTTGATAACTTGGGTGTTATATGCAAGTGATGAATCACTAAATTCTACCTCTGGGGGAAGGAAATTTACGGTGCTGGGAAAATTGAACAACTACATGAAGAGGAATGAAACTGGACTACTTTTGTACACTATGCACAAAAATAAACTCAAAATGGATTTAAGACCTAACTGTGAGTGAAACTGTAAGATAACCTGGCAACAGACAGTAATTTCTTTGACATCAGCAATAGAAACATTTTTCTAAATGTGTCTTCAGGCAGGAGAAAAAAAGCAAAATTAAACTATTGGGACTACACCAAAATAAAAAGCTTTTTGTGGGGCACCTGGGTGATTCAGTGGGTTAAACCTCTGCCTTTGACTCAAGTCATGATCTCAGGGTCCTGGGATTGAGTCCTGCATTGGGCTCTCTGCTCAGGGAGCCTACTTCCCCCTCTCCCTCTGCCTGTCTCTCTGCCTACTTGTGATCTCTCTCTCTCTCTTTCTCTCTCTCTCTGCCAAATACATAAATAAAATCTTTTAAAAAGGATAAAAATAAAAAATAAAAAGCTTTTGCACGGTGATGGAAACTATAAGCAAAACAAAAAGGCAGTTTGTGAAAGAAGATATTTGCAGGTGATATATCTGATAAAGAGTTAATATCCAAAATATATGAAGAATTTGCACACTCGACACTCAACAAACAATTCAATTAAAAAAAATGGTCAGAGGACCTGAATAGGCAGTTTTCTAAAGACATACAGATGGCCAACAGGTACATGAGAAGATGCTCAACATCACTCATCATCAGGGAAATGCAAATCAAAACCACAATGTGATAACACCTCACACCTGTCAGAAAGTCTAAAATTCAAAACACAAGAAGCAAGTGTTGGTGACGGTGTGGAGAGAAAGGAACCCTTGTGCACTATTGGTTGGAATGCAAATTGGTGCAGCCACTGTGGAAAACAGTATGGAGATTCTTCAAAAACTATATGATCCAGTAATTCCACTACTGGTTATTTACCCAAAGAAAATGAAAACATTCATTCAGGGAGATGTGTGTACCTCTGTGTTTGTTGCAGGATTATTTGCAGTAGCCAAGACATGAAGCAACCCATGTGTCCATTGATAAGATAAATGGATAAAAGAGATGTGGTACACACACACAGACACACACGCACAGTGGAATTTTACTCAGCCATAAAAAATAATGAAATCTTGCCATTTGTAACAATATGGATGGACCTAGAAAGTATAATGCTAAGTGAAATAAGTCAGTCAGAGGCAGAAAAATACCATACGATTTTACTCATATGTGGAATTTAAGAAATGAACAAAGGAAAAAGAGTCCAACAAAAAAAGTAGACTTGTGTGCCTGGGTGGCTCAGTTGGTTGAGCAGCTGCTTTTGGCTCAGTTCATGGTCCGAGAGTCTCAGGATTGAGTCCCACATCAGCCTCCCAGCTCCGCAGGGAGTCCGCTTCTTCCTCTGACCTTCTTCCCACGTATGCTCTCCCTCTCTCTGAAATAAATAAATAAAATCTCAAAAAAAACCACCCCAAAACAGACTCAGTTACAGAGAACAAATTGTTGCTTGCCAGAGGGAGGTGGGTGTAGAGGTGGGTGAAATAGACAAAGGGAATTAAGAGTACACTTATGTTCATGAGCACTGAGAAATTTATAGGATTGTTGAATCATTACATTGTACACCTGAAACTGATATAACACTGTATGTTTAATTAGACTTGAAATAATTTTTTTTAAAGTTTAGATTTTAAAAACTGGTGACAGAACAAATGTTTCCTGTCCATACCAATGTAAATTATTCCTGTTCATGTCATGCAAATGAATTTTGTAGCATGAGCATTGTAAAACTCTGTATGTCCAATTCTTATTTGAACCAATTTTAACATTTTACTGGTTCCTTTATTATAATGAATTAAATAAAATCTCTGCCATATATGCATTTAATATTTTTATGAGAATCATGGTTTTACTGTTTTAGAAATTATACTTTAATTGTTATAAAAGTCTTTGGTAAGCTTTGAATGAGTAGCTTCAATGACATTTTAAGATCAGAAATCAGATTATATAGGGGGTTACTGATTTTGTGAGTGTCACTGGTGTGGAAGAGGAGGGCAGTGATTGAGGGATTGGTGAAGAGAGTTTTTATGGGAGAGGTGAGACATAAGTTGGTTGCACAGATTCCGAACTGGCTGAAGAAAGTGGATTTTGGGCACATCACCAGACTTACAGTCAAGACAGGATAATAAATAGGAAATATATCCAATGTAGAGTTCTTTGAATGACAGACTAAAGTGAGTTTAAAATATCTGGCTCTCTAGATTCTAATCCCTACTCTCCTACTGGGTAGCAGTGGTACTGGTTTTGGGTAGGTCACTTACCCTTCATTTTATTCATTTAGGAAACATTCATTAAGAGCCTGTTTTACGGGGTGCCTGGGTGGCTCAGTGGGTTAAAGCCTCTGCCTTCGGCTCAGGTCATGGTCTCAGGGTCCTGGGATCGAGCCCCACATCGGGCTCTCTGCTCGACAGAGAGCCTGCTTCCTCCTCTCTCTGCATGCCTCTCTGCCTACTTGTGATCTCTGTCAAATAAATAAAATCTTAAAAAAAAAAAAAGAGCCTGTTTTACAGGGCACTGGGGATACAAAGATGAAAGTCAAGGTTGAAGCTTTCATACCATTAAAGGACAAATGATTAGAATATAGAATGTTAAATAGGACCTCTGTAGAAATATCCAAATCTTGGGAGCACAGAGAAGAGACAGCCCTGAGGGAAGGAGAAGGAAGAATTAGGAGTAGAGTGATTAGTGTGTGTATTGGGGGAGAGGAGGTGGGAGGAAGGAGAGTATGAAATACTGGTTTGAGAGAAGAGAAGTTCTGGAGATTCTTGAGTCAGTGTCCTAATATGAAAAGGGAAGTACCAAAAAAACCTCTAATATCTGATACATTGGCAAATAGTTCTCTAGAAAAAGCATGCATAAAAAAAAAGAACATATACATAAATGTATGTTAATTTGGCAGCTTTTGATGTAAGGCGAAATTCCAGATCTCAGTTCTCCTACTCAATTCTTTTTTTCGTTTTTTCTTTCTTTCTTCTTTCTTTTCTTTTCTTTCTTTCTTTCTGCCATGAAACAACAAAATTTTATTCTTTCATAGTTCTGGAGGCCAGAAGTTCGTTCAAGTCCAAGATGTAGGCACGGTTGGTTCCTTCTGAAGGAGAATTTGTTCCATGCTTCTTTCCTGGTTTCTGGTGATGGCCAGTCTCCTATTCACTTCTTTATCCATATTTATTCCCTAGGTGATCTCGTTACAAACTTGAATACCTCATGATTTCCTATCATGCATTTCCTGCCCTGACCTCTGTCTTGAGCTCCAGGCCCACATATCCAGTGTTTTTATTGGATTCCAAATAAGTGTCTTCAGCTTGGTTTTGCCTCCATCTTCCCCACCTATCATGGTTTCTCAGTATCACAATAAATGGCAACATTCACCTTGGTGGTCTGCAGAATCATCGAGCCATCTTTTATTTCATTTCTTTTTTCCTCACAACCTCATGTCTAGTCCTTCAGCAGTTATTAGGCTTTTCCTTAAAGATAACTTTCATATCCTTTCAAATCTCACCCTTCCATTATGATCATACTATCCAAGTCACCAATATTTTTTTCAATATTTATTTACAATAGCCTCCTAACTCTCTACTTCCATTTTTATATCTGCCTTCCTGGTCTGTTCCATGTAGAAGCCAGAGGAATATTTTAAAAACCTTAATCAGATCAGGTCATTTCTATGCTCAGAATCTTCCCCTGGCTTCCAAGGTGTTTTCATTTTCTGCTTCTTCACCTGGAATATTATCTCAAACCCTATTAGCGGGGCTCATTCCTAAAGTAGGTCTCTCAGAGAGACCTTTTCTGACCATCCTATACTTCTGACCAAGTAATTTCCCCTACTGTATACCTCCCACTTTTCTCTATCTCCTTGCCCTGTTTTAATGGCATCTCTATCACTACCTAAAATTATGTATTTTTTGATTTACTTCTTTACTGTCTTGCTCCTTCAGCAAATTTCACAAAAGAGGGATTGATTCATTGTTGCTTCCTTGTTATTTGTTATTGGTTCTTCAGCCCTATAGTGGTGGTTCTCATTGGTTGGTCCAGAGATGCTTATGGGTTCCTGAAACTTTTTAGTTAAGCCCAAACTGTCTTGGTTCATACTAGTGCTAAGACATTATTTGACTTTTTAACTGCCACTCATTTGTGTATACAGTGAGTTTTCCAGATGCTGATAAGTAATGACATTATTGCTGTGATGGCTAATGGAATGCATGCAGGTATAGTCTTGCATTTTAAAATTTGCTTAGTTTCAGTTTCTCACATTAATGTTGGTAGATATTACCTATAAGACATAGCTCTTTGGGGCTATTCAGTAATTTTTAAGAATGTAAAAGGTCCTGCAACCAAAAATTAATATAGGTATTCAACATGTACCTGTAGGTTAAGTGTATAAATGAATATTGTTCTGCTGATTTCATTGATGGAGTTTCATGTTGGCTTTCATGGGTAAATTACCCATAGTCTGATACTGCCTGTTATTTTTTTTTAAGTTGATTAAAACCTTAAAGATCCTTGTGAAGCAGACTTGAGTACAACATTTCCTTAGTACATTTTTTTCTTATGATTTATTATAAGTAATTTCATAGTAAATTAGAAACTTTTTTAGTGATTCGCCTTTTATTGAGCCATTTTGAAGCATCCAGTTTAGTTTTCAATAAAACAGCTTTTGTAAAAAAATTGAAGTATACTTAACATAGTGTTACATTAGTTTCAGGTGTGCAACATAGTGATTGGACAAAAAACTGCTTTCATTTTACACTCATTTAATCAGTACATATAAAATGTAATTATGTGAGTACAGTTCAGTTTAACCGATATAAGCAGGTTTGACTCTTGATATGCCTAGAATTTTAACTGAAGCAGGAATCAGGTGTGCTGGAAAGTGATAGCTTGCTTTTTTCAACCTGAAATTCATCTTGGCTATCAGTGTTTGTCTTTGTTTTACAGAGGATTTGGAGAGATTGTATGGTTTCTGTGGTAGTAATAGGAAATATAATTATTAGTACTATAAAAGATGTAACTACAGGTTTTTAAGATTTGACATTTTCTTTTAAGATTTGACATTTTAAAACTCTCACATATATTTGTTTCAGATTGCTTATTTGTTTTAATTGGAAATTAGGGTTTCCTAGAGATGAAAGAAGGAAAATTGCTATTTTTTTTTTTTAAAGATTTTATTTATTTGACAGACAGAGTTCACAAGTAGGCAGAGAGAGAGGAGGAAGCAGGCTCTCTGCTGGGCAGAGAGCCCGATGCGGGACTCGATCCCAGAACCCTGAGATCATGACCTGAGCCAAAGGCAGTGGCTTAACCCATTGAGCCACCCAGGCACTCCCTCCCACCCCTTTTTTTTTTAGAAGTTTTTAATTTAAATTCCACTTAGTTAACACAGTATAATATAGTTTCATGTGTACAGTGTAGCAGTTCAGCACTTCATGCAACACCCAGTGCACATCACAGTAAGTGTACTTTTTAATCACCATCACCTGTTTAACCCATCCTTCTCCCTCCCCCACCTCTCCTCGAGTAACTACCAGTTTGTTCTCTATATTTAAGAGTCTGGGGATCCCTGGGTGGCTCAGTGGGTTAAGCTTCTGCCTTCAGCTCAGGTCATGGTCTTAAGGTCTTGGGATCAAGCCCCGCATTAGGCTCTCTGCTCAGTGGGGAGCCTGCTTCCCCTGCCCTCTCTGCCTGCCTCTCTGCCTACTTGTGATCTTTTTCTGTCAAATAAATAAATAAAATCTTAAAAAAAAAAAAAGAGTCTGTTTCTTGGTTTACCTCTCTCTCTCTCTTTTCCTCTTTGTTCATTTGTTTTGTTTCTTAAATTGCACTTACACCTATAAGTGAAATTGTGTGGTATTTGTCTTTCTGTGACTGATTTATTTCACTTAGCATAATACTATCTGGTTCCATCCATGTAATTACAGATGACAAGATTTCATTATTTTTTAATGGCTATATTTTTATGGTAATATTTCATTTTATACACATACATACACCCCCCCCCACATATTCCTTATCCATTCATCAGTCAACAAATATACATTTGGGTTGTTTCCATAATTTGGCTATTGTAGATAATGCTGTTATAAATGTAAACATCAGGTACCTGTATCCCTTTGAATAGTGTTTTTGTATTCTTTGCTTGATTTATTTTTAGTTAACTTTTGTATAAAATGTGTGCTGTGTGTCAAGGCTCATTTTGCTACATACGGATCTCAAGGGATTTCAGCACCATTTATTGAAAAGACTATCCTTTCTCCATTGAATTGCTCTTGCACCTTTGTCAAAAGGCAGTGTGTGTACGTGTACTCATATATATGTGAATTTATTTGTGGTCTCTCTTTTCTATTCCATTGATTTATGTCTCTGTTCTTTCACCAACACTGTACTGTCTTGAAATCAGGTAGTGTGAGTTCTCCAACTTTGTTGTTTTTTCAGAATTGTTTTATCTGTTCTTGTTTCTTGGTCTTTTCATTTAAGTTTCACAATTAATTTGTCAATATTTACAAAAGATCCTCCTAGGATTTTGATTTAAATTACATCGAATTTATAGCTCAGTTTGAAAAAATTGACAACAATATTGAGTCTTCCAATTCATGAACATAATGTATCTCACCATCTATTTAGGTCTTTGATTTTTAAAATATGGTTTATAGTTTCAGCTTGCAGAGCCTAGGAATTGTTTTGAGGCTCTCTGGTGTGTGTGTGTGTGTGTGTTTTTTTTTAATTAACATATAATGTATTATTTGCTTCAGGGTTACAGGTCTGTGAATCCTCAGTCTTAATACAATTCACAGCACCCACCATAACACATACCTTCCCCAATGTCCATCATCTATCCACCCCCCAGCAACCCTCAGTTTGTTTGAAGCTCTTTTGAGATAGTATGTGTTATGCTTAACTCCAGTCTGAGACCTTTTAAATTTTTCCCTAGAAACTATACTTTAAGCTAAACCATTGCATTTAATCTGCTTCGCTTTACTTGAGGGTATTGATGTGTGTGTGTTTGTATGTGTGTTTTGCCGAAAGAATAGCTCCATTAGATTATACCTTTTGCTTTAGAGCTGAGTTCTGCACTGTGTTAACTTGTGTTAAAGTTCTGCAATAGGGTTCTTTCCATGTTGACTGAGAATTACTCTTTTCTCATGGGGGCATATTCTCAGATTTCCAGTGTGAAGCTTTTATAGCATGGGACTCTGGAGCTATAATTTGAAAATGAAAGTCTTTCATGGTTATTTGAATCTTTAAAAAAGTTAGTCACCTTTATTTCCCCAGGGGCATTTATGTCTCCTCAGGCTAAAAATGATAAGGGTTCCTGTGAATTTTGGCCCTGTTATTGGTAGTTGGTGGAAATGGGACTAGTGAATTATTAGAGTTTCACCCTGGGATTTTTGTGTACCTTTTCAGGATCTTAACCATTTTTTATTTTATTTTCAGTTCTGCTGAGACTTTGTTGATAGAAGTAAACAGCTCTATCGAGTTATAGTTAGGACCACTGAATTTTTCCATTGGTATTTTGTCCCAGTAGTCTAGAAGGGACCAAAATGTCAAGCCCTGATAATTCTTCCCTCTTCTGCAGAATTCCTGCAGTTCTGCAGTAGTTAATAGGAATTTCTTCTAGTCCCAGTAGTTGTGTGTATTTCTTTACAACACTGATGCCAATAAAATGTTATTTCTATGACTGCTAGTGGCTTAATTATTAAGTGATGTGCCTTAATGACATGTTACAGTTTCTTGAATAGGGCCAAAATGATCATTTTTTTAAAAAGATTTTATTTTTTGTTTATTTGACAGAGAGATCACAAGTAGGCAGAGAGGCAGACAGAGAGAGAGGAAGAAGCGGGCTTCCTGCTGAGCAGAGAGCCCGATGTCGGGCTCAATCCCAGGACCCTGAGATCATGACCTGAGCTGAAGGCAGAGGCTTAACCCACAGAGCCACCCAGGCTATCCCAAAATGATCATTTTCAATGTTGAAGATATATAACAGGATTTCTAAAGATTAAACTATAGTACAGCTGGCTTTGATAGTAAACTTTGAATCTTTTCTAGCACTTGCTGATTTTGCTCATTTGTTTAGAGAAAGAAATTAACAACATAGTAGTAGCCACATTAACAGAAAGTGTGTATGTTTTGTATAGCAATAGAATTTGAAGAAATACCTTCTGAGTCCAAATGCAACTAAAAAATGAATTAGGAATCCATTTGTCATTGTTTCTCAAATTGAAGCATTCAACTGTCAGCTTTTTGTGGGGATTCATTGAATTGTTTTCTGAATGCTTAAAGAAGTTACCCATCACTTAAGTAAGGTAAGGAGACCTTGATAAAGTATTGCAAACAATAGCATCCCTCTTAGTGGTAAGAAACTATTATTATTGCTATTATTAATTGGGAGTCTTTAAACTTTGAATAAATTTTCTCTGAGTTTACCTGAAATTAGTGATATGTGTGTGTGTATATATATATATATATATATATATATATATATATATATATATATGCCGAGTTGTCATGAAAGCTATGGATGTGAATAATTTAATAAAAAGTGATAAAAAAAGGGGCACCTGGTTGGCTCAGTGGGTTAAAGCCTCTGCCTTCAGCTCAGGTCATGATCTCAGGGTCCTGGGATTGAGCCCCACATCAGGCTCTCTGCTCAGCAGGGAGCCTGCTTCCCTTCCTTTCTCTCTGACTGCTTCTCTGCCTACTTGTGATCTGTCTGTCAAATAAGTGAATAAAATCTTTAAAAAAAAAAAAAAGTGATAAAAATTAAAAGGTCCTGGTTTGTGTTCAGACAGACCTGGGTTTAACTCCTGACTTCATTTATGTTAACAATCTGTGTAACTTGGGTAGGGTATTTAACTTTTATGAGATTATTTCTTAATATTTTATATGGAGATAAAACTAACCATCTCATGGCGTTCTTTGAGGATTAAATTAGGTAAAGTAAAATACTTAGCACTATGTCTAGGGAATTATACTCAGTGAAAAGAAGTATTATTTAAATATGTAGGGACATCTGGGTGGCTCAGTCGGTTAAGCATCTGCCTTTGTGGCTCAGGTCATGGTTCCAGGGTCCTGGGATGGAGTACCACCCCTGCTCAGCTGGGAGCCTGCTTCTCCCTCTCCCTATACCTTTCCCCACTGCTCATGTGCTCACTCTCTCTCTCTCAAGTTAATAAAATCTTAAAAAAATAAATATTGTAAATGCATGTAATATTAGTAGTACTTTGTTCTTGTATATCACATGTAATAAAAGATGGAGTTTAGACCTAGTAACTCTGATCCAGATTAAACTTGATCTCATATTGTCTTTGGTCTGCATGATACCAACCTATTTATAACACAGTATTTATTAAAAACATATTTTATTTATAGACCAAGATTGGGTAAACTAATGGATTCCTCTGATATCTCTTGATAAGCTTGTAGTTAATAAAGCCTCCAGGTCTTATAGTCTGATTTGCTGCAAGGCTCTGTTTACTTGTTGAGGATATTTCTGAACCTAATTATAGGCCCTTACCTCTGTAGATTCATCCTGTTTTCAACCCAGTATTCATCTATTTGGTATACTTCTGAATTCCATCATGTAAATTCATTGTTATTTCTGTCAGACATATATTGTCTACTAATTTGATATATATTTTATGTCAATATCTAAATTAGAGAATCTAATCGGTTGCTTTGGAAGTCATCTAGTCCATTTTTTCAAATTATAATTCATACCTCATTTTTTATTATGAAATTAATTTTGTGGGTTGTAGTCTACACTAGAAGTAATGATAGAGAATAGAAAATATCAGGGGGTGCTATGTTGTAAGGGTGAGTTACTTTATGAAACTCGTTTTAGTTACACTAACACATACAGGATTAGTTGTTCTTAATCATGTTTATTATTGTGGATCACTGTTAAAAAGTTGGAAAGTCACTGATTTAGACTACTTACCAGTTGGAGAAAATGGTCCAGTGAGATTAATTGACTTCTCCTCAGCCACATCTGTGCTGATAATGTCCTAACATAAAGCATGATTATTACATTCAAAATCCTTCCAGCTTCTTTACATAATTTAAAATAATGATGAAGTTGTCAAGAGATATATGAATACAGACCACTTCATGGTATTTCATATTAGTGTCCTCACTTCAGCTTAACATTAAGTCATTCAAAAGTACTCTATTGAACATAGTTCATATAATTAAGAATCTTATCAGTCAATTTAGAATTTTTAGTCTTGTCCACAAAAACCATTATTAACTTTGTCGTATATCTATCAGAGTAATAATTCTGTCAGGGAATGAAGAGGTTATCTTGATATGAAGTTATCAATGATTGTATTTTTGTTTGTAGAACAGGCTTTGTTTTCTAGGTCTTTCTAAACTTTATGTTTAAGTAACCCTTTCTGTTATTTTCCAGGGGTGAATAATCAAACTTACTAGCTTATACTTAAGGAATCTTCCCTATGCATACATACCTTTGAAAAAAAAATTAGAGTTGGGGTGTCTGGCTAGCTCAGTTGGTGAAATGTATGACTATTGATCTTGGGATTGTGGGTTTAAGACTCAGGTTGGGTGTAGAGATTACTCAAAAATAAAATATTTAAAACAATTAAGTAAGAAAGTCAATCAGTCAATCAATCAGGTTTATTTTCTCAACTCTGGTCCTCAGACTCTTTTCTCAATTTGAGCTTCTTCATTATGTCTTTGCTGTTATATTACTTTTGCCAGGATTTATCTCTTAGATTTCTGCTTTCTCTTTAGATTTGTACATTCCTATATAGTCTTTTTGGGGTATATGTGTATGTGTGTATTTAGTAGGGGCTTGTGAAATAGGACATTCTGCTTTTTCTCTGTCATCTATTACTATTATTATCCTGAGTATAGACTTCAGCTCATTAGTTTTCTTGTCATGAGTGTGATTTTTAAAAAAGGATTGTGTTGTCATCTTTAGCGTTTTTTTCCCTTAATTTTTGGCTTTAACATTCTTTGTAAACATAACTTTGTAATTCTTTATACTTGCCCTTTTTTTGGGAAGCGTCTTTCTTAATATCATTTTCAGTCTTGCCCATTCAGTTCAGATTTTTTGGGTCTTGTCTACAAAAGGATCACTAAGTATTGCCCAGTACTTCCTACAGTATATTATGGTGTTTATATAACTATTTACCGTGCTATATTATAAACACTTGGAGAGCACCTAATTCCTTGATTCTAAGTATGTATTTGAGTTGGATGAGGAAATTCATAAATATCAGTGGTTTGCACATTTCTGTAGTTTGAAGGGTTGGAAGTAGAACCCACAACGTCTATTACTAAACATGTATTCCTCCTAAAATAGGAATAACTTGGTATCTGTGTGGAAAAAAATAAATCTGGGTCCCTACTTTGAACCAAACCATAAAAATCAATTGTAGATTGAATATGAAAGGTATATCAATGATGCTTTTATTTTTATTTTTATTAAATTTTATTTATTTATTTGACAGAGATCACAGGTAGGCAGAGAGGCAGGCAGAGAGAGAGGAAGGGAAGCAGGCTCCCTGCTGAGCAGAGAGCCCGATGTGGGATTCCATTCCAGGACCCTTGGATCTTGACCCGAGCCGAAGGCAGAGGCTTTAACCCACTGAGCAACCCAGGAGCCCTCAATGATGCTTTTATTAAAGAATAAAATGTAGGAAAGAATCTTCATGAGATAAGGAGGTGAAGATTTCTTAAGCATTAGGATGCATGCTCTCATATGCACACACAAGTATTACAGTAAGGGAAAATAGATTAATTTCATTAAAATTAAGAAACTTCTGTTCAGGGATGGCTGGGTAGCTCATTCAGTTAAGTGTCTTCCTTTAGCTCAGGTCATGATCTCAGGATTCTGGAATCAAGTCCCATATCAGGCTCCTTGCTGAGTGGGGAGCCTGCTCCTCCCTCTGCCTGCCAGAGGGTGTGCGCTCTCTTAAAATCTTTAAAAAAGGAAACATGTTCATTAAAAATAGCAATAAAAGAGTAAAGGCAAGCCAATGAAAAACCAAAAAGGAAACATGCTCATCAAAAATAGCAATAAAAGAGTAAAGGCTAACCAATGAAAAACCAGTAGGAGGAGATATTTGAAGACATGTAACTGACAAGGGAGTTGTATCAAGAATGTATAAAGAACTAAAGTCAGTAAGAAAAATACAGGTAACTCTAGAAAAATGAGTGGGAATTGGAATAGGCATTTCACAGAAGAGGATATTCAAAAAGCATAATTTGGAAAGCCCTAAAGACATGGTAAAAATTGCCCAGCCAAATTGAATATCTGAAAAATATAATTTAAATTAATCATAAGTTAAAAATACTACTGTGTACCTCTGTTGATTGGCTAAAATGAAAAGATCTGGCAGTACAAAGTATTGATGAAATTGTGGAACAACTGAAACTTTCATACACTGCAACTAGGAATTTTAACAGTTAACACTTTGGGAAACTATAGAGCTGTTTGTCAAATATAAACTTTACTAGTAACTCGGCCATTTTATTCCTAAGCATATACTTAATAGAAATTCATGAACGTTCGTAGATGAGTGCACATTATATTCATAGCAACACTATTTATAGTAATTCCAAACTAGAAGGAAATGTCCATTAACAGTAAAGTAGATAAATTGTGGTATAATATATATTGGAATACCATAAAAAAGGAACTAACAGTAGCTGTACACAATGGCATGGATAAAATCTACAAATATGTTTAATGAAAAAAGTCAAAGGTAAAACAATATATATACCGTATAATTCCATAAACTAAAGTCCAAAACTAGGCAGAACTGATTTATGGAATTAGAAATGAAGAAAGGTGGTTTTCTTTGCAATTTTGGAAGGTGAGAAAGCATTTGTCTAGAGTGTTGTTTGTGCTCTATTTTATGACATAAAAGTGATTAATCAAGGATGTTCACTTTTTTTAAAAAGGATTTTATTTATTTGACAGGGTGAGCGCAAGAGAGAAACAGAGAGCTAGCACAAGCAGGGGGATAGCAGTCAGTTCATGAATTTCTGTTGAGTGTATCCTGTGGGGCTTGATCCTAGAACCCTGGGATCATGACCTACGCCAAAGGCAGACACTTAACCAATGAAGCTACCCAGGAGCCCCAAGGATGTTCACTTTATAATAATTCACTGTGAAGTAACTTATGATTGGTATGCTTTATTGTATACTTAGTATATTTTAATTTTAAAAGTGAAAAGAAGTATTTGGCACATTTCCATTAATAGTTAATACTTTTTCTTTGCTGTGTTTATTTCTAACCACGTTAAATATAGTTTAAAGCGTCAAAAAAATGTTAAAACTCTTTAGAAAAATCAGATAGTAGTCCTTGTTGTTCCTTTTCCAACCATCTTTTTTGTCTTGTTCCCAAAAGCCTACCAGTTGAAAATTTTATTTGAATTATAGTATATTGAATCTATGTACGAATTAGGGGAAATTGACATCTTTATCCCATTGGACCTTCTTAATTCATCTTATATCTTCATTTATTTTGGTTAAAGTTAAAATTTCATCAAAAGTCATTTTTTTCCATAAAAATGTTTTGCACTTGTTACATTTATTCCTGGGTACTTCATGTTTTTTAATGCTACTGGATATATGGTATCTTTAAAAAATAATGATTTGTTAGGAGAATATGGATATGATTTTGTATTCATCAATGTATTATTCTAACTTCTCTATAGTCTCTTGAATTTCTATGTATACATCATATCATCTGTGAATAATGGCAGTTTTGTTTCCCCCCTTCCATTCCATATACCTTCTATTTATTAGTTTGGTTTTTGTTTGGCTGATTGGTGTTTGTCTTACTCACTAGCTAGGACCTCTAAAAAGTGTTGAATGGAAGTGGTCATAGTAGGTTTCCTTGTCTTAATCCAACTTTTAAAAGGAAATATTTAAATATTTCTCCATTGAGTATGCTTTTTTGCTTACATTTTTATTAGATAAATTTTTGTCACGGTAAGAAACTTAAGAAAAATGGTTTCTAGCTTTCTAAGAATATTTTCATATATGTGGTTAAATTTTATTGAATGCCATAAATGTAATATACTGCATGACTTTTAAAGTGATTAAAAATGAGATGTATACTTAATTTTTCAAAGTCTAAGGTAAATCGTTACTTTTGCCTTCCTCCTACATAGTACAAGGGGCTTAGAACATTTAAATTTCATTATTCCCTTCCATAATTAAACTTCAGTGTTTTAATTCTATCATTTTTATAAAAGATTTTATTTATTTATTTGACAGAGAGACAGATCACAAGTAGGCAGAGAGGCAGGCAGGGGGAGAGAGGGAAGCAGGCTCCCTGCTGAGCAGAGAGCCCGATGTGGGACTCGATCCCAGGACCCTGAGATCATGACCTGAGCTGAAAGCAGAGGCTTTAGCCCACTGAGCCACCCAGGGACCATAATTCTATCATTTAAAAAAAAACAATTCCAGGGGCACCTGGGTGGCTCAGTGGGTTAAAGCCTCTGCTTTCAGCTCAGGTCATGATCCCAGGGTCTTGGGATCAGGCCCCGCATCAAGCTCTCTGCTCGGCAGGGAGCCTGCTTCCTCCTCTCTCTCTGCCTGCCTCTCTGCCTGCTTGTGGTCTCTATCTGTCAAATAAATAAATAAAATTTTTAAAAAAAGCCATTCCACTAGCTATTATTATAATATTGTTTTGTTAAGTTTCAGTTCATTTATATTTACCCATGTATTCACTACTTTTTCTGTTTTTCTTATATACTAGATAATTGATCATCTGGAATCAATTTACTTTGACCTGAAACATACCATTTTGAATTTCCTTTAGTGAGATCTTTTAGAGATAAACCCTTTCATCTTTTATCAAAATACATCTATATGTTTATCTCAGTACCTGTAAGATGTTTTCATGGATATAAAATTTTAGGTTGCTTTCCTCCCCCAGCTTACTGAATATAGAATACTGTCTTTTAGTTATCATTGTTGTTGAACACTGTTGGCTCCTTTGAAGGTAATCTGTCATCTGCCCCTTTAGATGTTTAGATGTTTTGAGGATTTTTATATTTGAAAAAAAATATTTTTCAGAACTTCCTGAAGCCCAGGATAAGGGTGCCTTTCTCCATAAAGAATTTGTACTTCTTAGTGGCATTAGAGTCACCACCACTTAAGGGACAATTTAAATTTATGGTTTGAAGTTTCTTAGACCACCCTTGATCCTTTTTGTTTGGGCTGCAGATCTGCCCTAGGACCAGTCAGTGCTTATAATTTAGAATCTTTTCTTTTTATTTTTCCCCCTCCTTTTTTGCTTGAATGCCAAAGCTTCCTCACCACAAGGCATGTGAGAGAGGGTTTTATTTCTAGTTTATTCATTCCCAAAGGAAGTGTGTAGCATTTTGGCTTAATGTTTTGGGTGTCTTCTTTTAGACTTTGTGCCTTTGGCTGATCCTATGTTTTGACTTGTGTACCCCTTGTTTCATGAGGTGATCAAAACTGCTGTTCAGATTCCTTGGGGTTAGCAAATTCTTTTAGGGTAAAAGCTGATGTGTGTTCTACTTAACTTGGTTTGGTAATTCCTTATTGTCTTGTCTCAGCTCTTAGCTGCTTTAAGGAGTTTTATATATATTAATTAATATTTTTATTTGTTATTAATGGGAACATTGATCTAAATAATCTAGACCATTTCTTGAAATTGAAACCTTATTTTTTTGTGATTTAAATGTCAGTGGTACCTGTATTTATTTAGTCTTTTTCATTCTTCATATTACTTGTATGTGTCTTTTCCCTTTTCATTTTGATGAATTTCATCAGAAGTTGATTAATTTTTTCTTAATTGAAGTATAGTGGACACACAATGTTATTTTAGTTTCAGGTATACAACAATGATTTAACAAGTCTTATACATTATTCTATGCTCACCACAAGTGTAGCTACCATGTTGCACCATACAATGCTATTACAATACCACTGACTGTGATCCGTATATGGTCCCTTTTATCCATATGACAGAGATTCATTTTATCATCTTTTCAGAGAACCAACTTTTGTTGTTATTGATTGTCTCTATTGTAGGTTTGTTTTCAATTTCATTACTCTATTTTTTTTATTCTTTTGTCTATTTCTTCTTTTCATGCTATCTTTAATATTAAGGGGGGAATATATAAATCTGTATTCTGATTTGTTTATAGACACCTATATTCCATTAATGGTAACTTATTGGGGTGTGTGCCTAGACTATTTATTTATAGCCCTTTTCCCCCCAACATAAGCTTTTAGCTGTATAAAAGTACCTTTAATTTCTATTGTAGTTGTAGCCCACAGTTCTCTTTAATGTGGTATATTCATTATCATTCAGCTCAAAATATTTTCTAAGTATTATTATAATTTGTTTCTTTTGGTTATTTAGAGATGTTTTTTCTTATTATTTACTTACGACATTTATAACACTTATATTCTTAACAGAAAATTTTTCTAATTATCTCTTTAGGTTTAATTTTTGGCTCAAATACATCAATATAAAACAATATGCTCTGTAATATTTAAATTTCTTGAAATTAGTTTAGACTTTTTAATTTATTTTTTAAAAGATTTATTTATTATTTATTTGACAGACAGAGAAATCACAAGTAGGGAGAGAGGCAGGCAGAGAGATGGGGAAGCAGGCTCCCTGCTGAGCAGAGAGCTGGACGCGGCCTGGATCCCGAGGCCCTGAGACCACTACCTGAGCCGAAGGCAGAGGCCTAACCCACTGAGACACCCAGTCGCCCTAGACTTTTTTTTTTAAAAGATTTTATTTATTTATTTGACAGAGAGGGAGCACAAGTAGGCAGAGAGGCAGGCAGAGAGAGAGAGAGAGGAGGAAGCAGGCTCCCTGCTGAGCAGAGAGCTTGATGTGGGACTCGATTCCAGGACCCTGAGATCATGACCTGAGCCGAAGGCAGTGGCTTAACCCACTGAGCCACCCAGGCGCCCCACCCTAGACTTTTTAAAATGTTCCCTTATATGATCAGTTTTTTTAAAAAAATGTATATAATTTTCTATCATTGTCAACTACTATTTTTAGATGGAGTTGGTTTTTCATTAAGTCACAGTTGTTAATGTGTTGTCCAAATCTTCTATACTTGTCTTTGATATGCTTGTTATCTCAGATATATTAAAAAAAAAAAAAGTGTTGGGGCACCTGGGTGGCTCAATGGTTAAGCCTCTGCCTTCGGCTCAGGTCGTGGTCTCAGGGTCCTGGGATCGAGCCCCACATCGGGATGTCTGCTCAGTGCTGGGCTTGCTTCCCCTCCACCCCCACCTGCCTCTATGCCTACTTGTGATTTCTCTCTCTTTCTCTCTCTCAAATAAAAATATATAAAATCTAAAAAAAAAAAGTGTTGAAATGCCCCCAGTTTAACCATGATCTCTCTTTGAAGTTTTGTTACTTTTTACTTTATACATTTTTAAGTTATTATAATAAATATATGTCCTAATAAATTGATGCTCTTAGTTTTTATCATTATGAAATATGATGGATATAGGTGTAAAATATATATTATTAGATAATTGTATTTTGTTGGTAAAGTGGAGTGTGTATCATTATGAAAAGTGTCTTATAGTATTTTCCCTTAAAGTTCGTTATGTTTGTAATTAATACAGCCATAGCAGTTTTCTTTGATATTTTCATGTTGAACTTTTTCTATCCTTTTGTTTTCAGTCTAGAACTTTTGTTTTAGATGTCTGCTAAAAACAACATATATTTGGCTTTTGGGTTAATTGGTCTGACAGTGTTATTTTTTAATTGAAGCTTATTTACATTTGTTGTAATTACCAAGGTATTTGGATTTCTATCCACTGTCGTCTTTTTTTTTTTTTCCTGTCCTGCCTGTTTTCTTTCTTTATCTTCCCTTCTTTAGAATTAATTGCTTTAACTTTTTTCATTTCTTTCTACTAGCTTTAAATGATCACATAATTTTAACTGTTCTTTTAGTATTTATCCTAGAAATTACTGCAGGCACACTGATCAATGTCTCAAGTTAATCAACAACTCTGCCCCTTTTTAGATAATACAAAGCCCTTAAAACACTTAAAATTTTAAAGTTCAATTGGTTTCCTGACTCATATACTAATTATCGCTCTCTTTTTAGCTTTGAAGTAGGCTCCACGCCTAGCATTGAGCCCAATGTGGGGCATGAACTCCGACCCTGAAATCAGGACCTGAGCTGAGATCAAGAGTCAGACGCTCAACCAGCTGAGCTACCCTGGCATCCCTTCTTTTTTGCTTTTAAAAAATCCAAAATACGTTATTCTTTGCTGTTTTATAAGGCTAGTGTTTTTTGCCTACATATTTACCACTTTCTGTGTTCTTTATTTCTTCTAGCATCTCAAATTTTGCACTTTGAATCTCTTTCTTTTAACATTAAGAATACTTTTTTGAATGCTCTATAGTGAAGGACAGCTAGTGGCAGACTCATTTTGTTTGTCTAAAGATGCTTTCTTTTTGTCCTTATTTACACTGGGTATAGAATTCTAGGTTGACAATTATTTTCTTTGAGCATATTAGAGATGTAAGAGTCAGCTGCCATGCCTGCTAGTACTTTATTGAGGATAATTTTTGTTTGTTTAATTTTAAATCTTTTCTTTCTCTGATATATCTTCAGTTTTTCAATAATGGATCTTGGTGTTTTACATTTATTTCTCTTGATTTGTAAGGCTTCTTGGACCTGTGAGTTAGTATCTTTAATCAGTTGTGAAAATTCTTCAGCTGCTACTTTTCAAATAGTGCTCCTATACATTCTCCTTTTGTATACTGGTTAGATGTTTTCAGTGCATTCTTAATTTCTTACTTCTCCATACTTTACATTTTTTTGCTTCTCTGTTTCATTTTGTAAAATTTCTTTATATCAGCTTTCCATTACATAATTCTTTTTAATTGTATCATTATGTTTTATCTCAGTTATATTTTTTAAAATTTTTTAAAAATTTATTTGACAGACAGAGATCACAAGTAGGCAGAGGGGAAGCAGGCTTCCTGCTGAGAAGAGATCCCAGTGCGTGGCTTGATCCCAGGACCCTGAGATCATGACCTGAGCTGAAGGCAGAGGCTTAACCCACTGAGCCGCCCAGGTGCCCCACTCAGTTATATTTTTTATAGAGTTTCTTTTCATTCTTTTTCATATATCTGGAAAAAAATTTTACTCCTATTTTTTATTCCTTAAACTTACTGTTTTATTTTTGGTTCTTGCTTGCTTGCTTTTGTTTATTTTTTTTAGCTTTAAACGTATTGATTAAATCATATTGGCTCTGCTTTCAAAATGTATCCAAGCTCATGATTATATATTATCTCCACCAAAGCCACTGCATAGAATGTTGCAATAGTTTCCTTTTAGAGTTTCCTTGTTCTTCCTTTTCTTCCCTTTAACCTGTTATAATCATAATCATAAGTAAGATTAATTCTGTAGTGACATCTCAGAGTAAAAGGTGATGTCCATATAATACTTTGTAAGATATTATGTGAACTGGAACTTAATAACTTTCTAACCTAATTTCTTAGCACTCTACCTTTCACTAAGCTGTAGCCATACTAGTCTCTTGAGTATTCTTCTAAAGATTCTGTGCATATTCATCTGAATTATCCATATGCTATTCCCTCTGCACAGAATGTTTTTCTTCCATTGTGGCCTGTTCCCTCACTTTACTTCAGGTCTCTGCATGGATGTTCCATTATCACTGAGGATTTATGTGACAGTCTTATGTGAAATACCAGTCTCCATTCCTTTATTCTACATAATCACCTTTTCTTCTTTAATCTTATATTATTCAGTTATTACTTTCTAACTCACTCCTTTATTATTCTGTCTGCATCCCTCCCTCTCTAAAATATAAGCTATACAGTAAATGATAGGAATGTCTTTTTTAAAAGAAATGATGTAACTATGCCCGTAAAACCTAGTACAGTTTGTAGTGCATAATAGGTTCTTAAAAAATATTTATTGAAGGAAAAATGATTACATGGCATCATTCAAGGGTGATTGTTCATTGTGGTGAGAGTGGGTACTGTCATTCTGAGAAAGAGTCAAAAATACAAGTATAATGATAATACTGTGGTTTACTGTCTTTAAAAAAATTATTTATTTATTTGAGAGAGAGAGATCATGAGCAGTTGGGGGGGTAGAGGGAGAAGCAGACTCCCCACAGAGCAGGAAGCCCTATGTGGGACTTGATCCCAGGACCCTGGGATCATGACCTGAGCTAAAGGCAGACACTCAACCGACTGAGTGACCCAGGAGCCCTGTGGTTTACTTTCTGCGAGTTTCTTGATTTCTTCTTCTTTTCTCCCTCCCGCCAATTTCTTTTGGTTACTATTGGGAAAAACCACTGGCAAATTTGAGATAATTGTGCAATTTAGGTCATAGATCAGAAAAATCATTATAACTTGCAGCATTTTTAAATATTTTTCAAAAAATTTCTGTCAGTCTAACTACAGAAAACCATTATATATAGCTTTCTAAGATAGTTTGCCTTTTATAAATGTTTAACAGATTTTATTTAATTCCCTGTAAGTCCCCTAAAGCCCCAAAATAGCTCTTACCTGATTTTGCTGGTCCTTTTGAATTAAAAATGCAGTGCTTTCTAAAAATAGACAAAAATTAGTATGATGCCTAGATTAAGAAATACTTTTATGTGATTTTTAAAAAAATGAGGGTGGGGTAAATTACATATATGTGAACTAGTGTAATTCAGTTCCATAAAGTAAATGATACTGCTGTTAAAGATCATCCTATACTGCCATTATAAAGTACAATGCTGTGACAGTAAAAGACCCATATATACCAAACATCTTTGTGAAACCTCATGGTCCTCCTTTAACAGGTTTGACTATCTTACATTTCCTCAATGACATGAAGTTTGTTTTTTTTTTTTTTTTTTTTTTTTTTTTTTTAGATTTTATTTATTTATTTGACAGAGAGAGATCACAGTAGGAGAGAGGAAGGGAAGAGATCACAGAGAGAGGAAGGGAAGCAGGCCCCCTGCTGAGCAGAGAGCCCGATGTGGGACTCGATCCCAGGACCCTGAGATCATGACCCGAGCCGAAGGCAGCAGCTTAACCCACTGAGCCACCCAGGCGCCCCAATGACATGAAGTTTTAAAATACTTTTAATAACTGTTTATTTTTATACCTTATTTACATTAAATTTGTGAGGCCTTAAGGAATATATATTCATATTATTATTATTATATCTCAAGAAAATGCTCAAATGTTAAAGAATGAGTGATTGAAAGTGCTTCTGGTATGCTTTTCTTTATTTTAATAGTCACTGGTAATGTACTATGTAGTATCAAAATGGTATAGACCATCCTACCAGAGGACCAGAAAAATAGAAGAGGTTAATACAAACTGAAATGTGACTTTTTACCTAAATAAGATGGTGTAGTTTGCACAGTTCATTTTTCTGTTGCTATTTTTATTTAGAATATGATTTTTTTTTATGACTATGTAATACGTGTATGGTCAGGGAACTTTTTTTATGTACAAACAGATGCAGTTAGAGTTTGTGGTCAATGACAGGTCCAGATCCTCTTTTTGGAATTTAAGCAAGGTTTCCCCCCACCCTCATTCATTGAAAACTCTGCTATATTAGTAACTGTCTTTTTTTTTTTTTTATTAGTAACTGTCTTAATTGGATATTTTTAATTCTTCCATTTTTCTTCTTTTCTTTAGAGCACTTACATTGACCTCCCATTAGTGCTCTTCATCCAAGTATCTGTCCTTTCTTCCCCTTACAATCCACCTTTCCTTGGCTTCATTCTTCCTGCCTTCTAACTTTCTAATTGACATCTAGAAATCCATCTGTCCTAAGTTTGGTTAGTTTGTCCTTTCAAAGTCTGGTTGTTTCTTCCATGCCATTCTTTCAGAGACCTGTCTTAAAAAGGCCTATCCTTTCTGCCAGCCTTTCTTTCTTATTCTGTCTCCCTCGTGTGTGTGTGTGTGTACACACCATCTGCTTTCCTACAGTTCTTTTTCCTAACCTCCTTCCCCTTGCCATCTTCTGCCTCACCCCCCTCATACTTTCCCCTATATCCTCCTAGTTTTCCCAGCTTCTCTTACTATTTTTCCTATCCCCCCACCCCTTGTATCTATCTCATCCCCTTGAGTCCATTCCTTTTTTCTTATCTCCTCACTTCCTTGAGGTTTTACTTCTACAGCACCTTTTCTTTTTACTTCTATTCATCTGTCATTTCATCCAAACATCTAGTCTGACAGCTGTTAATAACATTTATAAAATGAATCCCAAGTTTATGTCTAACTGTCAAGATATCTTTCCTGAATATCAGGGTTACTTTAATCATTTGATAATTAACAAGTCCACTTGTATAGCTAATAGACATCTCAAACTAAATATATGTAGAACTGAACATCTGAGCATTTCTGCTTCTGGAAATGGCTGATTAGGTTGTCTTAGGCCAACTTGAGTGCTAAAAACCTGTAGGAAACCTGAAAAGAATCTCTTTGAGGTCATTGGAGAGTTACAAAGATGTTAAGAATTGGTAGAACTAAGATCTAGAAGAAAAGAAAAATGAAGACAGTTGAACCTGGCATTTGATGCTACTTTTTCCTTAATGCAGAAGTCAGTTTTTAAAATTAAAATTGTGACTAAAACTCCAGTTTTATGGGGCCAGGACAGAGCCTACCAAGGAATAAAGGCCCTGGAAAATTCTCAACGTCGGCTTGGGACTCTTGAAGGGCAGTATTCTAAGAGCAGAGCTTGAATACAACAGCCTGTTGAAGCACTGAAATCCAGCATTAAATCAACTCAATCATTGATTGATTAATGGTATTAGAGTTTATTTTAAAAGTTGTACTAGCAAAAGTTAATAGTTAATAATTCTATAAAGGAGACTAATTTTTTTTTTTTTTTACTTGAGAGAGAGTGTATACACATGCACACAAGCAAGGGGTGGGAAAGGGCAGAGGAAGAGGCAGGGGAAAAAGCAGACTCCCCACTGAGCACAGCCTGATGCAGGGCTCCATCACAGACCCTGAGATCATGATGTGAGCTGAAAGTCAGACACTTAACAGACTGAGGCATCTACGCATACCTATAGTTTTTTAGATGCAGAATGCTTGGCATGCAGTCAAAAATAACCAGGCATCCTGAAAGACAAGAAATGACTGAAACCATGAAGAAATGAAAGAAGAAAATAACTAGAAGCGAACCTATAAGAAATCCAGATATTAGAGTTATTAATCATGGACTTTTAAACAATTATGATTAACATTTTCATGCAATTGGATAAAAGAGCTATGAAAATAATCACATAGGAATATTAGAAATGAAACAATAAATAGCTTAAATTGATAACTCAATAGATTTAACAGAAGATTAGATGTAGCTGAGGAAAGAATTAGTAAACTGAAAGGTAGTTCAGAAGAAAACCAGATTCTGAAGCAGACACATGAGGACAGAAAATATACAAGAGTGTGAAAGACATATGGGACATGGCAAAGAGGTCTAGCATATTTGTATTGAAATTCCAGAAGGTGGGGCGCCTGGGTGGCTCAGTGGGTTAAGCCTCTGCCTTCAGCTCAGGTCATGATCTCAGGGTCCTGGGATCGAGCCCCGCATCAGGCTCTCTGTTTGGCGGGGGGCCTGCTTCTCTCTCTTTCTCTCCCTGCCTCTCTGCCTACTTGTGATCTCTGTTTGTCAAAAAAATAAATAAAATCTTTAAAAACAACAACAAAAAAAGTGAGACTATGTGACTTCTGAGGCCAGGTCATAATTGGTTGAAAGGGTTGACTTAAAAAAAAAAAAAAATGAAATGAAATTCCAGAAGGTGAGGAGAGAAGATCATCCAGGAGTAGTAGATCAAATGTGAAGAATATTCTAGAAGGGATTTGTCAGGCAAAAGAAAAAGAGTCTATATTAAAGTACAGAAGAATTGGGCATCTGGGTGTCTCATTCAGTTAAGTGTCTGCCTTGGGCTTAGGTCATGATTCTGGAGTCCTGGAATTGAGCCTCACCTCTGGCTCCCTCAGCTGGGAATCTGCTTCTCTCTTTCCCTCTGCTCCTTGTGATGATAGTTCTCTCTTTCTGCTCACTCTGTCTCAAATAAATAAATAAAATCTTAAAAAAAAATACAGAAGAGTAATAGAAACTGTTAGTATATGGATACTGAATGAATACCAACTGTTCAAAGCAATAATATCTTCTGTATATGCATCTGTGTTAAATAGAGTTAAATGGAATCAGTGTATTCTAAGATCTTTATACTGTTAAGAGAATCAATAAAAATACTAATGTATACTAGACTTTAATAAATTAGAGATGTATATTTTGATTTATAGGTAACCTCTAAAAGAAGTTATAACTAACAGTCTAGGAGTAGAGGAAAAATAGCATAGTAAAAAAATAATTTAAAAGAAGGCAAGAAAGGAGGCATAGAACAAGTGAAACAAATATTGAGAAGGTAAATTTAAAACCTATGTATATCAGTAATTCTATTAATTATAAATGGACCACATTTTCTAATTAACAAAGATTGTTTGTACTTAAAAAACTAGGAGATTTTGAGCTATGAAATTTCTGTTTTTATAGGTCAAAGACAATATAGTATTTGCAATTTTATGTGGTTCGACCTAAAATATGATGCTTATAAGAAACACACCTTAAATGAGGAGATTAAGATGGGCTGAAGTTAAAAAAGCATGGAAAAAGATATCCCTGTGCATACACTAGTAGAAACAACGTGGTATGGTTTTACTAATATCAGATAAAGTAAAATTTAAAGCAAAGAGGCATTATTATTCGAGATACAGAGGGACATTTCATGGTTATTAAAATGGTCAGTCCTGAAGGAAGATATAAGAGGTCTAAATTTTATATGTGAAACATAGCTCCAAAATGCAAAAGCCAAAACTGATAGAACTAAAAAGAGAGGTGCCTAGGTGGCTCAGTCAGTTGAGCTTCTGCCTTTGGCTCAATCCTGGGATCAAGTCCCATGTCGATCTCTCTGCTCAGCAGGGAGTCTGCTTCTCCCTCTGCCCCTCTCCATGTTCCTTCTATCTCACTCACTCACTCACTCACTCACTCTTAAATAAATACAATTTAAAAAAACACTTTAAAACAAAAGAAAACTGGGGCACCTGGTTGGCTTAGTCGTTAAGTGTCTGCCTTTGGCTCAGGTCATGATCCCAGGGTCCTGGGATCAAGCCCCACATCGGGCTCTCTGCTCAGCAGGAAGCCTGCTTCTCCCTCACCCACTCCCCCTGCTTGTGTTCCCTCTCTCACTGTGTCTCTCTCTGTCAAATAAATAAACAAAATCTTTTTTTTTTTAAGATTTTGTTTATTTATTTGTAAGACCGAGAGCACAAGCAGAGGGAGAAGCAGGCAGAGGGTGAAGCAGGCTCCCCGCTGAGCAGGGAGCCGGATGTGGGACTCAGTCCCAGGGCCCTGAGATCATGAACCGAGCTGAAGGCAGACCCTCAACCTCAGTCCCACATCGGGCTCCTTGCTCCGCAGGGAGCCTGCTTCTCCCTCTGACTCTGCCTTCCACTCTGTCTGCCTGTGCTCGCTCTCGCTCGCTCTCTCTCTGACAAACAAATAAATAAAAATCTTTAAAAAAAAAAAAAAAAAGAAGTAAATGTGTAGATGGAACTGTTAAAGTGGTTACTACCATGGTGGAGAGGTGGAAATAATACTGATAGGGGAAAAGAACTTTCCAAACATATTTATTTCAGGATATGTTGTTCTGATTCATCTATTATTGTTTTGATTTGTTTTTTATTTTGAAGTAATTTTAGACTTAGAGTTGCAACACTAATACAGAGAGTTACCATATACCTTCACCATGCATTTCTTAATTTTTTAAAAGATTTTATCTATTTATTTATTTATTTGAGATAGAGAGAGAAAGAGAAACCGCGCACATGCGGGGGTGAGGGTGGGGGAGTTGCAGAAGGAGAGGGAGAAGCAGGCTCTCCATTGAGCAGGGAGCCCAGTGCGAGCCTCAATCCCAGGACCCTGGAATCATGATCTGAGTTGAAGGCAGATGCTTAACTGACAGAGCCACCCAGAGGCCCCCAGCATCTCTTAATCTTTTTTTTTTTTTAAAGATTTTATTTATTTATTTGAAAGAGATAGAGCTAAAGCATGAGTGGTTTTGGAGTGGGAGAAGCAGGCTCCCAGTGAGCAGGGGGCCCGACATGGGGCTGGATCTCATGACTCTGGGATTATGACCTGAGCCAAAGGCAGGTGCTTTAACCAACTGAGCTACCCAGGTGCCCCCAGCATCTCTTAATCTTAAATAACCTTACATAACCATGGTACAATTATCAGAATTAAGACATTGGTATTGGTATTTGTATATTACTGTTAACTAAACTATGGACTATTTGGGGATGCCTGGGTGGCTCAGTTGTTGTATGGTGTATTAATAATAATATATATGTATGTCTTGTTCTCATTCAGCTTGGAGGCTCTGAGGACTAGAAATCTGGATTTATTTTTTGTGTCCTATGTAGGTGCTCAGATGTTGGTTGTATAAATGAAAGACTATACTTCAGAATATGTGATTCTACATTTTATGTAGAATTATTAGATTGCTAATAATTAACTCTCAAATATCTCTAAAAAGCATAAAAGTTAATGTGAATCTAAATTAGTCTCTTTACCAAATAAGAAATGGTGATCTATTTTGGATTCATTTAGTTTTACTTGATACATTTCTTTAAATAGAGAAAAAATTCTGTGTGTATTTACATAGCATGCGTCAGGAAAAAGACATTTATTACTTTCAACAGTGAAATCAAGTCTATATGAGATAACGTGTTTGAGGTCCGTGGCTCATAACTCACTTATTAGTAATTAAATCAAACTGATCCCTTTTTTGGTTATTGTCACTGAAAACTTAGGATTCTCAAATTTCGGTTGAATTGTTTCTTCCTACTTCCTTCCTACTTCTCCCTTTTTCTGACCCTCTTACCATACTAACCTCTACTCCTTCTCTGTTTGTCCATTTTTGCTTCTCTACCCCATCATTCTTGGCATTTTTGTGTCATGCACTTATACTTTTATTGTGTGTCCTTCTTTTTCCTATATGTCATAGCATCATTACCCCATTTAACTGCTCTTCCTCCCTCCTTTCCTTTCAGTCATTCTATCCGTCCTTCCTTTTGGGAATATACACATTTATCCCTTGCTTCTATCTATCTAGACTTTATCCCATCCTTTTTCTTTTTCCTTTTCTCTCTAGTCTTCTCTCTGTCCTTCTGTCATTTCATCTGTTCATTCCTAATGAAGGTCCTTTCTTCCATTTTTTTTACTTTATCTAATCTTATGACTGTTTGTGTTCTGATGACTTCCAATATTATATCTTCAGCACATACTTGGACTGAAAACTTGGACTCTAGATTTAGTAATCCCACTTCCTTTGCTATTTCAGTTTGTCTTATCATTTTCACCATTAGTACCATTCTTATCTATGCCACCATCATGTCTCCTCTGCAGAAGTATAGTAGCCTCCTAAGTGGTCTCCTATTTCTGCTCTTTGTCTGATGCCTACTTTATACCTACAAGTCCAAGTGATTATTTTAAAAGTTAACTCACAACCTCTGCTTAAAACCGTTCAAAGGATTTCTATCTTATGCAGAGTAAAAGTCAAAAGAGTCTATGTGATTTGACACTTAGTGCATCCTTAACATCATTTATTGTTTTCTTCTTATTTTCCCTCACCGATTGGCCTCCAAGCATGTTTTTTGTTCCTCAAACACAAGACCTCATGGGTCTGGACCTTAACCCCCTAAGAGTATTCTCTTTTCTCATATATCTGTAGACATCATTTACTCTCTTAAGTGTTTCTCTCTGCACACATGATGTCTTCGTTCTTTCATATAAAAATATATATGAAATACATATATTTGACCATTGGCCAAACCGTAGATAGACCCATGTGACATGTAGTAGGTCATACTTTTAGAAAAAAATATTTTTTCAGCATTATTAGTTTTTTCTTTTCACATATGAATACTGAAATTTTATTAAGTAAAAAGTGAAATACCAATTTTTTCATCTTTACTGAGCTATAACTGTGGCATAAGGCTAATCTTTTTCTGAAGGAGAGAAATTTCAAATAGTACTGCTAGGACATAGAAAAGAATTATATGTAGATCTGGGACAGCATGCTTTTGACCTCATGTTGGACAGATTTTATTTAGTTGTATGTAAATCCTTTAAAACCCACAGGTACATTTGATACTTAATTTTGTTCTAACGTGGTAAAGTCACAATGCAGTGGTTTCTAAAATTAGACAGGAATAATAAGAGTTCTAAATTATAAATAGCTTTGTGTGATATTTGAAGCCAGAGAGGCCTAAGTTACGTAGATTGCATTAGTATAAATTGATTCTAAGAATTAAGTGATTTTTTTACACTTTTAAGCCCTACTATTAATGCAAACAATATTTCTGTGTATTTCTTTTATATTGATAGTATTGATACTCCTATCATCTATAAATAATCATGCTTTTGTTTCTTCCCTTCCCCTTCTTTATATCTTTTATCTCTTGCTCTGTTATTTCACTGCTTAGGTCTGCTACCTACAAGTTGAATAGAAGTGGTGATAGCTGGCATCTTTGTCTTCTCCCCAACTTAAAAGCAGTGTTTTCAACAATATGATGTTTTCTGTATATTTTTGGGTGCCCTCTTTCACGTTAGGGAAGTTACCTTCTAGCCCTAGTTAATTGAGGTTGAATTGAAATTAGTGGCTACTCTTTCTGCATTTGTTCAATTAGTAACATGATTTTTTTTCTTTTATTCTGTGAATGAGGTAAATAGCATTAACTAATTTTTAATATTAAATTAATCATCTTTTAGTATTAAATTAACCCCTGAGCACCTGGGTGGCTCATTGGGTTAAAGCCTCTGACTTTGGCTCGGGTCCTGATCTCGGGTTCCTGGGGTCGAGCCCTGCATCAGGCTCTCTGCTAAGAGGGGAGCCTGCTTCCTCCTCTCTATCTCTTTGCCTGCCTCTCTGCCTGTCAAATAAATAAATAAAAATCTCTAAATAAAAAAAATTAATCACCTTTCTGAAGATTTATGATGTATAATTTTTTTATATTTTGCTCGATTTGGTTTGCTGATATGATGTTTAGTATCCTTGTGAATGAGTTAGTTTGTAATTTTCCATTTGTACTGTCTTTGTCTAATTTTGGTGTTAAGGTAAATTTAACCTCATAAGATGAGTTGAGGAGTGTACCTTTTTTATATATCCTCTGTATGAGATTAGCATCCTCTATATAATTAGAGTTTATGTAGCCTTGAAAGTTTGGTCAAATTTATCTGTAAAGCTTATTGGCTCTTGTGTCTTGATTTTAAGATTTTTAACCACTGATTTAGTTTCTTTAATGGCTATAGGACTATTCATGTTTTGGTTTTGCTCTTGAGTTAGTTTTAGTGAGGAATTTATCCATTTCATCTATGTTTTCAAATTTATTGGCATGAAATTGTTGATATTGTCTTATTTTCTGTTTAATCCTGGCAGTATTTTTTATTCTTAATAAAAATGTTTATCTGAGGAGGCATCTGGGTGCTATATAGTCAGTTCAACCACCAACTCTTGGTTTTGGTTCAGGTTGTGATCTCTGGGTTGTGAGGTAGAGCCCGGCATCAGGCTCTGCACTCCTCACAAGTCTGCTTAAGACTCTCTCTCCTTCCGCCCACACTCCGAGATCTCTGTCTCAAATCAATCAGTCAATCAATCAATCTTAAAAATGTGTATGGGATTATATCTCCTTTTTATTATTATTGCTTATTTTGCCTCTTCCCCCTTTCCCCATAATTATCTTTCAAATAATAAATTTTGGCTTTGTTTTATTAAGTATTTGTATTCTGTTTCTCCTAATTACTGTTCTTTATCATTTCCTTCTTTCTGGGTTTTTGCTTTTGTTTTTGGATTTATTCTGTTTTTCTAACTCAGTTTCCAGTCTTATAATAAAGCATTTAAGCTTGTATATTTTTTTCTAATACCTCTTTTTTGTTTTGCATTCTTCACATTTGAGATATGTTTTCTTCATTATCATTCAGTTGTGGGTATTTTCCAAAATCCATTATGATATTCTTTGTCCCATTAATTGTTTAGAAAAGTGCTTTTTAAATTTTAAGATATAAAAATACCAGTTCTTTCAAATTTGTTAAGTACAGTGTTATGATTTAGTATAGGGTCTATTTTCATAAATGTGCCTTGTAAACTTGAATACATATTCTTTGCTTATTGGGTATAGCTGTATTTTGGCTGCTTTATATACTATATCTTTGTTTTTTATTTTGTATAGTTTCAGTTGGATGTGTCTAGATGTAGAGTGTCTGTCTCGGTCTCTTGACTCTCCCTCTTTATATATCTGCCCATTTCTGTGTGTTCTTTATTTCTATCTTTACTTTTCCTGCCACCTCTTTTCTGCTCTTCATCTCCTACCCCATGTCCCTCTCGTTTTTACCCTGCTTGGGATTCGTGACCTCCTTGAATTGGTACTTTGTAGCAGTTCCAGAAGTTCTTAGTCATCTTAAGGCCCCTCATTCTGTGATTCAGATTAAATTCTGGTTTCCTTGGATATTTTGATTGATTGATTAATTTTTGGTGGAATTTTTTTGTGGAAATTGAGGCATGGGTTTGAATCCAGAGAGGATTTATAATTTCTATTAACAGTTATCCCAGATCACAACCAATCTAGGACCACTTGATTTTTTTATTTTTTATTTTTTAAAGATTTAATTTATTTATTTGACAGAGACACAATGAGAGAAGGAGCATAAGCAGGGGAAGTGGGAGAGGGAGAAGCAAGTTCCCGCCAAGCAGGAAGCCCCATACGGGGCTCCATCCCAGGACCCTGGGATCATGACCTAAGCTGAAGGCAGCCGCTTAGCGGCTGAGCCACCCAGGTGCCCCCTGAGACCACTTTAAATGCAATGATTTGCTTGAGGTATTTAGGACCACTTAAATTCCATGAATTGGGTATTGAGATTATGCTTTTGTGGGGCAGGTTGGGCACAAGGGTTTTTTTAAAATAAATTTTTGAAAATAACTTCAGATTTGTAGAAAACATTCAAAGATAGTATAGAAAGATCCTCTGTACTCTGTACCCAGTCTCCCCTAATATTAACATCTTACACACTATCTTTTTTTTTTCCATTTTTAATTTAAATTCACTTTATTAACATATAATGTATTATTGGTTTCAGAAGTACAGGTCTGTGATTCATTGGTCTTACTCAGTGTTCATTACATCACATGCCCTTCTTAATGTCGGTTACCCAGCTTCCCTATCTCTCCCCCCACCTTCCCTCTAGCAACCCTGTTTGTTTCTTATGATTAAGAGTCTCTTAATGTTTTGTCTCTCTCTCTGGTTTCGTCTTGTTTTATTTTTTTGTCTCTTCCCCTATGATCCTCTGTTTTGTTTCTTAAATTCCACGTATCAGTGAGGTCATATGATAATTGTCTTTGTCTGATTGGCTTATTTTACTTAGCATAATACCTTCTAGTTCCGTCTGCATCATTGCAAATGGCAAGATTTCATTTTTTGATGGCTGCATAACACACACACACCCCACATCTTCTTTATCCATTCATCTGTTGATGGACATCTAGACTTTTTCCATAGTTTGGCTGTTGTGAACATTGCTGCTATAAACATTTGGGAGCAAGTGCCCCTTTGGATCACCACATTAATATCTTTAGGGTAAATACCTCGTAGTGCAATTGCTGGGTCATAGGGTAGCTCTATTTTCAACTTTTTGAGGAACCTCCATATTGTTTTCCAGAGTGTTTGCACCAGCTTGCATGCCCACTAGCAGTGTTGGGGTTGGGGTTCCCCTTTCTCCACATCCTCACCAATGTCTGTTGTTTTCTGACTTGTTAATTTTAGCCATTCTGACAGATGTGAGGATGTATCTCATTGTGGTTTTGATTTGTATTTCCCTGATAGCAAGTGGTATCGAGCACTTTTTCATGTGTCTGTTGGCCATTTGGATATCTTCTTTAGAGAAATGTCTGTTCATGACTTCTGCACATTTCTTGATTGGATTATTTGTTCTTTGGGTGTTGAGTTTGATGAGTACTTTTTTTTTCTTTTTAAGATTTGTATTTGTTTGAGAGAGACAGAGGAAGAGAGAGCACATGAGTGGGGAGGAGAGGGAGAAGCAGACTCCTGCCAAGCAGGGAACCTGATGCTGGACTCTATCCCAGGACCCTGAGATCATGACCTGAGCTGAAGGCAGAGGCTTTAACCCACTGAGCCACACAGGTGCCCCCCTGATAAGTTCTTTTTTTTTTTTTTCCTAATATTTTATTTATTTATTTGACAGGCAGAGATCACAAGTAGGCAGAGAAGCAGGTGGGGGGGCGAGGGGAAGCAGGCTTCCTGCTGAGCAGAGAGCCCAATGCAGGGCTTGATCCCAGGACCCTGAGATCATGACCTGAGCTGAAGGCAGAGACTTTAACCCACTGAGCCACACAGGTGCCCCCCCCCATAAGTTCTTTATAGATTTTGGATACTATCCCTTTATCTGATATGTCATTTGCGAGTATCTTCTCCCATTCTGTTGGTTATCTTTTGGTTTTGTTGACTATTTCCTTTGCTGTACAGAAGCTTTTTATCTTGATGAAGTCCCAGTAGTTCATTTTTGCCTTTGTTTCTCTTGCTTTTGGAGAGGTGTAGTAAGAAGTTGCTGCTGCCAAGGTCGAAGAGGTTGCTGCCAGTATTCTTCTCAAGGATTTTGATGAATCCCTGTCTCACATTTAGGTCTTTCATCCATTTTGAGTCTATTTTTGTGTATTGTGTAAGGAAATGGTCCAGTTTCATTCTTCTGCATGTGACTGTCCACTTTTCCCAAAACCATTTATTGAGGAAACTTGTCGTTTTTCCATTGGATATTCTTTCCTGCTTCATCTTACACCCTATCTTATAAGCATTAACTAACCTCCAGACTTCATTCAGATATCCACTAATTTTTCTTTTCTGTTACAGGATCCCATCCAGATTACCAAATTGCATTTGTCTCCTTAGTCTCCTCTGTCTGTGACAGCTTCTCAAATTTTCCTTGTTTTTAATAGCCTTTTTGATTTTGAGTATGTTTATGTATTTTGTAGACTGGCCCTCAATTTAGATTTGGTGTTTTTCTCATGATTAGACTGGGATATAGGTTTTATGAAAAATCCATAGTGGTAAAGTGTTCTTCTCATCACACCATGTCAGGATGTACGGGTTATCAACACGTTGTGATGTTTACTCTGATTATGTGGTTAAGGTGGTGTTTGCTGGGTTTCTCCAGTGTAAAGTTACTATTTTATCCCTTTCCATTCAGGAAGGGAGATTTTATTTTCTTTCAATCCAGACTGAGTAAAGATAGGAAAGTTTCCTTTTTGCTCTATGCTGTGACTTGAGATATAAGCCTTATTTATTTATGAATTGTGGGTGGAACTTTCTGAAGCCCAGGCTTCATAGTAAGGGCCTATTATTAGCTTCCTCATTTTGGATGGACCTTGGGCAGCTTTATCTCCTGTCCTTCTCAGCTTGGATTAAACTCAAGGTTTCCAGTGCTCTATAGAAATCTCAAGGCTAAAGCAGACCTTAGTAACCTTCTTACCCTCTTATGATTCCTAACTTTTGGGGAAGTCCAGTGAATTATGTTTAAAAGCTTTCTTTTGTTGTAGCTGTTAGTTTGTTGTTAGGTATTTCTGTTAGGGTAGTTTAATTGAGTGTACTGTCAGCAATAGAAGTTGGTAGGTTTCCTTGATATTGATTATGAACATATTTTGAAATGTTAATACTGGGTTGAGGGGATAAACATCTTGGTATTAGGAAGTATGATACTTGTAGTCATTTTCCCAACATCCGCCCCCCCAGACACATACATACAGTTCTTAAGAATTCCTTGATTTAAAGATACTGTTTTCTCTGCTTTGATTGTCCTTTCCTATATTATCAACAACCTGTTGATTCCAAACTCTGCTCAAATGTTTTCTTACACATGCCCTCTCATCCGTCTTATGTCCCCTTTTCCCTGCTCCCGCCCACAGAGTTAGTTCTAATGTGCTGCTATAATACACCATTAAGAAATTCACCATGTGGGGCACCTGGGTGGCTCAGTGGGTTAAGCCGCTGCCTTCGGCTCAGGTCATGATCTCAGGGTCCTGGGATCGAGTCCCGCATCGGGCTCTCTGCTCAGCAGGGAGCCTGCTTCCTCCTCTCTCTCTCTCTCTCTCTGCCTGCTTGTGATCTCTGTCTGTCAAATAAATAAATAAAATCTTTAAAAAAAAAAAAAAGAAATTCACCATGTGGTACATAGATACCAATATTTGGTTTATGTATTATGGTAGATGTTATTCTGTTTACCGTTCTTTGGTGTCTCTTCCTGCAGGAAGTTTATTTTGTACTTTCAGCTTTCTTGAAGTCTAGCTTGGCCATGTGACCTGCTTTGACCAATTAAATGTGAGAGAAATGCCTTGATCTGCAATCGATGTATAGCATGAGTGAGAAATAACTTTACTTTTTTTAAAGATATATTTATTTGTTTGACACACAGAGAGAGATTGAGTGCACAAGGAGAGGGAGCAGCAGGCAGCCCAATGTGGGACTCAATCCCAGACCCCTGGGATCATGACCTGAGCTGAAGGCAGATGCTTAACCAGCTGAGCTACCCAGGTGTCCCATATTACATTTGCTTGTCCATCATCTTGAAGACAAAAAAAAAAAAACCTCTTTTCTGGCCATCTTTTTTTTTTTTTTTTTTAAGGTTTTATTTATTTATTTATTTTACAGAGAGAGAGAGAGAGAGAGGGATCACAAGTAGGCAGAAAGACCAACAGGTAGAGGGAGAGGGGGAAGCAGGCTCCCTGCTGAGCAGAAAGCCTGATGCAGGGCTTGATCCCAGGACCCCGGACCATGACCTGAGCCGAAGGCAGAGGCTTAACCCACTGGGCCACCCAGGCGCTCGTGGCCATCTTTTTTATGTCTTTAAAACTGTCAGACTAGTTTCCCTAAAACATTTTAGATTATTATATACCCTGTAGGAAAGTGGCATTATATAGTACAAAGAACATGGGTTTAGGATCAGACATATCCAAATTAAAATTTTTATTGTTTAGCTGAGTTACTTCAGAATATGTCCTTAATGAGTTTTAGATTCATCATTTTTTAAATGAGATAGTTTATTGTAAAGTTACTGGAAATATATGTAAAGTACCTAGTACAGACATTCAGAGAATGTTCATTCTGGTACTATTGGCACAAGTCTTAAAAATCCCTTTCTAGGGACGCCTGGGTGGCTCAGTTGGTTAAGCAGCTGCCTTCGGCTCAGGTCATGATCCCAGCGTCCTGGGATCGAGTCCCACATCGGGCTCCTTGCTCCGCAGGGAGCCTGCTTCTCCCTCTGACTCTGCCTTCCACTCTGTCTGCCTGTGCTCGATCTTGCTCGCTTTCTCTCTGACAAATAAATAAATAAAATCTTTAAAAAAAAAAAAAAAATCCCTTTCTACTAGTTAAGGAATCAATCCCATTTGCAGTTGTACCAAAATCAATAAGATACCTGGGAATAAAGCTAACCAAAGAGGCAAAAAGCCTGTACTCTGAAAACTGTAAAACACTAATGAAAGAAACTGAAGATGACACAAAGGAATGGAAAGACATTCTATGCTCATGGAATGGAAGAACAAATACTGTTAAAATATCTACACTACCAAAGCAATAATGCAATCCCTATCAAAATACCAACAGCATTTTTCACAGAACTAGAACAAACAATCTTAAAATTTGTGTGGAAACATAAAAGACCCTTAATAGCCAAAGCAACCTTGAAAAAGAAAAACAAAGCCAGAGACATCACAGTGCTGGAATTCAAGTTATATTACAAAGCTGTACTAATTAAAACAGTGTGGTACTGGGATAAAAATAGATATGTAGATCAGTGGAACAGATAGAAAAATCAGAAATGAGGGGCACCTGGGTGGCTCAGTTGGTTGAGCATCCGCCTTTGGCTCAGGTCACAGTCCCAGAGTCCTGGGATCGAGTCCCGCATCAGGCTCCCGGCTCCATGGGGAGTCTGCTTCTCCCTCTGACCTTCTCGCCTCTCATGCTCTCTCTCACTGTCTCTCAAATAAATAAATAAAAATCTTTAAAAAAAAAAAAAGAAAATTCAGAAATGAACATTTAGTCTTTGACAGCAGGAAAGAATATCCAACAGGAAAAAGACCATCTCTTCAACAAATGGTGTTGGGAAAACTGGACAGCAACATGCAAAAGAATGAAACTGCAACACTTTCTTATACAGTACACAAAAATAAATTCAAAATGGATTAAAGACCTAAATGTGATACGTGAAACCATAACGGCCCCAGAGGAGCATATGCAGTATCAACCTCTTTAATATTGGCTATAGCAACTTTCTAGATATGTCTCCTGAGGCAAAGGAAATAGAAGCAAAAAATAAACAATTGGGATTTTATCAAAATAAAAAGCTTCTGCAAAGCAGTCAACAAAATAAAAAAATCACCTTGTGGAATGGGAGAAGATAATGGTAAATGACATATCTGATAAAGGGTTGGTATCCAAAATATAGAAGGAACTTATAACACTCAACACCCAAAACCAAATAATCCAGTTAAAAATGGGTAGAAGACACGAACAGAAATTTTTCCAAAGACAACTTCCAGATGGCCAACAGACACATGAGAAGATGCTCAGTATCACTCATTATCAGGGAACTGCAAATCAAAACTATAAGGAGATACCCCCTCACAACTGTCAGAATGGCTAAAGTCAAAAACACAGGAAACAGCAAGTATTGATGGGGATGTGGAGAAAAGGGGACCCTCTTGCACTCTTAGTGGAAATGCAAACTGGTGCAGCCATTGTGAAAAATAGTACTACCTCAAAATTAAAACTAGAACTACCCTAAAATTCAGCAATTGCACTACTAGGTATTTATCCAGAAAATACAAAAATACTGATTTGAAGGGATACATGCACTTAGATGTTTATAGCAGCATTATCTATATTAGCCAAATTTGGAAGCAGCCCAAGTGCCCATTGACTGATGAATGGATAAAGAAGAAGTGGTATACACACATGTGCATTCATGCATACACACACAATGAAATATTACTCAGCCTTAAAAAGAACAAAATCTTGCCATTTGCAACAGCATGGATGGAGTGAAAGTATTATGCTAATTGAAATAGAGAAAGACAAATACCATATGATTTCACTCATATGTGTAATTGAAGAAACAAAGCAAATAAGCAAAGGGGGGGAAGAGAGAGGCAAACCCAGAAACTTTTTTTTTTAAGAAACAATTCTTAACTATAGAGAACAAACTGTTACCAGAAGTGGGGGGGAATGGGGGGATGAGTTAACTAGGTGATACGGATTAAGGAGTGCACTTGTGATAAGCCCTGGGTGTTGTATGGAAGTGTTGAGTCACTATATTGTATACCTGAAACTAATGTATGTTAACTAAGTAGAATTTAAATTAAAACTTGAAAGAAATCCCTTTCTCTTGCCTTCATGAATTTGGTATTTATGAATATTTATTTGGTTGTTTGCTAGATAAATATTTTTTGAACTTCTGCTATATGTTATGCATGTCTAGGCACTGGAAAGTGGTAAACGAGATCTAGTCCATCTTTTTTTTTTTTTTTTGGTCAGAGATTGAGAGAGAGAAAAGAGAGCATGTGCATAAGCAGGGGGAATGACAGGCAGAGGGAGAGAGATCAAGTCCCAGTCTTTAAGGAGGTTATAGTCTAAGGGCCAGTAATTCTCCCTCCCTATCTACAGCTATTAAAATCATACTAATATTGGAAGGCTTCTCCTTTACAATCAGCATCTTTGAAATTTTGGCCTAAATTTTCCATCATCTCAAAAAGAGAAATCCAGAAATGACTTCTCCCTCTTGATTTTTTAAAGCTATATTAACATTATCCATACAGATCTCTTACCATATAAGTTGCATTCTACCTGGAAGGTTCTGTTATAGTCTCATACATCATGTATATTTTTAAATTTCTTTTCTAGATTTTCGGCTCCTTGCGTATTGGACACTCCTGTTACTTGTATCTCTCAAATCAGTGAAATTATGTGAATAATGAATAATATCACTCTTTAGAGGTATTGTAGGAATTTGTGGGTACATTTTTGCTTATCACAATGATTAGAGGGCTCTAGTGGAATTAGTGAAGAGAGACTAAGAATGAAAGACTTGTAGTGCTCAGGATAGTCTCTCAAGATAAATTGTTGTCTTGAGTCCCAGTAACTTTCAAATATTCTACCAGAGGGTTCTTGTAAGTGAAAAACTTCCAATTCTCTGAATCTGAGCTTAAATCCATTTTTATATATAAATGCTAGGTATTTCTTATGAAATATATATGTATATTCTTATGAAAGATATATACTGAGTTTTCCTATAACATATTTATCACCTTTGTAAATCAAGGAAAAATTATACTTTGTTTTGTCCAGAATTTTACTAAGTCTTGCTCAACATTACCAAAAGTCATGTCACCAAAGGCAGTACCACTCATGGTGTTTGAGTCACCATTAATACAAATATATCAGTCTGTTTTTGTAGCTATTGAATTTTTAAAATTTTTTTAAAAAACTATTTTATTTAATTATTTGATAGGGATCACAAGTAGTCAGGGAAGCAGGCAGAGAGAGAGGAGGAATCAGGGTCCCCGCCGAGCAGAGCGCCCAACGCAGGGCTCGATCCCAGGACCCCGGGATCATGACCCGAGCTGAAGGCAGAGGCCCCAACCCACTGAGCCACCCAAGCGCCCCTGTAGCTATTGAATTTTTAAAACGATTCTGGATGTAGATGTAGGCATCGAATTAATTAACTGTTTTGTCATACTCAGATATTTACATTTGGAAATACATGTTATTTCTTTTTAAAATATAAATGACCTTCCTGACATTTCTACCATATATTACAGTAAAGCATTATATTAATGCTTTAAATTTATACACATAAATATGCTACTTTTATCTATAAATTTCTTTTTAAATTTTGATTTAAATTTCAGAATTTAGAAGGAGGCACTGCAAAATATTTATTATAAAAAACAACGTTGTGGGGCACCTGGATAGCTCAGATAGTTAAGTGTCATGATCCCAGGGACCTGGAATCAAGCCCTGCGTCGGGCTCTCTGTTTCTCTCTTTCCTTCTGTCTCTCCAGGCCTGTGCTCGCTCTCTCTCTCTCTCTCTCTCTCTCTCACTCGCTCTTGCTCACCCTCTATCTCAAATAAATAAAAATATTTTTTTTTTAAAAAGCAACATTGTGTCATGTTATACATTCACTGATTTATAACCATTAGAGCTTGGCAAAGTAAATTTACTTTAAAAATATACATTTAATTTTTATTGAACATTAAACTATTCTCTCTCTCTCTCTCTTTTAAGATTTTATGTATTTGAAAAAGAGAGAACATGAGCAGAATGGATGGACAGAGGGAGAGGGAGGGTAGAGCCCAATGACATTGGGCTCCTTTCCAGGACCCCAGGGTCATGACCTGAGCCATCCAAAGGGAGACGCTTAACCAAATGAGCCTTTTTAGAGAAAATGTGTATCACAAAATATTCTGACAATTAGAATAATGATTAAGTTAGATGAAAACACCAAAAATTTGTTATAAACTAGAAAAAAGTATATGTAGACTTTATTCAATTTATAGAGAGACAAAGTGCTATTTATAATTTTAAAATTTTTTAATAAAATGCCATTGACTTGGGTTAATGACTAACATTCTTTACATACTTTCTTTATTATAATTAATATGTCCAGGACTTTAATTTTTAAAATTTGACTCGTTTCATGCAGAGGACAAAAGATTTTTTTTTACATGTGTTTTTAATTATTTTAATTTATAGTCTTTAAATTTGTTCTTCAGGATCAGTGGTGAATTTTTTTTTAAGAGTTTATTTATTTATTTGACAGAAATCACAAGTAGGCAGAGAGGCAGGCAGAGAGAGAGAGCGGGAAGCAGGCTCCCCGCTGAGCAGAGAGCCCGATGTAGGGCTTGATCCCACCAGGACCCTGGGATCATGACCTGAGCTGAAGGCAGAGGCTTTAACCCGGCTTTGACTGAGCCACCCAGGCACCCCAGTGGTGAATTGTTTTGATTTAGATATTCTAAGTGTATTTTTCATCTTTGAGCATATGATAAGATATATTTTATAAACTAAAGTGCAGAACCAGATGGTTTTATTCTGGTATGATACGTGTTAATTTGCATGCCTTGTTTTCAACAACTGTGGGATTGTGTTGTATCTCATCATTGCCTTTTTTAGACTATTTTATAGACAGAACTAGAAATTCTGGTTATATAAAGCTATTCTAGCACAGGCTGGAAAGTAGGTCATTGTGACGGGGAGTATACCAAACCACCCACTGGTTGCTATAGTAATGACCTACTTTAAGAAACTATTTCTGTTGATTCATGTTGAAATCATCGTTGGAAATGGTATAAGGAAACTCAATGCATGTAATTTTTTTCTAATAACAATAAGTTAGTTATCTCTGGAGGTTTTTTTTTTTTAAGTCTTTAATATGTTTAAAGTGAAGAAGTATATTTGCTTACTTAGTACTCTTTCTATTTATTTTGAAGTGATGCAATTAGTAATTCAATTAAATAACAGGAAAACTGTGCTTCTACATAGGTAATACAATTATGCAAAGAGATGTGAATTTTACTACTGTGTGGCCTTTAAAAAGTAACCTGTTGCATGTAGTTAATAGTATTATTAACTGAGCCTCCAAATGGGTATAGTAATATGCCATATTAAGAGAAGATCTGAAAATATGTTCTTGTTAAAAATGTACTCTCCAGGGGTGCTTGGGTGGATTATCCTTCCAGGACATTTTAGTTTGGGGTTTTTGTTTTTTTTTTTTTCAAAGTTATGTAAAGCTTTATTCTTTTTTTTAATTAATTAATTTGTTTATTTTCAGCATAACAGTATTCATTGTTTTTGCACCACACCCAGTGCTCCATGCAATCCGTGCCCTCTCTAATACCCACCACCTGTTTCCCCCAACCTCCCACCCCACCGCCCCTTCAAAAACCTCAGATTGTTTTTCAGAGTCCATAGTCTCTCATGGTTCACCTCCCTTTCCAATTTCCCCCAACTGTTTAAATTTAAGAAAACTTAGAGTTGCTAGTTCATTTAATCTCTTAATTTTTATCTACTACAGTGTCTAAAAACTCTTGCCAAGCAAATACGTAAAACTAGATGTTTCCTAATAAACATTTATCACCATCAATATGATAAATTATTCATAGTTATGGATAATTTTGTAAAATTCAAGTACTTTTGTATTGGTATAACATTAACAATCCCCCTGCGCCCCCCCCCCAGCCCAAAGTATTTGCATGTTTGTAGCGAGAGGTTGGGGTAGGGGTCAGTGTTAGGGTGGTGGCTCGAAACCCAAGCAGAATAGTGATGAGGTGAAATATAAATGTGAAAATAGAAAGGTTTGTTTTCCTATTTGTTTAAAGACAATTGTGCACCTACCTAAAGGTGATACAATGGGAGATGCCTGGGTGGTTCCTTCCGTTAAGTGTCTTGTCTTTGGTTCAGGTCATGATCCCAGGGTTTTGGGATTGAGTTCTGCGTTGGGCTCCTTGCTCACTGCCTGTTTCTCCCTTTGCCTGCTGCTCCGCCCCTACTTGTGCTTTCACTCGCTGCTCTCTGGCAAATAAAGAAATAGAATCTTTAAAAAAATAAATAAATAAAGGTGATATAATGGGAGTCCTCCTGAGTCCCCACACCCATAGAGATGATGACTCCTAAATGGAAAGAATATCAAACTTGACTAGGTGTACTGATGTCAGTAATAACTGCAACTATAAAAATTAACAAAACTTTCTTGATGAATTTATGGGATCAGAATAAGGAAATGATCTGAACTGAATAGCCTCCTAGAATAATGATGTTTGGTAGAACTTTCTGCAGCAGTAGAGATGTTCACCTATGCTGTCCAGTATGGTAACTAATTGGCACACATGTGACTGTTGAGAGGCCTTGAAATACAGCAAGTATGACTGATAAACTGAATTGTTAATTTTGGCTATATGTGCATAGTGGCTACCATATTGGACAGTGCATTTCTGACTTCTCACAAGGAAACACAATCACTATTCTCAGAGAACATATGACTTGTGGAAAAGGCAGACAAATATTTAACCTTAAGATCAGATACATAAAAGAAGCACAGTAAAGAGGAAAAAATCTGTCCAGCTGAAGGGAAGGGAATCTAGATGAAATGTTAGAGAAATTAGCATGAGGCAGATAGTGAGGTTGGATTTTCTAGGGATGACCTCTCTTTTAGAAATGCTCTTGGAGACTGCTCCATTTCTTCACAATAAAGATGCACAGTGAGCAGTCTTCTGGTACTGCCTCAGAATTTTCCAACATAACTATCATGGGTAAGCCTTCTTAGTACTTATTTCATTGAGAAAAGTCCACCTGTCTCATGAAATATTTCTTTTTTAATTAACCTGACATTCTCTGCACTCAGAGTTATGCCACATACTTTCATGTGTATTTATTATCAGTTTCCTTAATTAGATAAGAAACTTGAAAATAGGCATGTTTTCTCTCTCATAGATGATTATAGTATCCTTTAGTACTCAAATTCTTAAATTATTCACTTGCTCAGAGTGATTAAATAGGATATTTCCATTTTTTTATTAGAAAAGTGTTCTAGATTTTTCAAGGAGGTTTTTCTGTTTGAACTTGAGTTCATTTCATCAATAAAATCAATTCATTTAATTTATATAATTTTGATGCTTACAAATTAAATATTGCTACCATTCATTTACTATTAATTAATGGAAGTTAGTGATTTAATTTAGGAATTTCATTAAAATACTGAGAAACTTGTTTGTTATTAAAAAATGGTAAGTATGATTTCTGGAAAGAGTAATTTACAGACCAGTTAGAAATAAGATAATAAGAGGCAATAAAATTATGGGGCTAGCATGTCAATTTTTAGAATGACATGATTTTGTAATACTTTGTATCTTCTAAATATACATGTTTAAAAATTTTAATATTTTTCTCTGTAGATTTTTGCTTCAGTGTCTTGAAGACCTTGATGCCAATCTACGAAAATTAAACTCTCGTTTGTTTGTCATTCGTGGACAGCCAGCAGATGTGTTTCCCAGACTTTTTAAGGTAATCTGAAAAATCTTTGCTTAAAATAATAATCTTTTTTCAGAGAAGACACATATTTGCTGAGTAAGGTATTTGAGGTAATTTAAAGTATGTGAAATACAAGTATTTTTAAATAAAAATTTCTTTTTTTAATTTAATAAAAGTTCTATATGGTAGAATCAAGACTGCAAAAAAAGTAGTTTGCAATGAAAACTTAAATCTTTCTTCTGCCTTAAATTGCTAGTCCCCCCCCCCCAGAAGCAACAATTACTACCTGTTTCTTGTATATGCATTACAAATATTTTTTGCATTAGTAAGAATATATATGTGCATGTATCAATGTGTATGTATTTAACACATTATATATAACATATATATATATTATAATACCTGTAGATCCATCTATATATATAAATTTGCATTTTTGTGTATGTTACCATCCCCCCTTTTAATAATAAAGGTAAGTGCACTATATTCTACACCATCTGTGTCATGCTTTAGTTGCATGGCCATGTATTTTAGAGGTTGTTTCCTACTGCTCCCTCAGTCTTTTAAATGGCTTCGTAGTATTCCATTGTGTAGGTATGCTATGATTTTGTTAACAAGCTTTCTACTGAACATTTGGTCATTTTCCACAGGCCTTTGCTAATACAGATAATGCTGTCAGTGAACATCCCTGTCCAAATACAAATATCTTTGCTCACATGTGCTAGCACATTTGGGGGATAATTCTTAGAAGAGGACTTTTTGGGTCCAAAGGCTATAATGAACAACAAGCTACTAATAATACAAAACTGGAGTTTTGTGGGGTTTTTTTAAAACTTGGTAGAATCTTAAATCTCCTAATCTTATGTCTCCCTTTTTTTTTTCCCAATTGAAAAAATTAGTCCTGGAGAGGTTAAAAGAGTTGACTAAGGTCATATAGCTAGCACATGGAAGTGCTCAGACCAGAAGCTGATTCCTGGTTTTGTCTTTTTTATCCATCTCTTTCTCTTTCCTACTGTTAGAATTCCTAATGTATATCTGATTTTTTTTTTTGCAGCTATTTGATTCATCAAATTTTTTTTATAGTAATGTTCCTATTTCTAATGCAGAAGAGAATAGTTCCTTTCCTTGAATGAAAATGTTCCCAGTGCTGGGAGCCAAATAACACTACCTAATCTTTTTCACTGGTATTAATGTTCAGGATTTCACTAATGCAACAGTTTTGGCTAGTGAAGATTTACTTTATTAAAGTATGTTTTACTACTATGGCTACTTAGAGTCAGAATTTAACTTTAGGTGCATGTAGGAATTCTGAGTAGAAAGCACATTAGAAACAATGGTGTAATAGTTTATCAATAACTAATGAGTGTAAAAGTGTGTGTATCTCTGAATCTATGTGGTATAAATAAAATGAAGCCTAAGAGAACTTTAGTTGCTTTAAAATAACAAAACTTAAACAACAAGTGTTTTAAGAATATGGAGAAAAAGGAACCCTCTTACACTGTTGGTGGGAATGCAAACTGGTGCAGCCAGCTATGGTAAACTATATGGAAATTCCTCAAAAGTAAAACTAGAACTATCCTATAATCCATTAATTGCACTACTGGGTATTTACACAAAAAATATAAAGCACTAATTCAAAGGCATATATGCACCCCTACATATATAGCAGCATTTTTTACAATAGCCGAAGTATGGAAGAGCCTAAGTGTCCATTGATAGATGAATGGATGGAGAGGTTGTGGTGTCTGTATACAGTGGAATATTATTCAGTCATAAAAAAAGAATGAAATTTTGCCATTTCCAACAACATGGATGGAGCTGGTGAGTATAATGCTAATAAGCAAAGCAAGTGAAAGAGAGACAAATACCAAATGATGTCATTCATATGTGGAATTTAAGAAACAAAATGAATGAGCAAAGGAAAAAAGAGAAAGAGAGGGATCAAAAACAGACTCTTAACTATAGAGAACAAACTTATGGTTACCAGAGGAGGCCTGGGGTAAGGGCATGGGTGAAATAAGTGATGGGGATTAAGGAGTGCCCTTGTGATGAGCACTGGTAATGTTTAGAATTGTTGAATCACTATATTGTACTCCTGAAACTAATGTAACAGGTATGTTAACTGTAATGGAATTATGACAAAAAAATACAATCACAAAACTTGTAATTACTTGTTTTAAAAAACAATTGTTTTAAGTCAGCAAATCTTTTATGTTCTTTGTTTCGAGCTTTCTTTTACCTAAATTAACATTATTGGATTAAACTACCTTCTGCATTTAGGTGCTGTCCCAGTCTTTGTCAGTTAGGCAGAGAAGCAGTGATTTCCACATGGGCCATAAAATACAGATGCATGTAACACATAAAGCATATCAAGTGCTTACCATTTTATTCTGATTTTCCCTTGGGCTACGTACTGTGTAAAATACCACTTATGAAAACTTCCTTTCAGATTCTATACTATGTCTAGAGCCACGGAGGGAATTAATTCCTTTTTTTTATTACGTTGGTGTTTTTATTTTTACTTTTTGTCAAGAGGTGCTATATGCATGTGTTTAAAAAAAAGCCTAAAAGGATCTACAATAAAAAGCAGGTCTCCTCCCCACCCCTTCAGCCTCACGCCCCTTTTCCTCTAAGGGAAAAGATTCTTTTGTCGGTAACCCGCTGACTGATTTACATTAATGTCTCTGGTTATCTTATTGTAGTACAGAAAATAGAATTTTTAATACGTGGGTAATCCTGTTTCCCACTTGGAAGGTGAAACTGTTTTAAACCCGATAACAGTGCTTTCGTTGATTGGAGTGGTGAGAGTGGTTCCAGTACTGATAGTCTAGTATATATCTTCTCCTTTCCATAGGACTTCCTTATTCTATTTATATTGAGTAGATTTAGAGATGGGGTCAGAGCATTTTTACTTTTTTTGTAAGCACATATTTATATATATATGTCTGATAAACTGTTGTTTCTTCTGATGTGTTTTGTTTTATTTTTAAAGATTTTATTTATTTATTTATTAGAGAGAGAGAGAAAGAGTGCACAAGCAGGCAGAGAGGCAGGCAGAGTCAGAGAGAGAAGCAGGCTCTCCACTGAGCAAGGAGCCCGATGTGGGACTCGATCCCACGACCCCGGGATCATGACCTGAGCCGAAGGCAGCGGCTTAACCAACTGAGCCACCCAGGCGCCCTGATGTGTTTTCTGCTTAGAATTTTTCCCAGTTAAATTCTGAGCTTAATATAAGACTTTTTTTTTAAACTTCTTTTTATGTTCTAAACAAATGATAAACTTAGCAGACACTAATGTATGCAAAACTTGGATACACTATTAATCATATGAATCTTACATAAATTATTATTATTATGCAGTTAAATCTTGCAGCTTCCACATATGGTAAGCTACCAAGACCATGTACATTCTAGGCCCAGAAGAACCTTTTTATGAAGAGTTTAAACATTAAAACTTTCTCATTATATCCAAGAAACAAGGACTAAAGTCTTTATGGATGGACTCCCTGAAGTGTAACAAAATATTCTCTAAAGCCACCAATATTTTACATGCATAAAATTTGTATTATGCTTTTTTAGTTATTTTGGATTCTTGCCTTAAAATTTTATAGCACATGTTAGTTTGAATAAGAGAATTTGTTCAACAGATATTGATTGATTGAGTGACTACCATGTACAAGGCAGAGTTCAAGGTGGTGGAGTTATACTAGTGAACCAAATAGAAGACATTCCTACCTTGGCAGAGCTTATATGATAGTGGGAAGGAGGCAGATAATAAACAAGTAAATATGCAGCATCATGCGGTGGTAGGTGCTAAAATGAAGTGTGGGATATTAAATTCCAAGGGGAGGTAAGGGTAATAACTTTATATGGAATCATGGAAGGCTTCACTTCTAAGATGACATATGAGCAAACATGTGAAGACCTGAGCCATGCAAGTATCTGGGGTGTGATATGTGAATTCACAACATTTTGCACCTTGTTCCATCAAAAGGTTGAGTTTAAATCTGGGTTGGCCATATAACTCATTTTGACCAACTGACAAGAAAGTCATTGAGTCCCAATCCTAAGGTTCAAGCAACTTTGAAGCTTCTGCCTTTGCCCTTTTGGAATGCTTCTTGTGTCATGCAGGGAATGGGGAAACCATGTAGAGATAGAAGACCACTCAGTAGCCTGTACCAAGATCTGAGATGTGGGAGAGAGATTCTCTCAGATCCTCTAGGTCTGGCCAGGCTGTCAACTGATTGCAAACTCTACTCAAATAAAAAAAAATTAATAAACAGTTTGAAATAAAAAAGACTGAAAAAGATATACTTTGGAAAGAGTAAGCATAAGGAAGTAGAATTCAAGACAGAATTACCAGAGATTAAGAGTAATCTTACAAGAAAATATAAATATTATAAATGTATATGTGCCAACTAACAGCATAAAAATATGTGAATCTCAAACTGATAAACTGTTATTGATAGAATATACAAAAATTAATAAAGATACAGGTGATATGAATTGCTATCAACCAATTTGGATATAACAATATTTGCAGAACACTACACCCCCAAACTATACATTTTTTTTATTAATGTATAACGTATTATTAGCCCCAGGGGTACAGGTCTATGAATTGCCAGGTTTACACACTTCACAGCACTCACCGTTGCACATACCCTCCCCAATGTCCATAAACCCCCCACCCTCTCCTTACCACCCCCTCTGCCGGCAGCTCTCAGTTTGTTTTGTGATATTAAGAGTCTCTTATGGTTTGTCTCCCTCCCGATCCCATCTTGTTTCATTTATTCTTTTCCTATCCCCCAAACCCCCATGTTGCATCTCCACTTCCTCATATCAGGGAGATCATATGATATTTGTCTTTCTCTGATGTACTTATTTTGCTAAGCATAATATCCTCTAGTTCCATCCACGTCATCGCAAATGGCAAGATTTCATTTCTTTTGATGGCTGCGTAGTATTCCGTGTGTGTGTGTGTGTGTGTGTGTGTATGTGTGTGTGTGTGTATGTATATATACATACACACACATATATCTCATATATCTCACATCTTCTTTATCCATTCATCTGTTGATGAACATCTAGGTTCTTTCCATAGTTTGGCTATTGTGGACATTGCTGCTATAAACATTCAGGTGCATGTGCAGCAATAAACATTCGGATCACTACATTTGTATCTTTAGGATAAATACCCAGTAGTGCAATTTCTGGGTCATAGGGTAGCTCTATTTTCAACTTTTTGAGGAACCTCCATGCTGTTTTCCAGAGTGGCTGCACCAGCTTGCGTTCCCACCAAGAGTGTAGGAGGGTTCCCCTTTCTCCGCATCCTTGTCAGAATCTGTCATTTCCTGACTTGTTAATTTTAGCCATTCTGACTTGTGTAAGGTGGTATCTCCTTGTGGTTTTGATTTGTATTTCCCTGATGCCAAGTGATGTAGAGCACTTTTTCATACACATTTTTTTTAACACATATAAAATATTCACCAAGATAGACTGTATGTTCAGCCACATAAGTTATCAATAAATTTCAGAGGCACCTGGAAGGTTCAGTTGGTTAAGCAGCTGCCTTCAGCTCAAGTCATGATCCCAGGGTCCTGGGGTCGAGCCCCACATCAGGCTCCCTGGTTGGTGGAGAGCCTGCTTCTCCCTCTCCCTCTGCCTGCTGCTCTGCTTACTTGGGCTCTCTCTCTCTATCTCTCTGTCAAATAAATAAATAAATCTTTAAAAAATTTTTTTCAAGTTACGGACATCTTACAGAATATTTCCTTTAACTTCAATAGAATTAAAATGAATAGCAAGAGAATTACAAGTATTTATAACTGGTAGTGGAAACTATACAAAAATTTATGGGATTCACAACATACTTCTGTTAAAAAATAGTATTAATATTAGGGTAATTTCTTTAAAATACTAATATTCAACTTGCCATTAAAAAAAAATTTATGGGATTCAGCTACAACAGTGCTTAGAGGAAAATTAATAGCTTTCAGTACTTTGTTAGAGCTTTTTAAAAAGTAGAACAAGTCAAACCTATAAGTAAGCAGAAGAAAAAAAAATAAACAAGAATAGAAATCAACGAAACAAGGCAGACAAACAATAGAGAAAATGAATTGTGATAATCAGTTTATTGTCTCAGCTCTAATCCACCCGTCTTTAGTCCTGCTTTGTGAGAGTGAAGCTGGATGCTGTCGACATTTCTCCTTTGTCAGCTGGCTTGATACTAGGTTTTGTTGAGAGATGTTCGTGGTGGTTCTCTGCAAAGTCATAGTAGGAAAGAAGGGGCTTTACATATTGGTAGCCTTGTGCTTTTTGCTTTTTTCTTGGCACATTAGCTGGGAATTGAGCTTGTGGGAGACCTAAGCCTCTCTTTTGGATAAGCCCCAGCCTAACCACACCTTCTGGCAAATTTCTCTGTCCCTTGATAGGCCACTTGCACAGACCAGTTCCAGTTTACCTACCTGCAGGAAGTTTCTTAGCCACCTGGGGTGCTGTTCCTATGAACCAGTCTGGCCTTGCCCTTTGGCAAGTTCCTTCTCTACAGGGAAGGTTTTGTGTTACCCTGGCAGGAGAACCCATGCATTGAGGTGTGAATCTCAGTAGAGGATTCTTTTCTTCTAAGTTCTTAATTTCATTGTTTTCTTATTTTCCCTCCGTTTAGTGGTGGTAGCAGCATTCTGCAATTGCTAATTTTGGACACCTTAGACGACAGAAGCCACATATGTAATTCTAAATTTTTTACTGAAAAAAGTAAAAAGAAACAGATGAAGTTAATTTTAATAATATATTTTATTTTAAAAAATACATATTTTTATTTAATGCAGTATATAAAAATATTTTCCTTTCAATATAAAATTATTAAAATTTTAAGCTATTTTAACCTCTTTTTAATACGAAGTCTTTGAAATCCAGTGTATATTTTATTCTTACAGCACATCTTTATTCTAACTAGCTACATTTCAAGTGCTCAGAAACCACTTCTGTGGCTAGTGACTACCATACTGGATAGTGTAGCCCAGCATCAGTTTACCTATCCAATCTCTCACCTGAGTCTGTGAGGCCCTGTACTTAAAAGATGAACCCAGTCTGCCTCTCCTGTTCATTCCCGGTTTTGCTTGGTTTTACATTTGGAGGGGAGTTCTTAAGTACAGGACCTTGTCTTCCCCCATCCCCTAGCCTCACAAAACAGTCTTTTAAGTACCTGAGATCTAGACACTCCCAAGCTGAGCCCCACTTCTCACCTTCGGCTGGCCACTTGAGTACAAGACTGAAGCTTCACTGCAAATTCGACTCTGGAAAAGAATTTTCCTGCAAGTTTCTGGTGGAGGGGGGCACTACACATTCCCTCCTCAGGAAGGGTCGAGCCTCACCTAGGAAGTGGATTCCAGCTGCTCAATAAGAGACACTTTAGCCTTTGGGATCAAACCAGGAATCTAAATCTAATTATCAAACTGATGGCCAACCCCCAAGATAATTGGTTTTTCTGAAAAACTAGTTTCTTCACCTGATCTTAGCCAAAAGGCCAAGAAACGATATCTGAAAAACTAGTTTTTTCATCCAAGTCCATCCCTCCATTAACTCAACAATTCTGACTCCTGCTGATCCCAAGTTTTTTAATGCTGAATATTAACATTGAGCATTAATCATCTTGTCAAGCAAAGGGCCTTTTCTACAACCTAGTCCATCTCGTTTCTGGTGCTACCTGAGCTGGACAGAATTCTAGCTCATGGTTGCTAGAAAAGTTAAGCCTAGGCCTCTGATCACAGGAGCAGATGGCCTCGGTCCTGCTCAGTCTAGGCCTAAATAAAAGAAATCTCATTATTGCAACTCATTTTCTAGTTTCCTTTCTCACATCCTGTACACAGGTAGTATTTTCAATGTGAATCCAAAGCTTGTCTGGGTCTCTGAAAAGATTTTTTTTTTCCTTTTAGGTCCTTTACATTGTGATAATGCTGTATTTAAAGAGAATATTTAAATGCTAATAATTCTTTACATTAGATTTTACCTGTTCAGATTGCTGATGCGGTTTCTGTTTCCTGACTGAACCCTGATTGATTCAGTCAGCAAAGCCAAAAGCTGGGTCTTCGAAAAGATTTGATAAACTGCTAGCAATATTGATTCACACCTCAATGCATGGGTTCTCCTGCCAGGGTAAAAAGGGGAAAAATCACTTTTATCCAGAATAAAAAGCGGGATATTACTAGAGAGTCTCCAAATTTTTAAAAGCATAATAAAGGATGTTATAAATATCATGCTAATAAATTATTCAACTAAAATGAAAATTTTCTTAAGTACAAGTTATAGGGGCGCCTGGGTGACTCAGTGGGTTAAGCCGCTGCCTTCGGCTCAGGTCATGATCTCAGGGTCCTGGGATCGAGTCTCGCTTCGGGCTCTCTGCTCAGCAGGGAGCCTGCTTCCCTATCTCTCTCTCTCTCTCTCTGGCTGCCTCTCCGTCTACTTGTGATTTCTCTCTGTCAAATTAATAAATAAAAAAAAAATCTTAAAAAAAAAAGTACAAGTTATAAAATTCTCAGAAGAAAAGAAAAATGTGAATAGCCCTATATCTCTTAAAGAAACTGAATTTATGATTGAAAACCTTCCCATAAATAAAACTCCAGGCCCAAGAAGGCTTTGGTTGTGAATTCTATCACATATTTGAGAGAAAAATCATACCAGTTTTATAACACTTTTCAGAAAACATAGGAAAATGTTGGGAACACTTCCCCAAAACACTTATTTTATGAGGCCAACTTAACTCTAATACCATACTCTACTAGCAAAACTGCTGAAGAAATTTTAAGGAAAAAAGAATAGCCACATGTCCCCCCAGAAGCAGCCTCAGATACGCTTAACAATATATTAACAAATTGAAATAAGCAATATTTAGTTTAGCCCAGGAATACCAAGTTGGTTCAACATTATAAAAATCAACTAAGGTGAACCTTCCTGTTAACAGAATATAGGTAAAGCTATTACAGTTATCTCAATAGATGAAGAAAGAGCATTGGTCATAATTCAACATCAATTTATGATTTAAAAAACTTTAACCAAACTAGCAATAGAAAACTGGTAAATGTTAATTTGATAAAAGTTGTTAATTTAAAACATAGCTAATGTCATTCTTTTTTTTTTTTTTAAGATTTTATTTATTTGACAGAGAGAAATCACAAGTAGGCAGAGAGGCAGGCAGAGAGAGAGAGAGAAGGAAGCAGGCTTCCCGCGGAGCAGAAAGCCTGACATGGGGCTCGATCCCAGGACCCCAGTATCATGACTGGAGCCGAAGGCAGAGGCTTTAACCCACTGAGCCACCCAGGCGCCCCGCTAATGTCATTCTTAATGGCAAAATAGTGACTGCTTTCCACCTAAAATCAGGAGAAAAGCAAGGATATAAACTTTAATCACTAACTGAAAGTCTTGCCAGCGTAATTGGGGAAAAAAAAGAGTAGATAATTAGCGTATCAGCTTACCAGAATTCCCATGTTCTCTATCATAGCATTCTGTTTTTTTCTGATGGTTATTTTATATTTACTTTTTATTTCTTTATTTATTAAAAGATTTTATTTATTTGACAGAAAAAGAGAGATAATGAGAGCAGGTACGCAAGCAGTGAGAGTGGGAGAGGGAAAGCAGACTTCCTGCTGAGCAGGGGACCTGACTTGGGGCTCAATCCCAGGACCCTGGGATCATGACGCAAGCTGAGCCACCCACGCACCCCGTGTATTTACTTTTTAAATTTACCTCTGTGTTGCTAGTTTTCTTCAGTAAGCTCTAAGAGAGAGGGACCTAGCATTATATCTGGCCTGTAATAAAGATTATAATATTTGATGTATAAATGAATTTAATTAATGTTTGAGGAACTTTCTTTTCCCTAGCTTCCCCCCCCACCCCTTGTAGAGAGATATTCACTAATTTATCCCCAGGGAAGAAGTGAAAGATTTCACGGGGGAATGCAGTAGAAGGAGCTAGGTGAGTGTAGCTCAGATTGTATGAGTATAGCTCAGATTATGCCTTTTCTTCTCACTTGCTGAGAGCACACATCCTGTTCTCTTCTCCTATGCAATAAATCCATACTGCAGGAGATGGGCTGCTTATCTTGGGTAGGTAAATCTGTTTAATTTAGGGGTAAAATATTAGCAGGCTTACCTGCCCATAACCCTGAAATTTTTCTGCAGTTACCTTTACTAGTAATGTGGTCTGTATCTTGATCTTTAGGTGTCTGACTTGTGTTTCCTTCTTTTTCAAAAATGTTATTGACTTAAACTCTATCTTAAACTCTAAAAACTAAAAAATTATTTATAAAAAAATCGGAATTGCAAACTACTATTTAGGAAAAAAAGTTTTAACATATATGGCAGCTCTTACAAGTCCATAAGAGAAGAATTTAGTGTGATAGAAAACCAAGCAAACATAGCCTGCAACTCACAGAAAAAGAAAATACAAATAGCTAGTAATAATAGCTGTCATTCATTGAATTTAACTGTGTTCTATGTCCTTAAGAATTTACAGGCATTATCTTATTTAATCTTTCAGCCCTGTAACATAATGATTTCTTTTTTTTCATTTTACTATAACAAACGCATAGTGTTTATTATGTGCTAGGTGCTCTCTAAGCACATTACTCACATTCTACTCAGTTTATAGATGAAGAAGCAGACATGAAGAGTTTAGCCATTTATGAAAATAGTTGAGCCAGTCTTTGAACTCAGGAGGTCTTACTTTAGATCCTTTGTTTTTTAACTACTACTCTATACTGTTTCACTATAAAACAAATATAATGCTTTCCTAGTCTTATTTTATTTCTAAATTTCAAAAAACAGTACACGATCATACTAACAAATGTGAACAATGCAACAGTGTGTAAAATAAAAAATAATTACCAAAAATAATTTGAGCTCCTAAATTTAAAGGTAACAGCTATTGACAGTTTGGTATGCATTCTTCAAGATGTTCAAGAAAGGAAATTTTTAAAAATGAGTGCTGTTTTTCTGTGTATACCATATGTATGTGTTACTGGTTTTTAAAAAACCTTTAACATACTACTGGTAAGTATATGGGGAGCAAGCACTTTGGTATACTACTGATGAGAGTATGAATTAGTACAATATATCTGGTGGAAAATTTGACAGTGTCTTTCGAAATTTTAAATATGCTTATCTGTTGTTTTTTAAGGAACTGTTTCTAGGAAAAATAGATCAAATGCCCAAAAATGTTTAAGATGTATGCATAAAGATAAGGATATACACTGCAAGGTTTATAGTAGTATTTTTTTAACCCACTGTTGGGAACAGCCTTTGTCTAAACTGTACAGGTTTGGAGAATTAGTGTGTTACCATATAGTGAAATAAATAATAGTAGACTTACAGTTTATTTTTTTTTCTTGTAAGATACATCAGAATAGATTTTAGATTAAAAAAGTTACTACCCCCTTAGGAAATCACAGTTCCCTGAAGTCATAGTCTCTACATTGAAAATCACTATAAGGAGATGTATACAGAATTTATCGATATAGCACCTGAAACTCAATAAATATCTGACATTATTACTATCTCTATTTCTCCACAGCTAACATTTTTTGGTAATCTGAAATAAAAACATTATAAATAAAAACAGAGTACCTCCACAAAGCAACATATACCATATTAACTATCAGAGGTTTGTGAAAGATCATGTGGGTGGCTCAGTTAAGCATCTGCCTTCAGCTCAGGTCACGATCTCAGGGTCCTGGAATTGAACCCTCCATTGTATCAGGTTCCCTGCTCATTGGGGAGTCTTCTTCTCCCTGTGCTCCCCACCGACTCATGCTCTTTCTTTCTCTCAAATAAATAAATCTTAAAAAAAAAAAAAAAGTTTGTGAAAGACCAATTCTTAGAATCAGCAGATACAAATTCAGCAGACATAAATATCCTCCAGGTATTCTGGTTCTTTGTGAACTTGGGCAGGTTCCTAAACTTTTTTTTTTTTTTTTTAAGATTTTAGTTATTTATTTGACAGAAATACAGAGAGTGAGCAACAGAGGGAGAGGAAGAAGCAGACTCCCCACTGAGCAGGGAACCTGATGCAGGACTCTATCCCAGGACCCTGGGATCATGACTTGAGCCGAAGGCAAATGCTTAACTGACTGAGCCACCAGGCGCCCAAGTCCCTAAATTTTTTTTTTTTTAAGATTTTATTTATTTATTTGACAGAGAAATCACAAGTAAGCAGAGAGGAGGCAGGCAGAAAGAGGGGGAAGCAGGCTCCCTGCTGAGCAGAGAGCCCGATGCAGGGCTCGATCCCAGGACCCCGAGATCATGACCCGAGCCGAAGGCAGAGGCTTAACCCACTGAGCCACCCAGGCGCCCCCCAAGTCCCTAAATTTTTAAAATAACTTTCTCTGCCAAATGGAGGTATCAGCCAAAGTGCCAAACTGGGGGTTATTTTGAAGACCAAATGAGAACATGTAAGTGTAAATTATTTGAAAAATAAAGTGCTATGCAAACAAATTTAGGAAGCTGGTTTTAAGCATATGGCTAGTTAGATTGTTTGCTGACTAGTGCAATGCCTAAAATCTACTGAGTATACATTTCTTAGTTACATAATTCTGAATTTATAAATTGTGTAGTTTCAGGGCACCTGCGTGGCTCAGTGGGTTAAAGCCCTTGTCTTCGGCTTAGGTCAGGGTCCCAGGGTCCTGGGATCAAGCCCTGAATCAGGCTCTCTGCTGGGTGGGGACCCTGTTTCCCCCCCCAACCCCTGCCCCCATGCCTGCCTCTCTGCCTACTTGTGATCTCTCTCTGTCAAGTAAATAAAAATCTTAAAAAAAAAATAAATAAATTGTGTAGTTTCTTCCTGCATATTTGAAGTTTGATTTATGTACATTTATTTTATATGTAGGGTTTAAGCTTTTCACTTTTTCCCCGAATGTATTGTTATAGTAGAAAAATAATTATGAAAATTTATGTACATTTTTGTTCCTTTTTTGTATTTTAGGAATGGAACATTACTAAACTTTCAATTGAGTATGATTCTGAGCCTTTTGGAAAGGAACGAGATGCAGCTATTAAGAAACTGGCTACTGAAGCTGGAGTGGAAGTGATTGTACGAATTTCACATACATTATATGACCTGGACAAGTAAGTTTTTTTCTTTTATTTTTATGGTATAATACGCATAGTATTTGTTGTCTCAACCATTTTTAAGTGTACAGTTCAGGGGTGTTAAGTACATGGACAAGGGTGCACCTGGATGACTCTGTTGGTTAAGTGTCCAACTCTTGTCTTGATCTCAGGGTTATGAACCCAAACCCTACGTTAGGCTCACCCTGGGCATTTAAAAAAAAAGTACACGGACAAGTAAGTTTTAACCTGTGGGATTTCAGTTTTTTTAAATGGAAGTAACAACATATACATAATACAGTTGTGGGAGAATTAAATAAATATGTCAGACCCTTAGCATTTTATTTAACTGCTCTGATTTTTTACTTAGTGACAGATGCCAAAATTACAGATGTGTGAGTGCATAAGACAAAAATACTTCGAGTCTCAGTTTCAAACTGTTAAGAGTATCACTAAATTTACCTTGATTGTCCTAACTCAGCCTGTGGTCTTGCCTTTCTGAGCTCTTAGCAATATTAATTTCATAGTTTATATGACATGAAACCATGAAGTGCTGTGATATATTTAGTATGATTGTCTGAAGTTTTTTTATTTCATATGTGTTAGTCTTGTCTATCTGGATTTTAAGTCCAGTTGCAAATTGTATGTAATACTACTTTGTGTAGCCATAGTCCTCCGAACAACAGCGTACTATCTTATTTCTTAAAATGTATTTCTTGAAATACCATCTCTTGGTGATGCTTTGTCCAAAAAAGATTATAGTTTAAATTTAGGAGTTATTATATGCTTTGAGTTTTGAGGGTTCACAAGATTTATTAATGTAGTAACGTTTGCCTTTTAAATTGTTTTGCTTTTAGTTATTTCCTCATTTTATCAAGTTTGTAAAGCTAATTCTATAAGCTATATGACAAACTAGTTAATTTTATTCTATTTTTCCAAATGTATGAAAAACTGTGGGTTGATTTCAGGCAGTGGTCTTATTTCCTATTAAGTCAAAGTCATATATCTCTTGAAAATAAACTTGCCTTCTAGTTTACCAGTTTTCTTAACTTTAGGAAGCTGATATCAAGAAGGAAGTATATTTGGGGTAGGTTTGGGGGTGGAACTTTACCTTTTCCCCTTCTAACTTCCTGGCTGGTCTAATAATTAAATTGACTTAAGACAGACTAACAGGAGAAAAATAAATTTAATTCATATATTCAAAAAAAGAATCATATATCCAGGTTATGAGACTCAAAGAAGTAAGCAAAGCAGGCAACTTTTAAATCTCTTAGACAAAGAAACAATAAGCGAAGAAATGCCAAGACACTTAAGTAAGTTTGAGTTTAGGGTAGCACATGTCTGAAGTTTATATAGCCTTCTCAGGCCTGAATTCCCTGTCTCTGATGATAAGGATACCTTTTATTCTCCAGGTTCTAGGAGAGTGCCCTTCACATAGGGAACTTATTTCTTGCTTTCAGGGGGACAGAGCAGGCTCAGAGTGTCCTTCTTATACTGACTGTTTCTTAAGTAACTTTAATTCAAAGTAATCAGTATGCCAAAGTGATAATATTTTCGAGTGGCCTGTCTCAAACCCCATGAGAGACAAAATAGGTAAGAGCAGTTGCATCCGAGTGGGAGATTTAGTGCTATGCATATAATTGGATTGTTTAGTTAAAGGATTGAATAGTGAGTATTTACTATATATAATTCATCATATAAAAATGTAACATACAGAAAACATTTTTCTCAGGTTTTTATTTTGCTTAAGTCATGTAATTAGCAGTGTCACTAATATCACTGCAGTTTCACTATCCATAAGTTTCATTATGCCCCTGTGTATAAACTCAAAGTATTACACTAAAACAAAATTACTAAAAGCAGAGAGAATAGTTCTTGTGGTATCACAGTTACATAGAGATTATAATTTATATGTAATTATATGTATTATAGTGAAAAATGTACTTTAAAAAAAATTTTCATCATGATAAAAGTGTACTCTTTAATCTCCATCACCTATTTACCCCATATCCTGCTTCACCTCCCCTCTGGTAACCATCAGTTTGTTCTCTGTAGTTAAGTGTCTGTTTCTTGATTTGTCTTTCTTTGCCCCCTTGCTTGTTTGTTTTGTTTTTTACATTCCACATATGAAGTCATTTGGTATTTGTCTTTCTCAGACTAATGTATTCCACTTAGCATCATATTCTCTAACTTTATCTATATTTGTTGTTGCAAATGGCAAGATTTCATTTGTTTTTTATTTTTTAATATTTTTTATTTTTATTTTTTTTAAGATTTTATTTATTTATTTGACAGAGAGAGATCACAAGTAGGCAGAGAGAGAGAGAGGAGGAAGCAGGCTCCCCGCCAAGCAGAGAGCCTGATGCGGGACTCGATCCCAGGATCCCAAGATCATGACCTGAGCCAAAGGCAGCGGCCCAACCCACTGAGCCACCCAGGCGCCCTCATTCTTTTTTTTTTAAATGATTTTATTTAGTTAGTTGACAGGGAGATAGATCACAAGTAGGCAGAGAGGCCGGTGGGTGGAGGGGGGTGGGGGAGCGGGAAGCAGGCTCCCTCCTGAGCAGAGAGCCTGATACAGGGCTCCATCCCAGGACCCTGAGATCATGACCTGAGCAGAAGGCAGAGGCTTAACCCACTAAGCCGCCCACGCACCCTGATTTCATTCTTTTTTATGGCTGAGTAATATTCCAGTGTGTGTGTGTGTACATATATGTATGTACATATGTGGGTATATACATACATACATACAAACCACATTGTCTTTATCCATTCATCTATCAGTGGATATTTGGACTGCTTTCGTAGCTTGACTGTTTTAAATAATGCTGCTATAAACATAGGGATGCATGTATCCCTTTTGAATGAGTGTTTTTCTATTTTGGGAGTAAAAACACAGTAGTGCAATTACTGGATCTTAGGGTAATTCTAACTTTTTGAGGACCCTCCATACCATTTTACACAGTGATTGCACCAATTTGCATTCCCACCAACAGTGTAAGAAGGTTCCCTTTTCTCTACATCCTCACGAACATTTGTTGTTTCTTGTGTTTGTTTTTTTTATTAAAGATTTTATTTATTTATTGGACAGACAGATCACAAGTAGGTGGAGAGGCAGGCAGAGAGAGAGGAGGAAGCAGGCTCCCTGCTGAGTAGAGAGCCTGATACAGGGCTCGATCCCAGGACCCTGGGATCATGACCTGAGCAGAAGGCAGAGGCTTAACCCGCTGAGCCACCTAGGCACCCTGATTTCATTCTTTTTAATGGCTGAGTAATGTTCCAGTGTGTGTGTGTGTGTGTACATATATACATGTACATATGTGTGTGTGTATACACACATACATACAAAACACATTGTCTTTATCCATTCATCTATCAATGAATACTTGGACTGCTTCCGTAGTTTGACTGTTGTAAATAATGCTGCTATAAACATAGGGATGCATGTGTCCTTTTGAATGAGTGTTTTTGTATTTTGTATTTTGTATTATTTGCATCCAGTAGTGCAATTACTGGATCTTAGGGTAATTCTAACTTTTTGAAGACCCTCCATACCATTTTACACAGTGATTGCACCAATTTGCATTCCCACCAACAGTGCAAGAAGGTTCCCTTTTCTCTACATCCTCACAAACATTTGTTGGTTTTTGTGTTTTTAATTTTAGTCATTCTGACGATATGCAGTGATATCTCATTATAGTTTGATTTACATTTCCCTGATGATGAGTGATACTGAGCATCTTTTCATGTGTTTCTTGGCCATCTGGATGTTTTCTTTGGAAAAATATTCATGTGTTCTGCCCATTGTTTTCTTTTTAAAGATTTTATTTATTTATTTGACAGAGATCACAAGTAGGCAGAGGCTGGCAGAGAGAGAGAGAGGGAGGCAGGGGCCCTACTGAGCAGAGAGCCTGATGCAGGGCTCGATCCCAAGACCCTGGGATCATGACCTGAGCCAAAGGCAGAGGCTTTAACCCACTGAGCCACCCAGGCACCCCAATTCTGCCCATTTTTAATTGGATTATTTTTGGGGTGTTTAGTTTTATAAGTTCTTTATAGATTTTGGATACAAACCCTTTATCAAATATGTCATTTGCAAATGTCTTCTCTCATTCAGTAGGTTGACTTTTAGTTTTGTTGATTGTTTCCTTCTTTGCAGAAGCTTTTTATTTTGATGTAGTCCCAGTAGCTTATTTTTGCCTTTATTTCCCTTGCCTGAGGAGACATAGCTAAAAAAATGTTGCTACAGCTGATGTCAGAGAAACTTACTGCCTGTGCTCTCTTCAAGGATTGTTATGGTTTCAGGTCTCACATTTAGGTCTTTAATCTGTTTTAAGTTTATTTTTGCATATGGTGCAAGAAATTGGTCCAGTTTCATTTCTTTTGCATATAGCTGTACAGTTTCTTAACACCATTTGTTGAAGAGACTTTCTCCCATTGTATATTCATTCTTCCTTTGTTGATAATTAACTGACCAAATGTAATTGTGGGTTTATTTCTGGGTTTTCTGTTCTGTTCCACTGACCTATATGTCTCTTTTTATGCTAGTACCATGCTGTTTTAATTACTACCACTTTATAATGTAATTTGAAATTTGGAATTGTGATACCTCCAGTAATGTTTTTTCTTTTTCAAGATTGCTTTGGCTCTCCAAGGTCTTTTGTGGTTCCATGTAAACTTTAGAATTTTCTGTTCTAGCTCTGGGAAAATTGCTATTGATTTTTTTTTTAAGATTTTATTTATTTATTTGACAGAGGTCACAAGTAGGCAGAGAGGCAGATAGAGAGAGAGGAGGAAGCAGGCTCCTTGATGAGCAGAGAGCCTGAGGTGGGGCTTGATCCCAGGATCCTGGGATCATGACCTGGGCCAAAGGCAGCGGCTTTAACCCACTGAGCCCCCCACGCACCCCAATGCTATTGATATTTTGATAGGGGTTACACTAAATGTGTATATTGCTTTGAGTAGTGTATAAATTTTTTAATATATTTTGTGTTAATTTTTTTAGGTTTATTTATTTATGTAATCTCTACACCCAACGTGGAACTTCCCCTCCCCCAACATCAAGAATTGCACATTCTTTTGACTGAGCCAGCCAGGCAACCCATCAGTATTTGTTCTTTCAGCCATAAGTATGGAGTGTCTTTCCATTTCTTTGTGTTATCTTGAATTTCTTTTGTCAGTGTTTTATAGTTTTTAGAGTACAAGTCTTTCACCTCTTTGGTTAAGTTTATTCCTAGGTATTTTATTTTTTTGGTGCAACTGTAAATGAGATTGTTTTCTTAATTTCACTTCCAAATTCATCTATGAGGCCAGTATCAGCCTGGTACCAAGCCAGATAAAGACACCATAAAAAAAGAGAACTATAGGTCAGTATCTCTCGTGAATGTAGATATGAAGATCTTCACAAAATACTAGCAAACTGATTCCAACAGTACATTGAAAAGGAGGAGGGAAATATAAAGTATGTCCATAAGATACATATACTGACATATTTAACAAAGGCATAATGAGCACAACAGAAAGTTGCAAGTGATTATCACTATAGTATATAGCATAGAGTATATAGTATGTAGAATCCTAATTAATAAGACTTGCTTTATTGCTTCTCATTATAATACTGGTCTGGTTTGTTTTTTACCGATGATTAAGAGATTCTTTAAACTGTGTTATAATGTGTTTTTACCTTTTCACATATATTATTTTTATGTTATTGTCTTCAGGCTAACTTAACCACTTGTTTTTTCACTCATGGTGCTTAATAATACCCTTTGTCTTAAAGGTTTTGTTATTTGCATGCTGTATATTTTTGACACATAGCAGATGTCTAGAAAATGAAGAGAATAACTTTTAGATTCACTAGCTATTTCAATAAGTTTCCTGGTCATATGAGAAGCTTATATCCTCCTGGAAGTCTTAAGTAATTAACTTTGTGTTTTTTGGTGTTTTTTTTTTTTAAAAGATTTTATTTATTTATTTGACAGACAGAGATCACAAGTAAGCAGAGAGGCAGGCAGAGAGAGAGAGAAGAGGAAGCAGGCTCCCTGCAGAGCAGAAAGCCTGACGTGGGGCTCGATCCCAGAACCCTGGGATCATGACCTGAGCTGAAGGCAGAGGCTTTAACCCACTGAGCCACCCAGGCACCCCTTAACTTTGTGTTTTGATTTTAAGCATTTTCAGAAGTTATCAATCAAAATATATTACTATTTTTTAATATTAGCTGCATTTTACTAACTATTTTTTTTATTTGCATTTTACTAAATTTGTAATAGGATCATAGAACTCAATGGTGGACAGCCACCTCTTACTTATAAAAGATTCCAGACTCTCATCAGCAAAATGGAACCACTAGAGATGCCAGTAGAGACAATTACTTCTGAAGTGATAGAAAAGTGTACAACTCCTCTGTCTGATGACCATGATGAGAAATATGGAGTCCCTTCACTAGAAGAACTAGGTAGGTGTAAATGAAGCTTGAGAATCAATAAACCACTGAGAAAATCTCACTTCTGATTTGATATGTAAAGTATTTTGCATTAAGAGGGAAACAAAGGAGAAAAAAATCTTAATCTCTTATACTAAGAAGTGATAAATCTATATATTATGTGTTCTATAAATGTTATGTATCTGTTAATAACCTTAAAATGTTTGTCCTAAAGAACAGAGACGATATTATGTCCTTATATGTGAAGACCTATCTAGGGCCATAAGTTCATATTTATGCTACTGTCATAATTTTTCTGTGAAGTAGTTTTACCAATTATTGTGGTTCATAAAAAATTATTTTAGTTCCAGAAGAATATCTTTTTCTTTTTTCTGTTTGTTTTTTTTTTTTAGGTTTTGATACAGATGGCTTGCCCTCTGCAGTATGGCCAGGCGGAGAAACTGAAGCACTTACACGTTTGGAAAGGCATTTGGAAAGAAAAGTATGATAATAGAGATCATGCTTGTATTTCCAAACTGACAATTAAAAAATAATTTCACTCTTTTTAAAAACAAAAAATTGACTATTGAAAAGAAGAATTGAGAGAAATAGTTAAAATGACATAAACCTAATTGTTTGAAGATTAATAACCATCTCCTCATTTAAATATTTTTTTCTTCCTCCACTGACTGTTTCCTCTTTAGCTACTACCAATGCCACCTCTTATATTCTTCCTATGTAAGCTGGTATCTGATGACTGTATCTTTGAAGCTAAGATAAAGTTCTTCTATTTCACCTTGAGCTCAGTGTCAGGAAGACAGGTCAAAAGTGCTCTTAGCTTGGGGTTAGGAATTTGAGGTTAATTTATTTCATATGAGTATGTGTTACCCAAGGATGGCTGAAACAAAAGAAAGCTCACTTTTATTCTGTTGTGTTTCTTATTAAAACATGTCTGTGACTGGGGTAATAAAATTTTATTCCCCAAGAACTATGTAACTTAAAAAAAACAGGTCAGTTTTAAACACTCTTTTTAAATGGAAAAGCCAGTTAACTAGCATAATTCTCTTTGTGTTTTCAGGCTTGGGTGGCAAACTTTGAAAGACCTCGAATGAATGCAAATTCCCTGCTCGCTAGCCCTACTGGACTCAGTCCTTATCTCCGATTTGGTTGTTTGTCATGTCGACTGTTTTACTTCAAACTAACAGATCTATACAAAAAGGTATTACCTAAAACTGAAGCTTATTTTTCAAAATACTTCTTTAAAAATTGGTGTTACTACTTCTTTGCTTTTTAACTTTAGGTAAAGAAGAACAGTTCCCCTCCACTGTCCCTTTATGGGCAACTGTTATGGCGTGAATTTTTCTATACAGCAGCAACAAATAACCCACGCTTTGATAAAATGGAAGGAAATCCCATCTGTGTTCAGATTCCTTGGGATAAAAATCCTGAGGCTTTAGCAAAATGGGCGGAAGGCCGGACAGGTTTTCCATGGATTGATGCCATCATGACACAGCTTCGTCAGGAGGGTTGGATTCACCATTTAGCCAGACATGCAGTGGCTTGCTTCCTGACCCGAGGTGACCTGTGGATTAGTTGGGAAGAAGGAATGAAGGTGAGTATTCTTCTAACTAATGTAGCACTGTCTTATTTTGAGTCTATACCTTACTAAAACAATTCCTAGAAGTTGTCTGTTACTTAGATTCATTTATAGTCTAATTTTTTCCAGCAGGTAAAGAATTTAATTCCCTAATACAGGCACACTGTTGGAGAGCAGAAATGGTGTAATCAGGAGAAATGGTGATAACTGGTTTGATTAACCTCAAGTCATTTCAGAGACTGAACCAGCCTAGCCATCAAGGGAACTATAAAATTTAACACTCTGGACTCATTGGATTACATATTTATAGGTGATCATTTCTGTTACAAAAGAGGATTTACCCAAGAATTCTTAGAAATAGTGAATTTACATTATAAAATTTAAAATATCACTTCAATATCATAACTTTTTAATGATTTGTTTTGTAAAGTGAAGCATAGTATTATTTTGAGACATCATCTTGTGGTTATATATAACAGGACTTGTTTTATCTATCTGCCTATATCATAGATGTCCCCTATCCAAGGACCATTTCTTTTTTTTTTTTTTTTAAAGATTTTATTTATTTATTTGACAGAGAGAAATCACAAGTAGACGGAGAGGCAGGCAGAGAGAAAGAGAGGGAAGCAGGCTCCCCGCAGAGCAGAGAGCCCGATGTGGGACTCGATCCCAGGACCCTGAGATCATGACCCGAGCTGAAGGCAGCGGCTTAACCCACTGAGCCACCCAGGCGCCCCCAAGGACCATTTCTGATCCTTTTTTTTTTCTTTTGTGTCTCTGGTATTTCCTAATACAAAGTTTTACATGAAGTAAATGTCTAGTACAGACTTAATGAATTTATAAAAAGGTGTTTAAAGTCTAATTCCCTTTTGGTCAAGGAATTCCAAATTTAAACGCTATAATGCTAGTGCTTTTTTTTTTTATCTTTTGCTTTTTCACTAGTGCATTTTAAGTCATTTTTATTTGGGTGCTCCCTATATGTAGGGGAGTGTACCAAGCTTCTCAGTTTTTGTTAGTGATTTATTTGATAACATCTTTGCTTTCTTGAAAATGTTTACTGCTTTTTTTCTTCCATTTTTTAATTGAATCAGTGACTTGACTGATTATTTTACCCTCCCCCATAATACTGCAAAGACTAGAAAGAAAAATTCACTTACATTACTGATATTTTTCTTTCCCTGAAATAACTCATTATAGAACAGAATATTAACAAGGAGCCCACGTTGGAATGTTTAGTTTTACGGTTCTGTGCTAGATTTTCTTTGCCTTGACTTTTGATCTACAGAGACCTGGAAAATGCTTGCTTTGAGAATTATATGTGTACAAACTAATTGGTTACTGTTACTTCTGAAGGTATTTGAAGAATTATTGCTTGATGCAGATTGGAGCATAAATGCTGGAAGTTGGATGTGGCTGTCTTGTAGTTCCTTTTTCCAACAGTTTTTTCACTGCTATTGCCCTGTTGGTTTTGGTAGGAGAACAGATCCCAATGGAGACTATATCAGGTAAATCAAGGGTGATTATTATTCAGTTTGGAATAACTAATCCAGGAAGAGCTTTTCATGTTTAAGCAACACTTAAGGTGTTCCCTACTCATGATGGGCAGCAGAGATGAGGAGATGGGTAAATAAATCATTAAATGGTTTTGGCTTGATTTTGGTCATTCATAGCTAATAATTAGTTTTTTATAATTTGCTTGTAGTTCATTTTATTTATAATTTTTCTTCCTTCTCCCAAAAGACGTTATTTGCCTGTCCTAAGAGGTTTCCCTGCAAAATACATCTATGATCCCTGGAATGCACCAGAAGGTATCCAAAAGGTAGCCAAATGTTTGATAGGAGTTAATTATCCTAAACCAATGGTAAATCATGCTGAGGCAAGCCGTTTAAATATTGAAAGGATGAAGCAGATCTATCAGCAGCTTTCACGATATAGAGGACTAGGTATGTTAGTAACTTTGGTTTGTTTCTTCGGAGGTGTTTATGTATCTATCCTTGAGTTTGATCTTGGCCATAGTTTAATAGGAAATTTTTTCCCTTTAGGTCTTCTTGCATCAGTGCCTTCTAATCCTAATGGGAATGGAGGCCTGTTGGGGTATTCTCCTGGAGAAAATATTCCAGGTTGTAGCAGCAGTGGAAGTAAGTGAAAAGGAAATTTCTATACTTTGCAACATAGAGAGATTAATAATCAAATATATTTTTTATTAAATCTCACTATAATATTTTTCTCCATACATGTACACACACACACACACACACACACACACACACACACACACATCCCTGTCATTCCATTAGTGACATTTTGGAGATGGAAACCATCATTACATGTAGTAGAATTTAGCTCAAGGTAAAGATCTTACAAACTGAATGAGGAGGACAGTTTTTTTTTAGATCTTGTTTTTTTGACAGAGATCACAGGTAGGCAGAGAGGCAGGTGGTGGGGATGGGGCAGGCTTCTTGCTGAGCAGAAAGTCCGATGTAGGGCTTGATCCCAAGACCCCAGGGTCATGACCCCAGCCGAAGGCAGAAGCTTTAACCCACTGAGCCACCCAGGCACCCCGAGGAGGACAATTTTAAGGGTAGAATGAAACTCAGATATCCCTTCTGAAGGCTCTTTTTTTTTTTCTTTTTTTTTTTTTTACTTTTTTACTTTTATGTATAAGGTAAATAGTTAAGGTTTAGTGGTCCTATGAATATGGCCAAAAGGTTTATCATACACATGCATAGGGCCTTTAGCTTTCTGCACATGAGTTTTTCCTTCCAGTCTTATTTGTAGTGGTTTTCCATATGATATATACTTAGTTGCCACATATATTCTTAATGTGTGATATTAATAATGTCAAGGAGCCAGTATTGGAAATTTGAATCATTGTATCAGTTTTTAAGGGTTCTAACCAAAAATAGCATGAGGCTAATTAATTTGATTAATTAATTAATTAAATGCCTCAAGGCATTTGAGGAATACTTTTTTTTCCCCAAAAAAAGTCACATGTTTAAAATTGATATTAAGAACAAACCCTTTAAAAAATTGAGCCTTTCTGATTCAGAAATACTCTGTATCCTTTTGAGAGCATATACTTTTTTTTCTTTAACAATTAGATTAAGGAGAAAGGAGCAAAGCACTCACATTTTGACTATTTACTTTATGCCCAATACAAGGGGATTTTTGCCACATTCTGAAGTATATCCTTTTATGCCCTCTACTTACCCTGTTTGTAGACTTTTATAGTGTCTCACAAGGTATATCAAAGGGCAAGATTATTTATAACTTGTACATAGATGACTTGAAGTACTTCTGTTCTTATAATAAAGCAAACCATAATCTATTTATGATAGTAATACATTTTATTTTTTATTTTTTTCTATTAAAAATACCTGTTCAGCATTATTAGTCAGTAGGGAAATGCAAATCAAAACCACTCAGAGACTTCCCACTTAGGGTAACCAACTGTCAGTGATTACCTGGAATTGAGGGGTTTCCTGAGACATGAGACTTGCAGTGCTAACACTTGAAAAATCCCTATCAAACTGGGATGACTTATTTACCCTGTACCCACTCGAGTGCCTAAAAAATGACAGACAATAACAAGAGTTGCGGAGGATGTGAAGAGCCTGGAACCCTCATATGTTGTGAGGGGTGGTCTGTAAAATGGTACAGCCACTTTGGAAACAGGTTGGCAGTTTCTTAAACTTAACATAAAAGTTTATGTTATAAACTTAACATAAAACCCAGAAATTCCATTCCTAAATATCTGTCCAAAAGAAATGAAAACATATCTACACAAAGACAAGGATCATGAGGATGTTTATGATGGCTTTATTTATAATAGTCAAAATGTGGTACATCCATGCAATGGAATACTAATCCGTAAGAAGGAATAAAATGCTGGTGCTTGCTGCAACATGGATAGACCTCAAAAATACTATGTTAAGTTACAGAATCCAGACATAAAAGACCACATATTGTACAATTCCATTTGTATGAATTATTCAGAAAAGGCATGTCTTTAAAATAAAGTAAGTTAATGGTTACCTTAGGTTTAGGGTAGGAATGAGAATGAATGCAAATGGGCATGAAAGTGTTCTAAATCTGGATTGTGCTGATGATGACACAACTCTGTAAATTTACTAAAAATTATTGAACTGTATACTTAAAACAGCTGAATTTTATGTTATGTAATTGTACCTCAAAACTGCTTTAAAAAAAAAAAAACTATTGGGACGCCTGGGTGGCTCAGTTGGTTGGACGACCGCCTTCGGCTCAGGTCATGATCCTGGAGTCCCGGAATCGAGTCCCGCATCGGACTCCCAGCTCCATGGGGAGTCTGCTTCTCTCTCTGACCTTCTCCTCATTCATGCTCTGTCTCACGGTCTCTCTCTCAAGTAAATAAATAAAATCTTAAAAAAAAAAAAACAAAAAACTATTCACCATATACAGTTTAGGAAATTCAGAAAAATAGAAAAGAAGAAAAATAAAAATCACCCACAATTCCATCTAGCAGAGATAGTCACTATTAAAATTTCAGCATATTTCCTTTGAACATCTTTTCTATGCAGTTTTCTCCCCACAGTACTTTAAGTTAGAATTTTTTAAAGTTTTTTTTTTATTTATTTGACAGCATGCATAAGCAGGGGGAGGGGTAGAGGGAGAAGCATCTCCCACTGAGCAGGGAGCCCTATGTGGGGCTCCATCCCAGGACTCTGAGATCATGACCCGTGCTAAAGGCAGACACTTAACCAACCTAGGTACCCAGGCACCCCTAGTTAGAATTTTATGAGTGAAAAACCCTTTTGGTGCTGTTGGCAGTATAACATAAGAAGAGTCTGTTCATATAAACTTTTGCCCTTAGAAAAATGTGGGATTTTTTAAAACAAATATGGGGTGTTTTTTTTTAAAGTTTTCATTCTAAGACTCCTATCTCATATAATCTTGGCATTTGAAATTTAACTACTGTAGTGTCCCTAAAGACATGATGAATATGGGATTTCTGATTTTTCTAAGCAGCTAAGCTAGTCATTAGCCAATTGATTTGGCAAAGCTCTTTTCTCTGCTCATTGTCTCTTGTACTGTTATTCTTGTGAAAATATAATTTACTGCATATTTTAGAAGATTTTTTTCTTTGACAGAGAGCACTGTAAGGGGAGCAGCAGGCAGAGGGAGAGGGAGAAGCAGGCTTGCAGAGCAGAGAGTCCAATGCGGGGCTCCATCCCAGGACCCTGAGATCATGACCTGAGCTGAAGGCAGACACTTAACAACTGAGCCACCCAGGCGCCCCAGTTTACTGCACTTTTATGGGGAAGTTACAGGCAGTTGAGATATTCGTGAATTTAGGGCACAGGAAGATTTTAGGTGCCTGCTTATCATTTAACTCTCTAAAGGAATAAGATGCTATCTTAAGGAAATTCTGTATGTATTTATTGAGCTTATTAATCCCTCCCCCATCTTCAAAAGTAATCATTCTCCTGATTTCTAATTCTATTTTTTCCCATTTTTGAACTTCATAAAAATATTATAGTTTGTGCTCTTTTCCGTGTCTGGCTGCTTTCACTCAGTATTTTTTTGTTTATGAGATTATTCTCATTTATCTTAGAACAGGAAGAGGAATAAAATTGATGGAGCTGAGAAAATGAGGTGACTAGTCTGTTATTTAGAGCCTACCTCTGTGACTCTTCCAATAAAATTGACTTTTCCTTCCTCAGTGTCCTCACTGTATGCTATAACAACTTCCATCCCAGGACCATTATATTACTTATTTGTACTTAGTGATTTTATGTATCTATCACCTTCTTCTTGGACTGTGAGCCCCTTGAAGATAAGACCTCATGTTTTTATAATATTTCTATCCCTAGTACCTAGTATAATCTCTAGCATAAAGGAGCACTCAACAATTTAGCACTCAACTAAATACAATAATTGAAAATGTATTTTTTGAAGTTTCCTTTTGTTTGTTTCCTTTGTTTTTTTAAAAAAATTTAGAGAGAGAGTGTGTGCATGAGTAGGGGGAAGGACAGAGGGAGATGAGAATCCCAGGCAGACTCCCTGCTGAGTGGGGAGCCTAATGCAGGACTAGGTCCCAAGATCATGAACCGAACTGAAACCAAGAGTCCAATACTCAACCAGCAGAACCACCTAGGTGCCCTATTGAAGTTTTCTTGATTGCAAAATATATGTAACATAAAACTTAGCATTTAACCGTTTTAAATGTACAATTCAGTGGAATTAAGTACATTCACATTGTTTGGGTGAAGTTTTAAATAATCTTGTGCAATAATGGAAGACAACAATTATCACTATTAGGGGACACTCTGCTGATGGTGAAACCAGGAGTAACACCATTCAGTGGTGAATGTGCTGTAGTCCAGAATCTGACCTTCAACAAGTCCAAGAACAGAGTGTTTTTAGTATAATTAGAAGTGGCAGACTAGAGGTTTAAAAGTGAGTTAAGCATCCGACTCTTGATTTTGGCTCAGGTCATGATCTCAGGATCATGAGACTGAGCCCTGCATCAGGCGCCAACTGGTTGTGGAGCCTACTTAGGACTCTCTCTCTTCCTCTGCACCATCACCAAATACAAACATACACACACTCACACACAAACACATGTACACACATACACACCATCCATGTGATATAAAATAGCAGGGATGTGTGGGTGGCTCAGGCAGTTAAGCATATGCCTTTGGCTCAGGTCATGATCCCAGGGTCCTAAGATTGAGTCTTGCATAGGGCTCCCTGCTGAGAGCAGCTCCTTGCTGCTCTCCTTACTTATGCTCTCTCTCTCTCTCTCTCTTTCTCTGACAAATAAATAAAATGTTTAAAATATATATATCAACAGGGAGCACTAGTTTATTATTTATTATCTATCACTTTCTGGTGATAGAAGCCCTCATCCCTCATCAGGGCATTCACTTTCCCAATTCTGAGTACCTAAAAAGCTGAATTCTTTATCCAGAGGAACTCGATGAGCATGAAATTACAATAAAAACATAAGTAGATTGTCTTAGACCATAAGGCGACTTCTGTGTAGGGGCTAGAATGTTCACATTTGTCCATTATTTGGACATACTGACATTATCTGGACATATTGTTTCTCTAGAACCTACTTTCTGTGCCAACCCCCTCTCCTATAACATTGTTTCTTTTTGGAAGGATTAATGTAATTGCTTAGGCTAGGTAACTGCCACATTGTGTTTCCTCCTCTTTGTGTGATTTGAATTGTTTAATTCTCATCTGGAAGGCCCTTATTCACTTATCTCCAAGGACATATATTTTGGACAGGCACTGAGGGAAGAATGTGGAATAAAGGGACAAGAGGTAAAGGAGGATGTATATTTCACTGTTGCTCTATATTTTGCTTCCATGGTCAAGTGTCTAATTGTTACTCAGTAAAGAAATGTTTTTTAGAAAATGATTATCAGTGATTTTGCCTTTGAACCAAAAGTCAACATTTATATGACCCTAAGTTTAAATTTTCCTGATTTGGACTTGTGACTTTGTTCTTATGAAGGATTGAGGTTTAGTCCTAAAAAGCATAAATGACCTTAATACAGTTACTAAAAACTAGATTTGTAGTCTTAATACATAAGATTTGGGGTTTAAGTAATTTTACTGTGTTTTAAATACTAACAGGTTGCTCTCAAGGGAGTGGTATTTTACATTACGCTCATGGAGACAATCAACAAGCTCACCTATTAAAGCAAGGTAAGAATGAAGCATTTGAACATTCTGTTCTTTTCACCTTCCTATCTTAAACATAATTGTTTTGTAAATATGTAGGAAGAAGCTCCATGAGCACTGGTCTCAGTAGTGGGAAACGTCCTAGTGAGGAAGAGGACACGCAGAGTATCGGTTCTAAGGTCCAGCGACAGAGCACTAATTAGGTAAATACTTTGGACCTTTATTTCTTCCTTTAGTGTAGTGTGTAATCGATATAAATAAGACAATTTCTGAAATGGAGCTTATCACATTTTTCAAACTAGAGAAACTGAGCCTTAAATTTTTCAGTGATTATTATAAAATTAGTTAATTCTTAGACAAGAGAAGTGCATCTCTACTGGAAAAATTGCAGCACTTAGTTTTAAGATCATCCTAATTGATGATACTTAAATTTGAAAAAGTAATGATGTTGTGCTCAAGTTTTTTCTCAGAAAAAGACATCTTTTTAATTCCTTACTATACGACCTTGAGTCTAAAACAATTAAAGTGACTTTTTATTTTAGTGGTATTATTAATCCCTTTATGAACTTTTCTCCAAATCTTTTCCTCTTAAATGTTTATAACTTTCTTTTATCTGTTCTGATACTTCTGAAGTCTAAATTCTTCCCAGTTCTGGAATAGTTTGATTTTTTAAATATTGGTCCTTTTTAGAGGTATCAAAAGGCCATGGCTATATTCAGTTGAATTGGATGTGGGATACTATTTTTTGATTTAAGTTTATTTGAAGAGTATCTATAATAGTACATTTACCAGGTTTTAAGGATGTTTAACAGTTATCTTAAACTGTTGGCATTTTTTAAATTACTGCTAACTATATTTATCATGTTAACCATTGATTAACATACAGAATTGTTGAATCAGTATGATGTACACCAGAAACTTAATATAATATTGTCTGTCAGTTATACTTCAGTAATAATATATATATGAACAGCAATAATAAAAAGTAAAATAAAAAATATAAAATTTTTTTTAAAATTGCTTTAGTTTTTAGCACCAGCCCTAATTAGACTGTACATTGCTTGAAAATAAGATCAGTAAACACTCATCAAATTTTTATCATTTAATTCCTTGCAATCAAACTTTACCCCATTTTTTCCCCCCTTAAATCACAGAAAACATTCAGGAGGAATACTGTTGCAGCTGAAATTGGTGGGGAGTTCACTACTTTTTTCAGTTAAATTATTTTAAAATGTTCTTCATTGATGGAAAGCAGTTACATTTTGAAATGCATTGTTTCTAATGACATTTCTGTAGTTTTAAACTTTTTAATGAACTTCATGTAGGACAAATGGTAATTTGTATATAAAGAACTTGGTAATAATTTTGCTTAATGTAAATATAAATAGTCACAATATAGACCCATCAATATATTTTTGATAATTTTTCATGTATGGTAAAGGTTAAAGTGGCAAACTGATATTCTGATATACAAACTGAAGTTTTGAGAGTCAATGTGGGAAAATAGGAGGGTTTTAGACTTTCTTAAAAGACTTTGTTAAAATTTTAGGACAAAATTTTCTTGACATCATTGTTTGATCTAACTTTACATTCTTTGATAATGTTTTAGAAAATGTGCACAATCAAAATTGGTACTTATAACCTCTGTTAACACAGACAATATATGTTTTAAATCTTCATGTATGCCTGTTTTGACCCAAATCTGTGGAAGTATCATGTGTTAAGTTCTCCTTGTCTCCTTTTGTTCATTTATAGCTAAGTGACCTTGTTATTAAAGTATATGCATATATGGAATCTTGTGTCCTTGGTGGTGGTTGTTTTTTCTTTTTAAGTTTTTGTTTTAGGTAAGGGGGAGAGCATTGTTATATGAGATGTGATTACAAATCAGAGACAGTCTGTAAACCACATGTAACCATTCTGAATTAAGGATCAGGTTCCACTTATTTTAGTAATGCAGTATTTTTCACAATTATTCCAAATAAGATTACCAACTTCCAAATGCTTTATACTTTTTATAATACCTATCTGCAAGAAAGATGCAAAACCAAAGTGGTTATTTCAGGTAATGGGGCTTATAACTATGCGTTAGTCACTATAATTAATAATGTGGGCTCTGGAGTCAAAGACCTGGCTCTGCCACTCGTTTGAGATCTTGGACAAGTTATTAACCTTATAGGGGTAAGAGTAGTATCTGCTTCATACTACATATGAAATCCTCATAACAGTGCCTGGCATGTGGCAGTGAGTCGATAAATGTTAGCTGCAAGGCTGCTGTGCTTTATAGATCCCTGGATCGTGCAGTGCATAGTCTGCCTAACTGTATGCTACAGCTGCAGTTAGCTGTTGTTATTCTCATTACTATTATTATCCCATTCCTGTCTCTTGTAGGCTAGTTTTTCCCTTTTGGAATTATAACCAGTGTTATTTTTTTTTCTTTTTCCCAGTCTTTAGTTGTGATAGATGTTCAGGGTGATAATTATATTTAAAAGTAACTTAATAATTTGAGTCTAAAATCCAAAAACAGTAACATATTTTTACATGATACACATATAAAAGCAACTTGAATAATGAATTAACACTGAGTGATAAGTTCCATTACTTAGAAAAGAAAAAAATATGCATTATCTATCTTCTTTTGCCACTGTTAATAAGGAGTGATATCTTGATATCTTTCATGATGCTTGTATTTACCAGTCAGTCTATCCTTTGGACCTGATTGTACTGTACAGCATTGAGAAACTCATAGATCTGGGACCATCATCATGATGGGGACCATCATCATGATGGGGACCATCATCTGGGGAATAGAAGATTCAGGGTTTTTTGTGTTGGTTTTGTTTTGTTTTGTTTTGTTTTTTAAAAAGGCTTCATACCCAGTGTGGGGCTTGAACTTATGGGCCTGAAATCAAGACCTGAGCAGAGATCAAGAGTCGAACCCCTAACAGACTGAGCCACCCAGGTACCCCTAAAAGATTCAGTTTTAGGGGCATCTGGGTGGCTCAATGGGTTAAGCCTCTGCCTTCAGCTCAGGTCATGATCTCAGTGTCCTGGGATCAGGCCCTACATTGCATCAGGCTCTCTGCTCAGCAGGGAGCCTACCCCCCCCCCCGCCTACTTGTGATGTCTCTCTCTGTCAAATAAATAAAATCTTAAGAAAAAAAAAGATTTAGTTTTACTGTGAATAAATATTTTAGTAAAAGAACATTGTTTCAGCATAGACACTGATATTTTACTCTGACATGTAGGGGGATTTTGGCTTTTAGGGGGCTTTTTGGGAGGCTTTTTCACTTTGGTCTAAATTGTAACTGAAAAGAATCACTGAAAGGGAAAGACCAGTATCACCATATTTCAATTGAGCAGATGTTTGAATACAGTGTTTTCTCCCAACCAAAGGGTTAGTATTCTGAAAACGCAGCTGGTGGTTGAGGGATTTAAGGTCTTATATTTCAGGAAATATATCTTGAAATCGTATTAACAAAACCTGTTCTGTTCTGACAACTTGGAAAAATTGAGTTGAGGAAAGCAAACTTTTTTGAAAGAACCTTTGTGAAGTTTTTATGTTTTTATATTCACTTGAAATAAATTAGAAAAATTGGGATATAAAAGACTGATAACAGTATGTTTTTAAGGCCTCTTTTAAGTACTAGAAACTTCAGGATCTTCCCACAATTTCAACATGTTTGTAATTTTCTTTTTTTTTTTTTTTTAAGATTTTATTTATTTATTTGACAGAGAGAGATCACAAGTAAGCGGAGAGGCAGGCAGAGAGAGAGGAAGGGAAACAGGCTCCCTGCTGAGCAGAGAGCCCGATGCGGGACTCGATCCCAGGACTCTGAGATCATGACCTGAGCTGAAGGCAGCGGCTTAACCCACTGAGCCACCCAGGTGCCCCTGTTTGTAATTTTCTTATAGGTAATATCCATAATACTGGCTTCTTTTCTCCATTTCTCCATCCAAGGGTTTTTTTTCCTGATTGCATGGTCCTAGAAAATCACTAAATATTGGGATGTAAAAAACTAGGTCACATGTATTAATACAGTTGGCATAGCTGAATCGATCAGTTTCAAGTTTTGATTACAATGTACAGGATCATATATTTTACTATTTCTTACACAATTATGTGGAGCCCAGGTTCAAGCTAAGCTGTCAGCACCCTAGTGTACGTGTCTGCTCCCTTCCTCCTAACCACAGCATGCAGTTCTAAAGTACTTGAGTTTACATTCCTCAACTGCCTTCTCTTCTCATATCCTACTCTAATTCCTTTTTCCTAAATGCAGTGAAACATTTTGGCTAATCCAGGCCCCAGATCCTTGTATTGTAGGAAAAAGTGTTCAATAAAGCCATGAATAATAGGATTTTTATACAAAGATAACTCAGGAGAAGGGTTATTGACTAGCATCCCAGACCTCATATACATTAGCTACTCATTTCATTCTAGAATGTCCTGGAGATCCAAGTTGATCTTGAAATAAAGAGCTAGGATTCTTGCTACTACTTCATGTAATTAAAATGCAAATGTCAGGCCATCTCAAAAAGCCTGTTGAGCACAGACTGACTATTAAGGCTAGACTCCAATTAACATTTCCTGGGTTTCTGTAATGTGCCAAATATTGTTCAGAGGAAAAAAATCTATAAATTTCCACAAGGGGTTCACAAAGAGGGGGCAGTCTGGAAGAATTACAGTGGTGTGTGTTCAAGCCATGTTAGAACTGTGCACATTGTATGCTATGAAACATATGAAGGGAGAGATCTCCAGCCTGGGAAAATCCTAGCTTTCCCGACTCCCAGCTCTACCCAGGAATATAGGACAACTAGGCAGGGTGGCGGCACCTATCTTTGGAAACATTTAACTCTAGTTGGGATTAATCATGTTATCCGTTGTTAATGTCTTTGTCCTTCACTGTCCTACATGTAAACTCCCGTCAAGAGAGGGAATGTACTTTATTCCCCCTTGTCTTGTCCACCGCTGTCTTCTCATTGCTGTTTCACATGCTTGGAACTTAATAGGCATACCATCAATATTTGTTGATTGATAGATAAATGTAAGAATAAATGGGATAGACATTGAGACTGGCTTTAAGGAGAAAGCAGTTTATGAGGCTGACATCAGAGATAATTAGAATGTAAACCACTGGGCAGTTTATCAGAAAAGGCAAGTATTTAGACGGAAGTTGGGGGTGGTTTAAAAACCTAACACAGTTGCTGACTACTGGGGGCGGGTGGAAAGGGCAGCAAGAAGGCTAGATATGTTCGCAAAGGTTTATTGTTTTGGAACTACACTTTTTTTCTTTTGTAAATTAGTTCTTTACCCATCGAATTCTTTTGGGAGCTCTGAATGGCTATAGCTTAAAGATACAGCGGCTTCTGAGTTACTTTTACATTTTTTTCTTATGAGCTAGTGACCCCAAGGGACAAAAGGACCGGAACTCCCAAGTTTTCTAAATGCTGGTAAGGAAAGGGTGTGGAAATGCCAGGCGCGTAATTGCGGCACCTGGCTCCGTTGCCAGGCTAGCTGATTCCCACGCTGGCCGGCCTCCGTCGCGCAGCCCCGCCTAACGTGAGGGTCGCGCAGCCTGCGTCCCGCATCTTGATTGGCTGCGTTGGGGCTGCGTCTGCGGGCTCACGGGTCTCCTGTGCCCTGATTGGCTGCGGGTAGAAAGGCTGGGGCCTGGGACCACACTGCTGAGGGGACTTTGCGGCCCTGTTGGGACACTAGTCTCGGGACCCTGACCCCTGTTCCCAGGCCAAGGGAAGACGGCGGGCCACGGGAAACCACGGCGGGGGGAGGGAGGAAGGACGGAACCAGGGACCCGGGACTCACTGCGTCTTACACGGGTGGACAGGTGAGTCGCACCCCTTTCTCCGCTCCCCCGGGGTGGGCCTCACCAGCAACACAGCGGCCGACCGGCAGGGGTTGGGGACTCCCCGCAGTTCTCTCAGCATGCCCGGCCTGGGCGGATGCCCAGGCGTCGTAGGTCAGAGGTTCTGGAAAAGCGCAGGCGCCACAGGATTGATATGTGGTTTTCGATCATTCCCCGAGATTTTCTTCATTTTGGTCCTCATTTTTACTTGTTTATACACATTGCGGTTAATTTGAAACTCTCAGCAGATCGTGCATGTTATAAAGTAGAGCTTATTTGAATGTTGTAGAGCGTAGTGTGTAAAGTATGAATATTGCGCATATTGTTGAAGTGAACTTAACACTTCAAGAATGCTTAAGAAACAGGAGTTTCTTGTGTTGTGATTTAACAAACATTTGCCAAGTGTATTGCTGTGTAGGACCAGGGTAAGCGCTGTACTCTGCAGCCAAGTTGTTGGGTTTGAAACCAAGGTCTGCTGCCCCTTGTTAGCTGAGCAGACCTTGGGGCGGTTACTTTACCTGGATCAGTGTCTTCAACTTTAAAGTGGATCATTGTGGTGACTTTTCTGAGTACTCTGTAAGTGGTTTATGATATTAACTCAGTTTAGTCTGAACAGGTACCCAGGATGTAGTGTCCCCATTTTCCCGACACTCCTGCTGAGGCACGGAGAAGCGATGTGACTTTCCCAAGTCCCAACATAACCAGTGACCAGGAATTAAGCCCATGCAGACCACAGTTTTACACACTACCTTAGGTTGCCTCATGAACTGGATTTGTTCATTCAGTTTCAGTTGACAAATACTGATTTTGTTCCTCTGTGGACCAAGTTCTTTGCTTGCTGGGTACAGGGGACAGAGAAGGACTCAGACTCTGCCCTCCCAGCGCTTGCAATCTAGTACAGGTTGTTTATAGCTGGACTGCAGGGTGCCCGTGAATCCCAGTAAAATCTTTTCCAAAACATTGTGAGTACAGGTCTTTTCTTTTTTGTTCTTTTTGGAAAGAGAGTCTGGGGCTCTCACCAGGTCCTCTAGTGGGTCTGAGACTGAAAGTTATGAAGAAACATTTTAGCAGAAGAGCTGGAATCTGACGTAATGCCTGACAACACAGCATGACCTTAAAAAAGAGAAAAAGAAAAACCATTGGTTGAATGGATGAAGAACTTTACAGGAGTTCAAGTGCTACAGTAGGGTTAAGAGGAAGGTGCTGTGGAAGAACACACGCAAAGGTCCTCCTTGTCCAGCAGTGCCTCCTAGAGTCAGCAGTGCCCCTGAAGTGAATAGTAGGGAAGCAATTCATTGGAACATAGTGGTGACAAATCTCTGCCCTCCTGGAGGGTGAGACAGAAACAACACATGAACAGATGCAGCTATGACAGGTGGCAAAGAGAAGCAGTCCATGGTGCCATGAGAGCCTGTAATAGGGACAAGTGGCTTCATCTATTCAAGACAGGGAAGTTTCCCAGAGAGAGCAGCACTCAGTCCTAGGAGTTAGACAGGGGCACTCTGGGCATGGGGAACTGCCCTCAGCCTTCAAAGACCCTGTGGTGGGAACAGGCAGAGCACCAGGGACTGAAAAGAACTGGTGTGGCTGGTGGGGTTAGGGGTGTTTGAAGGGGAGGGGCACAGATTTGGGTGGTGACAGAGCCCAGACAGAGGCTTTTTAGACCATGGTGTAAGGCGTTTTTATTTTGTTTTATGTCTTTGTCCTAAAGTGCCATTGAAAAGTTTATTGCAGGGAGGTGACAAGATCACATTTTGAGAAGAAGTTGGAAAGAAGCCCAAGTGATTAACTGAAGCCCTGGATAAGGACAGGATCCCTGAGGAGAAACTGTAAGGTAAGAGGAGGAGAGGGGTCTAGAATCAAGCCTTGAAAATGAGCCTGCAAAGAAGAGAGATAAAAGGAAGTGAGAGGGTAGCAAGGGGGGCGGGGGGGAGAGAACTGAGAGTGGGAAGTCTTGGAAATCCGGAGAGAGAGTATTTCCTGGAGAAAGTGGTTGACTATGCTGAAAGCTTACAGAGGTCAAAAGAGGAAGGAAGAGAGCCCATTGGCTCTAATCACATGGAAATTGTCTTTATTGGGATCTATATAAGTAGGAGGAGAGGAATTGGAGAGAAGCATCTGCAAGAATTAACTGAGGATGGGGCACCTGGGTGGCTCAGTCGATTGAGTGTCTGCCTTTGGCTCGGGTCATGGTTTCGGGGTCCTGCAATCAGGCCCCTCATCAGTTCCCTGCCCTGCAGGGATCCTGCTTCCCCCTCTCCCTCTGCCTGTTGCTCTTCCCACTTGTGCTCTCTCTGTTGAGTAAATAAAATCTTAAAAAAAAAAAATTCACTCAAGGTAAGAGAAAATAGGGTTTTAGCTAGGGTGGCAGTGAGAAGAGCCATTGAGCTGAAGGATGGGAGCCCCAGAGATGAGGATAGAGCTGAAGGAGTGAGTATATGAGAAAGAGGGGCTCTGGAGGTTTTCAGGCCAGAGAGGTAGGAATCAGTACAGAAGCAGAGATTACCCTGGATGCTGAAGGATGTAATTGTAGGAAAGGGGAGACAGCAGAAGGTTCACGTTTGGTGTGATGAGTTGCTCTCCTTTCTTTGTACAGAGTAGAGGCGGGAGCATGGAATGAGTGGATCAGGGGTCAGGGGATGCTGGAGGTCCAAGCTGAGGAGCTTTGACATCATTGTGCAGAGGTATGCAAGAGTACACTGACCCAGAGATTTTTTTTTTAGAATGGTCTGGCAGAGGGAGCCAAGTTTGCAGCAAAGAAATTAGCCTCCTTGGTCATTCAGGGAATTGCAAATATGGGGAGAGTGAGGATAGAGGCTGGATAGAATCAAAAGCTACATTTAATGTGTAGTAAAGGAGGCCTCACAGACCATGGGGAAAGAAAGGATTGTTCAAAGACAGTGCTTAGAGATAGCTAAACTATTGATAATGTGTAGACTTTCAGCTCACAGTAGAAATTTCAAGTGAATTAAAGGAGCTAACTTTTTAAAATAAAAAATATAAAAGGATATATGGATGAATTTTTATCTGATCATGTAGTGCATAAAAGCAGTAAGAATCAAGAAAAGGGAAACTACTATGACCCTTGACCACTTAAAATTAACCACTTTATTCTGATACATGCTATACTATGTAATAACCTTGAAGACATTATGCCAAGTGAAAAAAAACCAAACGCAATAGGACAGATACTGTATGACAGTCACATGAAGTACCAAGAACAGGCAGATTCCTAGAGACAGAAAGTAGAAGTTACCAACGGCTGAGAGGAGGAGGGAATGGGGAATTATTGTTTAAGGGGATCAGAATTTCTGTTTGGGGCAATGAAAAATTTCTGGAAATAGTAGTAGAGGTTGTACGACATTGTGAATATAGTTAATAACACTGAATTGTATACTTAAAATGGTTAAAATGGTAAAAATTTATAGCTTATCACAGTAAAAAATGTAACCACTTTGGTAATGCTGGAATTTTTATACCATCAACAACTGAAAGTGAATTAGAGAAAAACCAAAAACATATTTTTTTAATATATGAAGAGTTTATGTAAGTCCATTCTTAAAAAACAGAAAATTGCAGTTTAAAAAGGCAGGAGTAGTTAATACACAAAAGAAAATAAGGATGGCCAAAATAAGTCATTAAGCTCAGCCTCATTAGTAGAAGAAAATGAATTTAATATTTTCATTTTTCACATATAAAAATTCAAACAGACGATGGGGCGCCTGGGTGGCTCAGTTGGTTAAGCGGCTGCCTTCAGCTCAGGTCATGATCCCAGGGTCCTGGGATTGAGTTCTGCATCGGGCTTCCTACTCAGCAGAGAGCCTGCTTCTCTCTTTCCCTCTGCCTACTTGTGCTTTCTCTCTGTCTCTCTGTCAAATAAATAAAGTCCTTAAAAAAAAATTAAAACTGATGAATCGGTTATAGTGCCTGTGACAAGATTAACAGATATTTTTTCTGGAACAGTAAATTAACAACCTAGCTTTTCAAATGTTCCCTTATCTTCTTTTCAGTAATTCTCCTAGGGATTCACGAATGAGTGAAATGAAATGAAATGTAGATAGATAGGCAGCAGATAACTAGTATTACAAACAGCCCAAATACTCCATGCTAGGGAAGAAATTACAGAATTATGGTGTATCAGTCCCCACTATCATGTACTCATTTTAAATGTTTATAGAGTGTTTTTGATACTTAGAGTGCATATAATAAATCAATTGTATATGTAATTTGTGTTGTTTGTAGAAGAGTCACAACATTAGTGCTCTTCACTTTCACGGTTAACTGTGTTTGCTCATCAGAGACTAAAAAAGAGCAAAACAGCTTTAATTGTGAGGCAACTCCCTGAGCACATAATATTTCACCCTGGTGTGAGCAGGAAATGTGAGACAGGCTGCTTTACCCAATCTGTCATTTTGTATAGCATAACCCACACTAGGCCACATAACTTTATCTGGTGCTTAACCAAACACCAGGATTTGTTCCAGTGCTGAGGATCCCCTTGCTGTGCTGGCCTCACTGGAAGACATCATGTCAGTCTTTAGTGTAGTACCTGCTGAGGACATTTTCAAGAAAAATTCTGTGTCCTTACCATTTCAAATTGTAGGCTGAGCTTAAGATCTAGTTCTCATATACAAGGTAGCCTTGCTTTATGTATTTAAAAATGATAACAAAAGGGACAAGAATCAGAAAAAAACAGACATGTATGTCAGATAATGAACAATTGTGAAGGACTTTTCTACTTCCCTGTTTTTTTTTTCCACTCCAGTAATATTTTTTCTTTTATTAATTTTTTAAAATTAACATATAATGTATTATAAGCCCCAGGGGTATAGGTCCGTGAATCATCCCAGGCTTACACACTCACCATAGCACATACTCTCCCCAATGTCCATAACCCAACCACCCTTTACATACCCGCCTCGCCCCTGCAACCCTCAGTTTGTGAGACTGAGAGTCTCTTACGGTTTGTCTCCCTCCCTGTCCCATCTTGTTTCATTTTTTCCTTTCTTACTCCCCAAACCCCCCCACGTTGCCTCTCAACTTCCTCATATCAGCGAGATCATATGATAATTGTCTTTCTCCGATTGACTTATTTCACTCAGCATAATACCTTCTAGTTCCATCCACATCATTGCAAATGGCAAGATTTCATTTCTTTGATGGCTGCGTAATATTCCATTGTAGATATATACCACATTTTCTTTATCCATTCATCTGTTGATGGACATATAGGTTCTTTCCATAGTTTGGCTATTGTGGACTTTGCTGCTATAAACATTTGGGTGCGTGTGTCCCTTCAGATCACATTTGTATCTTTGGGTTAAATACCCAGTAGTGTGATTGCTGGGTCATAGGGTAGCTCTATTTTCAACTTTTTGAGGAACCTGCATGCTGTTTTCCAGAGTGGCCACACCAGTTTGCATTCCCACCAAGAGTGTAGGAGGGTTCCCCTTTCTCCGTATCTTCGCCAACATCTGTCATTTCCTGACTTGTTAATTTTAGTCATTCTGACTGGTGTGAGGTGGTATCTCATTATGGTTTTGATTTGTATTTCCCTGATGCTGAGTGATGTTGAACACTTTTTCATGTGTCTGTTGGCCATCTGGATGTCTTCTTTGCAGAAATGTCTGTTCATGTCTTCTGCCCATTCCTTGATTGGATTATTTATTTTTGGGGTGTTGAGTTTGATAAGTTCTTTATAGATTTTGGATACTAGCCCTTTATCTGTTATGTCGTTTGCAAATGTCTTCTCCCATTCTGTCAGCTGTCTTTTGGTTTCGTGGACCATTTCCTTTGCTGTGCAAAAGCTTTTGATCTTGATGAAGTCCCAATAGTTCATTTTTGCCCTTGCTTCCCTTGCCTTTGGCAATGTTCCTAGGAAGAAGTTGCTGTGACTGAGGTCGAAAGGTTGCTGCTTGTGTTCTCCTCAAGGATTTTGATGGATTCCTCTTTCACGTTGAGGTCTTTCCCATTTTGAGTCTATTTTTGTATGTGATCTAAGGAACTGGTCCAGTTTCATTTTTCTGCATATGGCTGTCTAATTTTCCCAACACCATCTGTGGAAGAGACTGTCTTTTTCCCATTGGACATTTCTTTCCTGCTTTGTCAAAGATTAGTTGACCATAGAGTTGAGGATTTATTTCTGGGCTCTCTATTCTGTTCCATTGATCTGTGTGTCTGTTTGTGCCAGTACCATACTGTCTTGATGATGACAGCTTTGTAATAGAGCTTGGAGTCTGGAATCGTGATGCCACCAACTCTGGCTTGTTTTTTCAACATTTCTCTGGCTATTCAGGGTTTTTTCTGCTTCCATATAAATTTTAGGATTATTTGCTCCATTTCTTTGAAAAAAATGGATGGGATTTTGATAGGGATTGCATTAAACATGTAGATTGCTTTAGGTAGCATAGAGATTTTCACAGTACTTATTCTTCCAATCCATGAGCATGGAACATTTTTCCATTTCTTTGTGTCTTCCTCAGTTTCTTTCATGAGTACTTTATAGTTTTCTGAGTACGGATTCTTTTTCTCTTTGTAAACAAAGAGAAACCTAAACAAAGAGATACCTATTCCTAGGTATCTTGTGGTTTTGGGTGCAATGTAAATGGGATTGACTCCTTAATTTCTCTTTCTTCTGTCTTGCTGTTGGTGTATAGAAATGCAACTGATTTCTGTGCATTGATTTTATATTCTGACACTTAACTGAATTCCTTTACAAGTTCTAGCAGATTTGGAGTGGAGTCTTCTGGGTTTTCCACATAAAGTATCATATCATCTGCAGAGAGTGATAGTTTGACTCCACTCCCTTATTCTTTTCAGAATTTGGCAAATTTGCTTTAGTGAAAATGTATTGCTTTTTTTTTAATATATATATTTTTAAGATTTTATTTATTCATTTGACAGAGAGAGAGATCACAAGTAGACAGAGAGGCAGGCAGAGAGAGAGGGAAGCAGGCTCCCCACTGAGCAGAGAGCTTGATGTGGGACTCGATCCTAGGACCCTGAGATCATGACCTAAGCCGAAGGCAGTGGCTTAACCCACTGAGCCACCCAGGCGCCCCATGTATTGCTTTTATAAACAGTTATTTGAGACAACCAAAGCATTTAAAATAGTTTTCACAATTTTTACGTACTCTTTATAATGTACTTCTGTCTAAAATATAATTTTAGTCATATTAATCATATTAGTACAAGAATTTTAGCCCCAGGTATTTCCTAGTAATGGCAACTGTTTATTGAGTGCTACTATGTACCAGGTTTATGCAAAGTATTGGACTCAAAGTATCCCTGTAAAATTTATGCACTTTCTTTTCCTTTTAAGCATGGTACTGTTGGTAGTCATCCTTATTGAACATTTACTGTGGTGCTCTTCTGATCACTACTTGTTCACTTAATTAATCTGAGGCTAGGGGCGCCTCAGTGGGTTAAAGCCTCTGCCTTCAGCTCAGGTCATGATCTCAGGGTCCTGGGATCGAGCCCTGCATTGGGCTCTCTGCTCAGCAGGAAGCCTGCTTCCCTTCCTCTCTCTTTGCCTGCTTCTCTGCCTACTTGTGATCTCTGTCAAATAAATAAATAAAATCTTAAGAAAAAAAAATTAATCTGAGGCTAAGAAAGTTTCCCACGATAACCCCATAAATTAGAACCAGGACTGAGCATGGACATTTTGGCCACAGAGCCCACAGTTCTTCTAGCATGTGGTGCAGTTGTGAGGCCCAAGTTTGTGAGGCTCCAGATTAGATCTGTATGTACCCAATTCATTATGTAGTATCTCCTGCTTCCAATTAAAATCCATGGTCCTCTTAGAAATTTTAAAATAGCTTAATATTTATATCTTGGCTATCAGGAATCATCTAAAGGAAAGTGGTATTAGGAATTATATGAAAAATACTCTCGTTGAACCACCAGAAGTAAAATAGAAACTATGCTTACAATTATTTGGGACACCATGGGGACTAACAATAAGCTATTATTACAAATGGTAAAACAAACTGAGAACATTGTTACTTGTTATTTTTCCTTTGAGAATAGTGATTTATTTGCATTAGTTAGAACAGGCTTGGAAGTGAAAAGTCCTTGGTATATTGTATATATGAGATATATATATATATCTATATATAGATATATATATATATGGCATTATTAAGTGCAGAGATTGGATTATGGCTTTTTTTCAACTTTCCTTCAAACCTTCAAATAATAAGGGAATGCTGTTGACTAGCTAAACTGTTCATGCTTTTGTGGCAGGGATGCAACACTTAACACTCTTAGCAACTGTAAGTTAGAACAGGGCACCTGGGTGGCTCAGTTGTTAAGTGGTGGCCTTTGGCTCAGGTCATGATCTCAGAGTCCTGGGATTGTCTCTCTCATCCAGCTCCCTGCTCTCCCTCTCCCTCTGTCCCTTCCCCCCCACTTTGTGTGCGCTGTCTCTCAAATAAATAAATATGACCTTTAAAAGTTAAAACAACAAAGTAGGCATGTTTACATTACCAGAGATAACAGAAAAATAGTGCCAGAGTCCATAAGGCATCACCCACAGTATAGCCATCCCTCGGGACCTAAAGCTGTCACATGGGGACAGCTGGTTAGACTGTTGTAAAAGTATGGTCCCCATTCCACTTAATTTGATTGCCCATTGCTCTACTGGGCCAGTCACGCAGCATTCCTCGCTTTGTCTGGCTAAGACTTGGTTTAATTTTGGATTCATAAAAAGGATTTTTACATAATTCTCTTAAAACAAGTTCATACTTATTAACTCCTTTTAAATAAAACAGATTGACTTTGGATAATAATTACTCAGCAGAAATATTTACTCTAAAATATAGTATTAGAGATGACTCCCCTCCCCAATAAGTATTTGCTTCAGCTAAACATAAACTTGAAAATTTAAAATGTTAAAAAAAAAAAAAAAAAAGAAGGAAAACCTTGCGTGTGTGTGTTTGTAGAAGTAAAACATTTCTGGGGCACCTTGGTGGCTCAGTGGGTTAAGCCACTGCCTTCGGCTCAGGTCATGATCTCGGAGTCCTGGGATCGAACCCCGCATCGGGCTCTCTACTCAGCAGGGAGCCTGCTTCCTCCTCTCTCTCTGCCTGCTTGTGATCTCCCTCTGTCAAATAAATAAAGAAAATCTTTAAAAAAAAAAAAGAAGTAACACATTTCTCTCAAAGAAAAACATAACAGTTGTAGGAGAGGAAATTTGTGTCAGAGTAACATTTGAGGTCTTTGAATCTTTGAACTCTTAAAATGTAAAATGGAAATTACTTCACAAGGTTGTGGCAAAGCTCACATAGACAGTGTGTTTATAATGTATGAGACGTCTAAGTTGTGAAGAGGTATATTAGTTACTTTATAAATTATTTAAGAGGAATATTTAATATTCCACAAAAAGTTTGAGACTAACTTGGCAAAATTCAGTTTTCCTGTCTAATTTAAATCCACATAATTTTGTGCCTACTGCTTAGAACCCACATTTGTGTTTGCATTCTTAAAGTCAACACCCCTTATGTTAAAACCTATGTTTTCACTGTTACAGGTACAATGAGTACATTCTGAGTCCCAGGACGGTGGGAATTAGCCAACGGACTGCAGACATGCTGTGGAAGCTGCTGCTAAGATCCCAGCCCTGCAGGCTGTGTTCATTCAGAAAGATGCCATTGGCTTCAAAATCCAGATCCCCTTTAGCATGCTTCGTCTATACAACTGATCATCAATCAAACCAAGAAAATAAAAGAACAGTGGAAAAGCTCTACAAATTTTCAGTGGACGTCAGGAAAATTCGCAGATTAAAAGGATGGGTACTTTTTGAGAAGGAAACCTATGTTGAAGAAATTGCAGGCGTTTTACAACAACTAGGTGCCGATGAAGCTGCTATAGCCAGCATTTTGGAACGCTGCCCAGAAGCAATAGTCTGCAGTCCAGCCACTTTGAACACCCAGAGAGAACTCTGGCAGTTGGTTTGCAAAAACGAGCAAGAGTTAGTCAAGTTAATAGAACAGTTTCCAGAATCTTTCTTTACCATTAAAGACCAGGAAACCCAGAGGCTGAACATTCAGTTCTTTCAAGAGTTGGGACTCAAAAATGTGGTCATTAGCAGATTTTTGACAACTGCATCTAATGTTTTTCATAATCCTATTGAGAAAAATAAGCAAATGATAAGTATTCTCCAGGAGAGTTACCTAAATTTAGGTGGCTCTGAGGCCAACATGAAAGTTTGGTTACTCAAATTGTTAAGTCAGAATCCATTTATTTTGCTAAATTCTTCTGCAGCTATCAAGGAAACATTAGAATTTCTCCAGGAGCAAGGTTTTGCAAACTCTGAAATTCTCCAGCTTCTATCCAAACTCAAAGGATTTCTTTTTCAGCTTTGCCCAGGAAGTATACAGAACAGCATGTCCTTCTCTAAAAATACTTTTAAATGCACAGATCATGACCTGAAGCAATTAGTTTTGAAATGTCCTGCCATTTTATATTATTCCGTTCCAGTTTTGGAAGAGAGAATTCAGGGATTACTAGAAGAAGGCATTTCCATAGCTCAGATAAAAGAGACACCAATGGTACTTGAATTAACTCCACAGATAGTACAGTACAGGATAAGGAAACTGAATTCTCTAGGCTATAGGATAAAGGATGGACATCTAGGAAATCTAAATGGAACAAAAAAAGAGTTTGAGGCTAACTTTGGCAAAATTCAGGCCAAGAAGGGAAGGCCATTATTTAACCCTGTGGCACCATTAAATGTTGAAGAGTAACTTGCCGACTGCTGTGGCTTTCCAGCATTGCAGAATGAAGCTAAGTAGCGAAGACTTGAGTGATTCAGGCAGTTTATAGGCACTAGTAATTTGAAGAAACTATTTAGCTTGAGTCTTAAGTTACCTTTAAGTATATAATCTCTGACATATTTTCTATATTTTAAACTATAAGCTGCATTTATTTTAAATAAAGTTGGTAATTTCTACCTTGAACTATTTCAGAAAACTCCTGTACTAGTAAACGGCCCAACAGAGTGATAACTTTATAAGTGAATCATTTCTAAGAAATTGCCAAGTATACTCCCTTAATTCAAAGGGTATGGGTATGTTTTTATTTATATAGCACATTTCATCTGGGACACAGACCCAGTGTTCTTCCTCTCTACCAGCTCTGAAACATCATTCTACTGTGGTCTGAAACCTGTAGCTTCAAATTAGGTGAAATTAGCAAACTTCTAATACATTTTTTTTAGATAAAAGCTGATTTCATCTCTTGGTTGGGATAAATGCGTGTCTTTGAGAATGAAGTATTTCTCATTCGAAAAGAATAGAGCTTACTTGTGTGTTTAGTTTAAAATTGACCATCTCCTCTCATAGAACTTTGATGTGCATCAATACTTTCCCCATTTTATAGATGAGGAAACAAGCTTAGAGAGGCCTGCCAAGTGATAGAGTCCAGATTTACTGTGATCTGACTTCTGTTCAAACCTGTGACTAGAGAAAGGATTGCTTAGGAGTTGGCATTACGAAAAGCCATACGCACAGTAGGTTGGGTGTCAACTCGGATTCAGTTCAGGTTCTGATCTCATGGCTCCAGGCTCAGCAGGAAGTCTGTTTGGATATATTCTTCTTCTGTCCTCTCCCCATCTTGTGCTCTCTTTCTCAAATGTCTTTTTTAAAAGAAAAGAAAAACCATACCCTTACCTGACATGACAAAGGAGTACCAACAACAAACTTAGGAATTTTTTGTAAAACTCCTTAAATATGAAGTGATCTAATTTATATACATTTGAATTAAGCAGCTTTTTTAGAAAACTGAAAATCCAGGTCTGGCTCTGAAAGGGAAAATGTGTGATGGTTGGTACCGGTTTTAATAGCATTCCAAATTTCTGTTTCTAAGTCTTATTCCAAGATAAACATTATCCAGATAAAGACTGGCTCACCTCCAGCTGCGGATTTTGAATTTTGTAACAAATAACACCACCAAACAGTTGACTCTAACACTCCCACCATCTGTGTCCTGTGTGTGCATGGCCTTTTTTTAAGTAATGAAAACCCAATTAAAAATACACACCATGTCTTTATTCACTTAGCAAATGCAAGTAACCCTCAGTGTTCAAATCTGTTTGGTTCCCTGGGGTAGTGAACAATAGTCTCATGTAGCACCTACTAAGTGCTGGGCATGTTGTGCTTTAGAACGCTTAGAGCTGAGAACCACCATTTACTGTTCTACAAATGAGGAGATGCAGGCACAGACAGGGTGTCACTTACCCAAAGTTAAACAGGAATGTTTGTTCAAGAAAAAGAATGGCAGCAACAGTTGGGGCAGGAGTGTCCCCGTCCATCTAAGGAATGGGATCGCATTCTAAGTGTGATGGGAAACCTTCAGAAAGAGTTTAGTTTGCTTGTCGTCCTGACCTCATTATCAGTGGTATGCTTATCTTCCACTCTCAGAAGTGTCCTAGTTTGGAACATTTATATGGTTACCTTAGTTTTATTTTACATTGAGATGCCTACTAGCTGAGCAGAGATGTCAAACGGGCAAATGGCAAAGTCTGGAACCGTGAGGTCAGAACTAGAGATACTCTGGGATCATCTACGTATCTATGATGGTATTTAAAGCTAAGACTCTAAATGAGATTGCCCAGAAATAAATTATAGATTTTGTAGTAGTGACTGGCCACGACCGGAAGGAATTGACCAAAAGAGGTCCTGAGGAAAGAGGGCGTGGCCAATAATATTGAATGCCATAGAGTGGTCAACTAAGATACAGATAAGTGACCAATGGATTTGGCCAAAAAGAAATCACTCGTTGGCCCTATCAGGAGTGACTGGTGCAATGAGAAAGGTAAGAAGGCACCTGGGGGGGGGGGGTGTGTTCGTGAGGACAGAAGATGACTAAGGCAGAGACTATAAAAGTTTTTCAAAAATGTGGCAAAGGGAAGCAGGAAAATGAAGGTTGTAAGATTAGGCATACTTTTTCTTTAAAGAAAGTAAGGCGCCTGTTTGGCTCAGTAGGTTAAGCCTCTGCCTTGGGGTCATGATCTCAGAGTCCTGGGATCAAGCCTTGCAACCTGGCTCTCTGCTCAGCGGGGAGCCTGCTTCTACCTCTCTCTCTGCCTACCTCTCTGCCTACTTGTGATTTCTCTCTGTCAAATAAATAAATAAAACATTAAAAAAAAGAAAAGAAAAGAAAACACCAGATGTTTATATGCTCATGGATATGACCCAGGAGAAAGAGATGGAAAAACGTGAAAGAAGTGAAAGCGGGACTGACTTAGGATCAGAACAGGGACTGCAGTCCGGGGGACAGATGCGGGCACGTGATGGATAAGTGGTGTGAGAGGAGAGTCGTGTCAGGTTGTCTCTTTTCACAAAGGGCAGTAGAATGGGAGGGAGTAGTGTCAGAGGGCCGGAAAGAAAAGGAATGAAATGGTTGTTTTGAGGAGTAAGAAAACGAACATAACGAGGGTATATAAGAAAGTATGGCAGGGTTCAGTGGCCATTCATTTGTAAAAAGCCTATAGTCCGGTCCAGGCGTGGAAAACCAGAGGCATTTATGGTTACAGAAATACATTTGTAGCTTACTCTCACCTGACAAGATTTAATTTTTAGAAAATACACATTCATGACCAAACATGTAATCTACTGACTTTATTTAGACCAAATCCTGTTCCATTAGTTTTTAGCCCTTGAACCTTTTTCTTTTTCCCTAATATGAAATCTTCAATGTCCACAATATAGCAAGGAGAGACATCCTTACATAAAACACTAGTCAAATTTTATTTCCTCCAGGAAGAAAAGGCTCTAATAACAAAATTATTTCCCTTAAACAGTTCATAATTACACTAAATTCATTTCGATGACAAATGTAATTAGCTGCCAAAATAAGTATGATTACCTATAAGACTTCCAGAGAACTCAAGTTAGCCTGGTAGATGAAGCGTACAGTCAGCACTGACTACCAACAGCAGAATGAAGTACTAGTTACTGAGTAGCCCCATTTCTGTTTCTGGGTATTAACTGGAGAAGGGATTTACTTGAATTCAAAAGTGATAATGGGAAAACTGCTAACACTGAAAGCCTGTTTCGTATTTGTAAAAAGAGATACTTCCGCGGTACTGATGAAATCAGATGATGTATGGACAACACCTGGCAGGTAAGTAGATAGCTAGTATGTACCAATTTTCTACGTTCCTCCAACTGGTTCCCATCTCTCTGAATCACTTCTGTCCAGTGAGGGTGCAAGTTGGTTCCATAGTTACTTAGGACAGAGTAAAATGCTCCCTACTAACTACATCAGATCCCAAATTGTTAACAAGAATCAGCTGTGGAGGATACTGAACTACAGGCCTGGGCCCCACCTGCAGAGATTCAGAAAGTTGGGATAAAACCTAAAAATCTGTATTTTTAATCTTCATCAGAGTTGACTAAAATGTATTTGCATTTCACTGTCTTGGTATCAAAATACATATTCAAAGATGTTTTGTCATGTTTGTGCATTAGTATCAAAAAAACTGACTACTTTCTGAACTATGGAACTAAAAATTTTAATACTGTCTTGTTTTTCCTTTAAATTTCCTTTATTTCCTTAGATCTTTATGAAACATTTCATCTTTTGCAGATCATAGTGTTTATTGACAGATTTATGTATTCTTTTCCCATTCCTTTATACAAAAAAATTTTTATTCAATCACCAATCATCTTCATCTGACATTTCACTAAGTACAGGATTCATAATGCAACATTATTAGATCAGGCATTCAAGTGGGTCACACAAGTTCATCCTCACTGTGCCAAATACCCACTCAAAAGATACACTGAATAACAGATGCCTCCAACTGTATGTATCAACCTTAGTTTCTTGAAGTGAACCAGTACTGTTTCACAGGTCAAACTGCCAGTCTACGCAAATACACTGGAGAAGACTCAAGTGTACAACTGTATGTGTCATCTAATGGCCAGTTCACTGCAACAAGAACCTCTGTAACTTAAATGTTCCTTTGTACACTTCTCTGCCATCCTTGCAAAAGCCTCTCCTGAATAAAGTTATAGTTCAGAGCTAAAATGTACCAGAAGGCTTTTCTGTGGCAGAAATCACAACCATTTTTCCTCAAGCAATTTTAAAGACAAGGTTGAAAATAAATATGCAAGCACACAGTAAACTAAAGTCTGTGTTTAGAAATTCAGGTACAAAGCACAGTAGAACCTATGACTATAGAAGATAAATTAGAAATATAAACTAGCAATGAAGCAATCATTTCTTTCAAATAGCAGGAAATAAGTTCTCCAATACCATTATTTAGATCACTGTTTAGTGTTCATCAATTAACTCTGGAGTCACTTTTAAAAATCCCTTTTGCCGATTATGACATTTGACCAGATACACCACCCAAAATACCTTAAGTCATAGAGCATGAAATAAATGACCATTTATGATGAATTTTCAGTTTTGTATATAATGGTAGGTTCAAGAACCTTTGCAGGTTTGCTTAAGATCCCTCCTGGTGTTTATGAAAGCTTTTAAAAAAGTTATGTTCTTATCCATTTGTTGTTCCACACTATTAATGTAAAGCTCTTAGTGGTTCAGAAAGACATTTAAGCCTTGGATGCTAGAGTGATCTGTTTTACCTTCTCAAGGATGTATTCTGACTGACTTACTCCAGAGCATCACCTCCTTTGCTACACAAACACACACTTCTGCAAAATGGAGGCAAATTTCCAGACTTAAGTATAAAGAAAACTAAGATTTTTCAAACCTGGATTATAACCCTCAGTTAAGAGGAATACCAAATATATGTGCCACTTTTAAAAATTTTTCATGAAATGGAATATGTAAAAAATGAATTCCAGCTAAGTCATATTCCTTGAGAATGAATGGGACATGATGAGACCTGTTAAGGAGACATGACGCACTTTATCATCCACAATCAAAAACTTCAATTCCCTGCCTGGGGTTGACTTGGAAATGGTACAAAGTCTATGACTTCTTTAAGGATTGATTGTAATACAACGTTTTAAAAGCCTATAAACCACTGACAGCACTTGTATACATATCTTACATTCAAAACTAATCTGTGGAGCCCATTTCATTCAATTTCAGTCAGCTCCCCCATATTTGTGGCTGCTTTTACTGTGTTTTTAAAAAGGGGTACTGCTAACATTTTAAGCCATCCTAAAGATAAAACTGATGTGAAGATTTTTTTATATGTGGGATGCTTTAGGTGATTCTTAAGAATTTAAAATTATCTGTTCCTCCTTAATGTGAAACTTCCAAGAGAGCTTATGACCAGCAAAGAAATATTCCTTAGGCACTGTGAGGTGTATTAAAGATGGAGCATGAAACCAGACTGAAATGTAACGTTCGGCTGGTAACTACACTGACAGTTAACAAAACGCCTACAAGCACTACCTTAGCTGCTGAGAGCAAGAAATGCCTTTAACCCACCACTCCTGAGATTTTTAAGAGGGAAAGCTAATTTCACAATTTTAAAAAGAATCCATAGATAGTTCCAAGAACTGCACATGGTTAGGGTATTAAAAAAGATGTTTCATAAGGCATCAATGATTAAATTAATGTAATGCATATCTAACAAAAGATGATAAACACTCAGTATCATAAAACCATTTACCTCTTCTTGTAAATTTCTCTAATTCCTGCTACTTTTACCAGCTTAAATAAGAAAAGAATGCCTCTTGGCCTAACCAACTATGGTTATAAAAAAAACTAAGACATCTGAAACTATTAGGCACGTCAAAGGTACAGTTTATGTAGTTCAAGGTTCCCTTCTTAAGGGGCAAATGAGTTACCTGGCACATTATACATATGGAACTGTAAAGATCATCAACTAAATTCAACTTTCACATTTTTTAGTTAAACTGAAAGACTTATAGTAAATATCAAATATACCATATCTTCAGTTACAACTGAATAAGAGTAACATTTTACCAGATAAAAAGCTGGAATTTAAGTATGAGAAACCTTCATACACTGTGCTAGTATTGGTCTCTTCTTTTTAGACAAAAGCCAGTCATCAATACTTTCAACACAGCAGTTTAGAAGATAAACGTCCGAACAGGTGACTTCGTTGTAGTCCATAATTTAGCAATTCAATGCCACTGGCATCATAATGCTGTGGAGAGCAAGTGTATCTCCATATTTTAGTCAGATTTGTCTTTCTTCTTTCCTGTTAAGGGCACTTTGTTTACAACAGCAGACCCAACAGCTGTAACACCTCCAGCCACAGCAGACACGCCCCCTTTCACCAGCCCTATTCCCATGGAAGGCACAGTTGTAACAGCTGTTTTGGTCACCTCCAGACTCTTCCCACCAATCCAAGCCACACCACCAATGGTGGCACCAACAGCCCCCTTTGTAACACTGAAGATACCACCAGTCACACGGGACAACATGCCTGGTTGCTGCTGTGGGTGATCTTTCATTGAACCTGGTAAGAAAAAACATGAAGACAGCCAATTGTAAGTCTTTACAAGAGCAGTTCAAATCATTAAGTATCCTAAGATTTCCTAACAATCAGGAGGTTGTTTTGATAAGACGAACCACAAAAATCCAAACCTGATCAAGACACTAAAAACCTCTTCCCTCAAAACTATAGTTGTACATGGTTTTAAAACATCTTGGTCCAATGCTAAGTCTTAGTATCTATGAGAAAAAATGCTTTTGGGACTAGATAACTTTCATCAAATAGAATCTAAACTTAAATGTTTCCTTGATTTATAGTTTTGTTGCTGTTAATAAAAATCTTTATATCCTAAAAGGACATGAAAATATAGGAAGACAAATATATTTAGCCGTCGTTTCCTTGACAGAATTCAATCATCTCTGAAACAACCTTCTTCATTTAAAGCAGTGGTTTTCAAGGTATGGCCTGGGACCCCTGGGTATCCACAAGACTATTTCAGGGGCTCCACAGGATAAAAATGATTTTCATAATAATACTAACACATGATTTATCTTTTCACCTTCATTCTTTCACATTCATTCACAAGTCTACAGAATTTTCCAGAATCTAAATGATGTGCAGACTAACAAAAGATGAAACACAGAGCAGCTGTGAGAAACTAGCTCTCTTTTATTAACCCTAACATTAATGAGATCGTAAAAATTTAAAAACAAGGTCACCCAACCTGTTAAATTTTTTTTTTTTTTTTTTTTTGCTTTGGAAAATAGCTGCCTTTCAAAAACTATGTTAATCACCTTAATACGTAATAGGTCCAAGAGGGTTTTTCATATTAATTTCTCAGTTTTTATTATTTATATGGCAAATATCAATGAAGACACAAGCTTTTTGGGGTCCTCAATTTTTAAAAGTGGAAAAGCCAAAAAGTTTAAGGAACACTAATTTAAATATATGTGGGTGTCTGCTCTATTTGCATTTTGATAATGTATTTAAAGAGCTAATGCTATGTAAAAATAGAATGATTATTTATATCTTAGAATCATGTTACTTACCTAAAATCATTTTTTACAGTGTTGAGAAACTACAGCTATACTTAATACTTTCACCACACCAGTAATTCTTACAGGAGAGAGCATGTCATTTAAATATCTAGTCTGTAAAAACTCCTTTACTCTAGAAAAGGTAATATCAATATGAAAAATTCAGATTTATTTAAGTCTTTATTTTGTTTTCTGGTTTGTTTCATTTTGAATAGTAATTCAAATAAGCACATATATCAAACTTAGGCATAAAATAACAGGAAGATTTCATAAAAATTTGCTTGTTATCAACCTCAAACAAACACAGGTCTTTTCTCCTTTGTAATCTAATGATTTAGGCAGCAACAAGACATAAGCAACAGTGTTTATATTTTTCTAAACTTTGTGGAAAAACACTTGGTCATGAAACAGTTCAGACTTTTATTTTTATTTTTAAAAGATTTTATTTATTTATTTGAGAGAGAGACAGTGAGAGTGAGCATAAGAGAGCAGAAGACCAGAGGGAGAAGCAAACTCCCCATGTCGCTGCGAGCCTGATGTGAGACTCAATCCTGGGACTCCAGGATCATGACCTGAGCCAAAGGCAGTTGCTTAACCAACTGAGCCACTCGGCACCCAACAGTTCAGACTTTAATTACAGAAAAGGTACAACTCACACAAAGAAAAGTAAATTCTTGGGAACTTGGGCACAACTAGGACTACCAAAGCTACTAACTCCAAGCAGAATATCTCAGAGAAGACAACAATAAGGAACTGGTAATATTCGATGGGAGAAAAAAATTCTAGAAATCGAGCTTTTCTAACACAGCACAAATTTACCTTAAAGATTTTCATTCCATTGTTTGGAGGTTTTACAAGTATGAAAAGATCACTGGCTCATCAAAATAGCTCAGATAAAGATATAGCAATGGCTAAATTTATAAAAACCAAATTCTTAATTGAAGCTATTTGAATAATAAGCATAGTTACTATAAATTTTTAACTAGGGGTGCCTGGGTGACTCAGTTAAGCCTTTGGTTCATGTCATGATCCCATGGTGCTAGGATCGAGCCCCACATCAGGCTCTCTGCTTAGCAGGGAGTCTGCTTCTGCCTCTGCGCCCACCCACCCCTGCAAGCTTGAGCGTGCACATGCACTCTCTCTGAAATAAAATTATTTGTTTAAATAAAATTGAAGAGCTGAAATAAAAGGATATGGAAAAGCATCTGAGTATGTTAATTATAAAATTATGATGAAAAGGCATAATTGGTAATTCTTTTGTAATCAAGGTCACTAACACCAGGAAAAGGAAAAAAATCCTGATTTGAGAATAGAACAGATAACTTCCTCATGCTGAATACCTTCATTAGTATTACCCTGCTATGCCAAATTTGGTGCACATGCATTTAATGAAGATGATTTTTCTTAGTCAAAGTAGATAAATATTAATGCTGTTGACACTCTTTAATTAGTGTGCTCTTAATTACCACCATATAAATTATCTGCTCTGCAGACTACTCTGGTTTAGCAGGTTCCTATACAAAGATATTACCAAAGCTTTCTCTTCCGTGACAAGCATGCTCCTGAGCAGTCTTTCTCTCTTTCCTGACTTTATCCCTACAAAGTCCTTACTGACTTTCTCATTAAGCCCTAACTTTTCAACACGCTAGAGTTCTAGACCTAAAATATAAGTCAAGAAAACAGCTGAACTAATAATTTTCCAGGATATTCTTCCACCAAACTAAAATTAATCACCTAGTTACCACCATCTTCTTTTAGGGTTAAGTACAAACTTTTCATTGTATTTTCCTAACAATTTCATTTTTGTCTACCAGCCTGGACAGTGGGTAACTGAGAAGAAAATAAAATACCCAATCACAACTTCCAGTCTCCCCTCTCCCCAGAGATACTAGTCTGCCTGCAACTCCAGTATGGTCTGCTGGCCATTTCATCGCTTTGTCCTCACTTTGATTCTCTATCTGACTGATTAGGACTGTCCTGTACAAACATACAGTTGTCGAAGGAAATTACTATTTGGTTTAAGTTTTAAAATGTTCTACACCAAAACCATAAACAGAAAATGCCTGCGGTCATTTTCTATATATAGCCAAGACATTCACATACGCAGTTAGCATTTCCAACGATTTTTGAAGTCCTAAGTAAGAAAAGGACTCGTGATGTCACAATTTTCAAGCTAAAAGAGAATTTAAATTAAGCAGACCCTAAGACTATGTATTACTATAAGAAGAAGAACTACCAATGATAAATAACAGCTTAATAACCAATCTCAAGTGGCTCTTGAATTGAGTTTTTGTATGCATTACGTGAAAAATTAAACATGGTCCATCCTTCCTCTGCACCCCATACCCATTCTTTACAAATGAAAGAATACTCTTAACTTGTGAAATGGTCTTAATAAAAGAGTAGCAACAGATCTTCTATAATACAACTGTTGCATGGTGTCCCCATTCAGCAATATATGTGCTTTCATCTTACAAGCTAAAAGTGTTTATCTTCAATTACTTTTGGAACATCTTCACTGATAAGATAAACAGACTGTTACTTTAAATTTAATAAAAACAATCAGAATTTTAATTTAGTAGGACCCTTGTTTTCATTTTTAGTATGTCAGATGCATACTTACCTTCTGGTGGTTCATCACTAAGGTATGATGGGAGTTCTTGATTTTTATCTGCCTGATTCATGATCTCCTAAAAAACACATACACATTTCATTGTAACCTCAACCTGTGAGATGACCTCTTAGCAAATGCTAAATTAAGACTTAATCAACTTTATTCAGATAAACATTTTAAAACACTTGTCACAAAACTACATTTTTCTCCTAGTTTGTGGTGTTTAAGAAATACTTTTACTTACAATAGTAGACAATATGAATCTTATCTCAAACACCGACCAAAGAGTAACAAGCATAGTACAAGCTTTCCTATGTTGTTACTACTGCTTACTAATTGTAAGAAAGTTGGAAAATCAGGGCTGGTAGACAAAAATCTTAAGTGCTTCCTCCTACAGAGTACTGGTTAACTTAACTGTAATTTATTTTATATCAGACTTAGAGAAAACCTGTATTATGACTAAAAAACATGTTTTATCTGAAAATTTTCTAAAAATTATGATGTCCTTTTATAAAGATGACATCATCAATCTGAATCATTAAGAGATGGATTTTGATTACTTTTTATTGTTTTTAGAGCTCTTACAAACACAGGTAGCAAAAGAACCCAAAATGTATGAAAAAATACATATGTGATTACCTCCTTAGTACAAGTAGTAAAGGAACCTAAGAAATAAAATAAGCTACACTGGGATGCAAAAAACATAAACTTTCTTTTCCCAATTTCCTTTACTGTCTTGAAATATTTGTTTTTAAATTCACTTGACTAAGAAAAGATTAAAACAAGACTGGAATACTAGTACTCCAATACTACAAGTATTAGAATCCTACTTAAATTTAAAACAAAATATGCAGAAATCCTGGACCGAATATGCATGTTCCTTCCTAATGAAAAACTCCCATGGAGCCACGTTCTTCCCTACTGAACTGTTAATTCCAAAAGAAGATACTGTTTAGCTCGTTCCCTACTATGTTCCCAGGATCTGTATACCGTACACATACAAATCCAGATTATCTAGCTGATCAACCAATCAAGAGATGTTACTATATCATGTACAGAAATATAGAGAAAGCATATACACACATCTTACATATGTTAACTGGACTTTAAAAACAGGTGTGATGAGGAGGGGGCGCCTTGCTGGCTCAGTCTGTAGAGCATGTGACTCTTGACCGCAGGGTCATGAGTTCAAGCCCCACACTGGTCATAAAGCTTATTTAAAAAACAGGTGTGACAGCAATTGCCTACATTTCAAAAGTGCCTTTCTGTATATATCCCACAAATCCCAACTAAAAGACTTACCTTTTCCTAATTCAGAATCTCTTTAAAAGGTTAATTTTGCCACGTATATCTTGTAATTTAAAAGACCACCATTTTTTTTTAAGATTTTATTTATTTATTTGTCAGAAAGAGAGAGAGAAAGCACACAAGCAGGCAGAGGGGCAGGCAGAGGTAGAGAGAGAGGCAGGCTCCCCACTGAGCAAGGAGCCCGATTTGGGACTCAATCCCAGGACCCTGGGATCATGACCTGAGCCAAAGGCAGCGGCTTAACCCACTGAGCCACCCAGGTGTCCCAAAGACCACCATTTTAAAAGATGGGTGCTGCTTCATAAAAGACAAATGCAAATTCATTTATATAATATGAACTGACTTTATCCTTCTATGGGTAGGCAAAGGAGGGCCATGACAGTAACACTGTCAGAGCTGTGCTTTAAGAAGCTAACAGAAGCAAGAACAGATGAAGAAGGTGGGGTGCCTGCATCGCTCAGTTGGTGAAGTGGCTAACTCTTGATTTCCGCTCAGGTCATGGTCTTGGGGGGCCTGGGATCGAGCCCTGCGTCTGGCTCTGCGCTCAGTGCGTCTGCTTGAGATCTTCTCTCTCCTCCAACCCTCCTCCCTGCCACCCACCTCACGCCTGCTCTCCTTCTAAAATTAAAAAAAAAAAAAAAAAAAAAGAACAGATGAAGGACAGAGAGATTAAACACAGTAAGTGGCTACTTTAGAAGTTCAGTGAGATAGAGGAAACAGTTTAAGCCCTGCCGGGTTTTCCTGTATAAATAAATGGGCAAAAATCTAGGAATCACCCTTGATTTCCCTTTTTTTTTCTTTTACAATCCTATCTAATCATCGGTAAATTCTGCTGCCTAAATAAATACAGAATACAACCACTTCTCATCACCTCTACTGCTAAACTATCATTTCTCTTACTTGGGCTGCTACAAAGTTATCTTAACTGGCCTCTGAGCCTCAACCTTTGCTGTTCCTCAGGTCTAGCATGTCACACTCTGCTTAAACCCCTACAACTGCTTCCTGTTTTGTTCAGAATAAAATCCAGAGCTGAGGCCTGACATCTAACACTCTGATGTTAACATTCTGCCTCTCTCTCATACCAGTCTACCAACCTGGGTTTCCCTGCTCACCCTTCTACTGAAAGGCTCTTCCCCAAGTGTTCATGGCTTGCTTCCTTACTTCCCTTCAGCTCTTTATGTGAATGTCCCCTAACAGAGATCTTCCCAGATCACTAGATTTGCACCCTCCTACTCCCTTCCCTATCATTTTCACCTAACCCTGATCAATTTTCTTCATTGCTCATACTTCACTTTACATATAATATATTTATATATAAACACATAGGTTTACTTTGTGTCTCCTATAATTAGAATGTAAGCTCCATGAGAACAAGGCTTGGTTTTGCTGCATCCCCAGAGCCTTTTTCAATGCCAGATGCACAGCAGACAAATAACTGAATTTTTTGTATGAAGCAGAACAGAGCTTGGATATTAATATGAGATACAAGGAAAACGTAGGATGGAAAATTTCTAGTGTGAGCATAAAGACAAGGGGCAGCGGACAAGAAACCACTTCTGAGAAAAGATGAAGGACTTTTTAACATTTTTATTTTATTGTGCTAAGAATACTTAACATGACATCTACCCTCTAAAATAGAAGTGTACATTACTGTTAACTACACATGTGATGAAAGGGCTTTTTTTGAACAGCTGGATTTCAAATGCCTTTGGGGCATCTACATGACATGTTTAGGAGGCAAATGGATTTAAGGAGTCTGAAACTCAGCTTGAAGTCTGAGTTAGAGTTGATGCCCTGTAAGTGGTATGAAGTGATAGTGACAAATGTGGGGGGATGGGAGATATGAGCAAGGAAAAGAATGAAGGGAGAAATAGACTGATAACCTTAACTGGACCGCTCGTATTTAAGAGCTGAGTGAAAGAGAAGCCAGCAAAAGCAAACAAAATACAAAATACATCTGAAAAATGTACAAATGTACAAATGACTACAGCCTCAGAGAAGGCAAGAGATGAATTTATAAGCTTCCTAGAGACACACAATGCAGACATTAAGATAATTTATGAAGACCAAATACTATGTAGAAATGCTAATGTTATATTCAGAGAATATAAAATGCATACATTATATAACCCAATTTTTTTAATGCATATGAAAAGACTTTAAAAACGAAATATACCAAAATGTTGACAAAGACTGCCACTAGGAGGTAGAAATATATAGCAAGAGAAGAGACAGAGAGAGAGACCATGCTACACAGAGAAAAAAATCTCTTATGTATGTAAATCTATATGTAGTTATGTATGTAAATCTATATGTAGTCATATAATATAATATATATACATATATATAATATATATACAAATATATTAATATATATTATATATATGTATATATAATATATATACAAATATGTATTTAACATCTATATTTTCCGTTTCTACCATAAACATGTATTGCTTTCATACCTAAAGAAAATTATATATTTTTAAGCCTTAAAATCAGTGATTCATTAAAGGGTAATTCTGAAGATTTAGCAGTTCATCTACCTAGTTCTTATCCTAGTTTTTTTTAGGTTTTTATCCTCAAATCAAGGTTATCTGAAAAAAACAAAAACAAAACTTAAATCACAAAATGCTGATATGAAGAAAATGACATTGGGTTTAATTCTCAGTTATGTCCTTAGTAAGCAAACCCTGACAAAGAGCCTTATGCAGGCTATTTAGTACACTATACTGCACTGTAAAGAAATTACCTACTACATCACTCGATAGCTCTGATAAGAAGCTCCACATAAGAAGTTTCTTCAACGGTATTCAGAAAAACTTTTGTTTCCGCAACAGATTCAGAAAACTTTCTTCTTTCTGAGAGCTGTGCACTTTCCTTAAAAGAAAGATGTCTCTTTTCTCCCTTTTCTCTTTGGCTTCCAGGAAGCTTACAGGTAAAATCACAACTTACCTGGGCAGGTGCCTGATGCCTGCCTAGTTGTCCTAATTTCCCCCAACTCCATGCCTCAAGATCCCAGCTCTCACTGCTATTCTCCCTGGTTGGTTTGCAATTTGAGTATCTTATTTACAATCTTATCATTCTGTTAGAATATGTTTTTGTTGTAAGCGGACACACAGTATTTGTGGACTAAGTGGGATAAAATTATCATCTGTATTATGTTTATTTTAAGCAACACGAGGAAAGATACATAGCAATATATGGTCTAAATTTTTGGTTAAAAAAAAAAAGAATACTTTAAGCTAGAATTGTGCTTTCCAAATGTTTTTAAGAGAAAGCAGTAGTACACCAGAGGCTTCAAGAACCACAGTAGAGAGATAATGCATGCATTTTACTACACAGTAATTTAAAATACTTTTTGTGTTTACATATACACTAATTAAAAAGACTACTGAAAAGTGCTTGGGAGTTTTTTAGAATAACCAGACTCTCAAGAAATTTCCTTATTGCTTAGAATTTCTTCAGGATATACTCTCAGATTTACCACCTCTCTCTTCCCAGCCCACAACACTCCCACCCCCATTCCCCATGAATTTATTCTGCTCTTCAGTTAGATGTACTTTTGGCAGAAGAGTTTGAAATGTAGGAATCTAGATACTATTATACAGAAATATTCACAGATACATTTAATATTGTTAGTGATAGTTGCCAAAAGGATTATCAATAAGCAGAAAAAAAGAAAATGTGGAGTCCTGCCAGGCTAGAAGCAGGGCTACCAAGAACAGAGGAACTTGCCATTAGAGGGCTCTGAAGTCCTAAGAGGCCACAGGGATTGATTTTTGTTTTGATGATATATTTTTTAATGTCTGAGTTTCTTGTACATCACTGGTGTTTAAAGCAAGTACGAAGTATTAAAATTCCTCCAGAACTCATAGTGTATTAAAAATTGTGTAAAAGTGCAAGTATTTGGAATATTGTTGTTTTCTGAATTCCTAATTTGATCATAAGGCATCAAATACCTTGTAGAAAATATTTTTGCTAAAATCCTTAACTATCTGTAATGCCACCTGCACTTTCTACTCAGATAAATCACTCTCAGCCCCTTCCCAGATATATGTGCCGAACTTTGAGTGATATTACCTTTTTACAGGTACTATCACTTTATCACTAAGGAGAATTATTTTTTATATTACCACCTTGAACATTGTCATCACTACAGCCGTCTTATTTCTTTTAAATTGTGAATTCTAAAAACAAACACACTTCTAATCTCTTAAAACTGGAAAAGATAATCTGCTTTTAAAATTTAAAAGTATACACATGGAGACTAGTAACAAATGGCAGGAAAAGTGTCAAAATGACCATTTAAATGTTACCCTTAAACAAAATTATTTCATTCTATGCAAACCATCTGCCCTAAACTCACTGAATTATTAGTTCAATATATAGGTGGGTCCCTACTATGTGCCAGCCACCGTGTCAGGCTCTGAGATTTCAGCATGATTCAGCACACATAAGACTTCTCTAAACCAATTTACCCAAAAGGGACACATTTTCTTGGCATTTATTAATTTATTTCATGCAAAACTCCAAAAATTATCTGCTCTCTAGGAACTCATAATATACGTAAGTTTCTATTTTCTAAGGAAGGCAATTAAACAGAAAACAGCCTTTATGGAGAACCTGGGTGGCTCAGTTGGTTAAGTGTCTATCTTTGGCTCAAGTCATGATCCCAGCTTCCTGGGATTGAGCCCCGCCCTCATCGGGCTCCCTGCTCTGCAGGAGCCTGCTTCTCCCTCTCCCACTCCCCCTGCTTTTGTTCCCTCCCTTGACGTCTCTCTCTCTCTGTCATATAAATAAAATCTTTTTAAAAATTTTTTAAATAAAAACTAAAAACAGAAAACAGCCTTTAGATCAGGACAAATAACTGAACTACTTCTATGGACATGAATCAGTTTTACCACTTGGTCCTAACATGTGAACAAATTTAGAATACCAACTAAAACTGGTTGTAAGTGTATCTTTTTAAGAAATGGTGAAATGTGAAAGACTTCTTTGCTGTAGACTAAGATTCGCCAGTAGTTACTTTAGGCATTTTAGGCCAAGGAGAAATAATTCTTGTCCTGTACAACGGTATCATAGACACAGCAGCTGGCAAATATATAATGAGCAAGGATTAATAACAACACTATTCCCTAGAGGGTAATTTCTTCCAATAATAGAAATAAGTAAACAAATGCCTCTTAGGAGCCCCCCCCCCTTTTTTTAAGGAAAACAGATGAATCAGTGTTGTTTGTAGAGATCTACATTTGATACATCAAGTTTTCATTAATGGTGAAAACAGTATACAAATTTGCCTATGGCTAAACACCCCCTTTGTGTACTAAAGGAAGTTAAACAGCACATTATATGAAGCACATTATAAACACATTATATGAAGCCTAACTACAAAATACACTACACAACAGTTTACCTTCAAAGCCATTTCAAAAACCTATTAAATAGTACATGCCAATTTCCCATAAGAAAAAGATTATAAATGAATTAGCTAAACTCTTCTACACATTCTATATATAGGAACTTTGCCACATCCTCACTCCCGTTTTTAGCTTCTTTGCCAAATAACTACTAAGTTTCAAAATACGTTTATACAGAACTTTAACAGACATACACCAACAGGCAGTGTATATTAAAACACCAGCTTACTGTGTTTAGGCTTCTCTAGTTAACCAACTATCCTGAACAGGCTGCTTTTATACACAGCCCGCCCATTAAATCAACAGAAAGCAGGCTACAAGAAATGCACTGAATCTGGCAGGGAAGAAAAAGTAATCTGTCAGTAAAGCTTTTAAGGGACCACCTTAGGGACAGCAACAACTGACAGTATCAAAATGACAACTTTTTAAGTGCGGCCTTTAAGTGAAACATTAAGCAGAATTACAATAAGCTAAGATAACCAGTATACCAGTAATCTTCACCAAATTATACCTCATTAGTTCAACAGATATTTGTGTCCCTACCATGTCACCAGACACTGTGTTAGGCACGGAGGTTGTAACTAGAACAAGCAGGTGAAGGCCCCACTCTGAAGGAGTTTATATGTAATCCAGTGAGCTATCTTCAGGAAGTAGCAAAAACAGCAAGTACTCAATGACTGAAACAAAGACAGGTAAAGATTTTCCTTTAGTTAAACACACACACACAGAAATTTTCTATCTATCCTTAAACTTTTCTAACAATATTCTCTATATATAGACATATTTTTATTGAACTTGGTTTCTGGTACATCTGCCATAACACAGACTAAAGAAATGAAAGCGTGGGGCAGGGGGGGGCGGTCCAAACAGAGTCCAAATGAGTTTATTGAACATTACTTCCCTAGTTCTTTGCAAAAGCAGGCATGGCCACACACACGCAAACACAGACCTGTTGATGTGGTATCAGTATTCCTGGGAGCCCTCTAGAGTACCCACACCAGTGTATGTTCTAAAGATTAAACAATCGCCTATAGCAAATAAAGCATTTTCATCTGGAATTAGCGCAGTGTTCCCAAGAGCCTAATAAGTAAAATAAGGACTCTCCACTTTAGGCGTTTCTAAACCTTTCCCATTGGCCCCTTCTCCCCCCACTGATCTCTTTAGTCACAGCAAGTCTTTTTCTTTTTTTCTTTAGCAGAGGGAGTGACGTGGCAGGAGAGGCAGAAAATGACCCTGGAGAAGCCGTGACTAGGGCCAAGCGCAGCACCTCCTCCCTCTGCTCCACGTTGTATATCCAGCACAGCACCACTCCCACAGGGTTCCAGAAATCTCACGTCTTCTCATATACAAAAGACGATCTATTTAGGCGGGGATCTAACTGGAAGTGGGAGCTTGGGGACCAGTCTCGAAGCTGCGTGTGCACACCCGGCACGGTTTTGCTTTAGACTCGGGAGGCAGTGATGGCACTGACGGGTGCTCCAGCGGTCCCCAGCCACCCCTGGTGCCGGCAGCGCCTCTCTCTATTCCACACTTTCAGCTTTAGGTTAGGCGTGAGAGTAGAGCCCTTTCTACGTGGGAAGAGCACGGGGGCCCCAGGCTCGTTTGCCTGAACCCACGAGAGCGGTTTATCAACAGGTCAGGAGTTAGTGTGGTGGGGAAGCCCAGCACACTGCCGCATCCCTCTCCTCTCCCAAGCTGCTGACGCCCTCCCACCCCACCCCCATCCCCCCAGGCTGACACCCAAGGAGCGGAGAAGTGAAGCGGAGGCTTCCAAGGAGAGTCCCCGGCCACAAACCACCGATGGGGAGCCCAGGACACGTAAAGAATAACAACCCAGCCCGCGAACCTCCGTCCGCCCCCAACATCACCCCGCCCCTCCCCCTTTCCCGCTCAGTCCCCCCAAAAGGCTCCGCTCGGGGAAGCCAGGCCCGGGGGTGGTGAGGTGCAGGAGAGCTAACGGAAGAAGGCGACAGAGAGGAGGACAGGAAGCCAGGACGGCGCCCCCCGCCCTCCCAGCCCCACTTACTCACCTCCGGGGTCGAGGGTCGGCGCCTGGCGCTGGGGCTGGCGGAGGGAGCCGGCTGCACGGGAGAGCGCTGCGGGAGCTTGAGCGACTGGCACAGCCCCGGGCAGCTGCGGGTTCGGGAGGCGCTTCCTCAGGCTTTGGAGCCAGAAGACTCCGTTGGCGACGACGGCAGTAGCGGCCTCTGGCTGCGGACGTGGCGCCGGACGCGACCCGCCCCCTCCGCCGCCTCCTCAGCTCCCGCCTCCTCCCGCGGCTCCGGCTCCGACGCGCAGGCGCACCCCAGGCCCCTCCCGCGCCCACCCGGCACACGCCCACCCGTTTCTCGAACTGCCTTGCCCTCCCAGCAGCCCCCTGCCGGCTGCCTCCGAACGTGCGCACGCGCGGCGCCCCTGCGGCCTGCTCCCGCCCCTTGGCCCCCTGGGTACCTCCGCGGGAACCCCTGGCCCGCCTGCGCGCGCGCCTTGTCCAGGCGGGGGGGGCCTCCCGCCCCCTTTCCTCCACCGTCCAATCAGATCGGGCGAGGGGAGCGGAGCCCCGGGAACGCGCTGGCGGCGGGCCTCAGGGTTCAAGCGCTCGCCCCGCGGCTCAGTGAAGCTTTCGTTCAGCTGCGAGTAACGGTCGGTCGGAATTGAGAACCTTTCCCCTAGGGACGGTGGGATGGCGTCCAGTTTTTCGGGCTCTTAGCCCCCGGGCTTCAATCTTCGTCCCTCCCCTCCTGCTCTTCAGAATAGTGACGAGCTAGGCCTTCTGTCAGCCCTTCACTGTGAGGCTCTTGACGCGCGCCCTGACTGTCCAGGTGACAGCGGTGGCGACAGGGACGTTGGGGTCGCTATTATAAAGCCGCCCTGGCCCGGACTTGGCAGGAAGAACCGCTGCGGTTGGTGCTGGTCGCCGGCCTCCTGCAGTGTTGCGGGCTCGCCGGGCGCTCCCGGGCGGAGAGTGGGTGTCTGCTGGTGGAGAGAGAAGGGAGTCGGAAGTTGGAGCCCGGGCGCGGCGCCCTTCCCTCGCCGCCGGCTGACTCGCGCGTGCCTCTTCTCGCCTCCCCGCCGCGGCAGAAGCTCTGCCTGCCGTTCTGGACGGTGTGGAGACGCGTGTAGCGCTGGGACGACGCTGTCTGCCCCTGAGCTCTGGGCGGTGGGAGGCGTCTCACTCTTACTGCAGGCGTCGTGGCGACGCCGGGAGGCGAGGGGCGCAGAGGCCGCTCGCGTGGGAGGATGGGACCCGCTCGCCTTTCTCTGCCCCTCCTCCCACACCGTAACGCGAAGAGGAGAGGAAGTCCATCGTAGGTCTTTTGAGAGTATCAAGAGGTGGTGGGTGTGAAAGGGCTCTCCAAAATGTGGATTCCTGTACAAGTCCGAGATCTTCCTTGTAGGTCCGGGCGGCGAGACGGAACGCACGCGAAGCAGCCAGTCAATAACCTCCCACAATGTTTTGTTTTGGTTTCTCCCCCCCCGCCCCCGATTGCAAAATACAGTGATGCAGCCGAATACTAACTGTTGACCAGGCTCAGAAAGGGACACGCTAACCCAAGAGAGCAGCCTGGAAGAAGCTAACTTTGACCCAGGTCGTAAAGGTAGTGAACTAAATATAGTTTATGGTTTCAGCCGAGTCATTGATTTATCAAAGCAGTAAATCGGATCTACTTAGACTATTGATCTAAGATTATGAGGACATTTTAGTTTCCCAGAACTTAAAGGGGAAATTAAATAATATTGTCACTTAAAAAAATATAATTTGGACAGGGCGGGCTGGGGGTGCCTAGGTGGCTCAGTCAGGTAAGTGTGGGATACTTGATTTTGGCTCAGGTCAGGATCTCATGATCCAGCCCCTGCCACAGTGGGCATGGAGCCTGCCTAGAATTCTCTCTCTGTCTCTGTCCCTCCTCCCTTCCCTTTCTAAAACAAATTACAAAAATAAATAAAAATATGATTTGGATGATTAGCAGGCTCTGAGGATTGTGGTATTTACCCAAAATGTGAAGAGCTGAGTACCTACTCTATTACTATCACAGAAACCTCTGTCCCTAATCCCTAACTTTTTCAGGGTAAACACTAGGCAGAATTACAAGTGGACAATTACACTGTGCTTCCCTTGCACTTCTTTCTCTCTGCAAGAGAATTTAATCATTATTAAAGTATAAATGATTAATAAAACTGAGGTCTCTCCTGGGAGATTACATTTTTACAGTTATTTAAGTCTTAATCCACAGCAGTGGTTAAAAACCACCACATAAACCAACCATGATGGAGGGAAGCTCTTTGGGTTGTTGTGAGTCCGCTAGAACCTTGTAAAACTACCAGTATAGATAGTCATGTATTTTTTGTAAGGCTGACACCATCATTTCTTACTGCGTCGGTTTTCAAACTTGTAAAAGTGAATAGCACAACTTGGTGCTCACCTACCACTAGATCTAAAATGAAAATATTATGATCATGATGAAATGGATTCTACAGAGAATTCTCTCTTGATTTGGAGTACTGTGGTATGGCAGAAGGAGTCTCAAGAACTCAGGCCCACTTCATTTTATAGACTGAATCCACTCAGGTCTTTTCTCCTGTTCTGTGAAATCTCATTCTCAGATTATTTAAATGAAACCATTTCTAGATGTTATTTTGAAAGACTATTGTCTTAAAATGATGAGTCCTTGGAGCCTTCAGGCAATAACTTTCTTTTAATCAAACAAATTCTTAAGGCAACCTTTATCAGTTATCCAGTTTCTTAGATCACTGTTTTCCTCTGGTTGGTTACACACAGATAGCCTTCTGCATTATTGAAAAACTAGAAATTAGGTGTGATATTGCATGCTTAACAAGAGGGGGCATTCAAAAAGTAAGGGCCAGAAAGAAGCAAGCTGTACACCAGAAACATGAAAGCAAAAAAAATAATAATAATTTATAGACATTGAAGTTGAAAGGGATCCCAATCCAACTTTCTATCCATCACATGAATCTGCCTCCTAGCATAGGCATAATAATAGTTTTCATCATTGAGTTGTTGACCACTCTTGTCAGTGCTTCTATGTAAATTCACTTAAATGACAAATTACTTGGTGTAAGGTCCACATATTTTCCTATGTTAATCATATTTTTATGAATGTATTGCATTATCCTGGCATTTTGAAATGAGCTGGACAGTTAACAGCTTTATATAGATTATCACCCAATGTAAATTATTTTGCTTTTCTATTCTAACTTTCTTACTGTTCTTTGACTTTCCTGAACAATTACCTGGACTATTCTTGGTTTTCCTTTCTGTGCCCCAGTGGCTTTCTTAACCTTTTGTGTGATAGAACTAAGGTTTTTTGGCAGAAGTTGTGTTTTTGTTTTTGTTTTTGTTTTTTAAAGATTTTATTTGTCAGAGCAAGAGAGAGCACAAGCAGGGGGAGTGGCAGGTAGAGGGAAAAGCAGGCTCCCTACTGAGTAAGGAGCCTGATGCAGTACTTGATTCCAGGACTCTGGAATCATGACTTGAGCTAAAGGCAGACACTTAACCAACTGAGCCACCAGGTACCCCTTGACACAAGTTTTTAGTGCATATCTCATTCCTCCCAATAATCCAATGAAGCAAGTACTGTCATCCCCATATTCATATGAGGAAACTGATACATAGAGAAGTTAAATAATTTATCCAAGGGCCCACAGCCCTGAGCAGATCCTGGAATAAAACATGTTTTTGTTTTTGTTTTTTTCCTCACTCTAGGGCCTTAGTTCTCAACCACCAAATTCTGAGAGAAAAAAATAGTCCCTGACATCAAGAGGATGACCTGGTGCTATCAGCCCAGGTCTTGGTGTTGCTAGGAGCTGGCCTGGCATAGCTAGGCCTTGATGTCTCCTATGGAACATAAACTGTTTCAGAGAATGTCAACATCAGAAAAGGCCACTGTATAACCATGATGGATCAGGACAAAAATAAGACTATTCCATAACCATTTCTGGACATAGACAGAAACATGAACCTATCCAAGCCACCAAATAGAAAACGCAAACTGAAAATATCAAATGATGTGAGTGACTGTTACCAGCTACAGCTTTAGCCTCGTCCTAGTCTTTCCACTTTCCACAAAAGATTAAGATACCCAACCATAGACTTACCACTGCTTCCTGACAGCATACAGTTTAAAGTTCCCCAAATGAGCTAACACAAATCCAAATCTTAATCTTAAGTCCTTCCTCTTACTGAGATGCCTCACTGCTGCCCATAGTGTGTGCTCTCCCTCACTGAAATGAGTAATAAGGTGGTGCCTCAGTGGGTTAAGACTCTGCCTTCAGCTTAGGTCATGATCTCAAGGTCCTGGGATCAAGTCCCGCATTGGGATCTCTGCTCAACAGGGAGCCTGCTTCCTCCTCTCTCTCTCTGCCTGCTTGTGATCTCTCTCTGTCAGATGAATAAATAAAATCTTAAAAAAAAAAAAGAAATGAGTAATAAGTGTATGTTGTTAAACCACTGATGTGTTCCTGGTGATCCCTGGCTAGAGAGCACTGATAGTTCTTTCTGGACTGTCCTATACAATGCATACCTACAGAGCAGAAAGCACGCTACTTACACATCTCTGCCAAAGAAAGTGGGAATTCTTCTCCTATCTCTAGCCATAAGATTGTCAGCTAAACGCTGTCCTTCACTTTTGTAGATTCTATATAGAGTGTTTGATAGATGGAATCATACCGAAAAACAATGAAAAGAAAAGAAAATGTTGGAATAATTGAACATTATTTTGCAAGAAGAAAAGAACAACCTGTCAACCCATAGTACTTGCTTCATGGATTATTGGGAGGAATGAGATATGCGCTAAAAACAAAATAACTGAAAATGGGTCATAAATCTAAACACTTTCAGAAGAAAACAGGAGAAAATCTTTGTGATCCTAGGTTAGGCAAAAAATTTCTTACACCACCCAAAGTTCCATTAAAAGATTAATTTAGAATAATGTCTGCTCTTTGGATATCAGTGTTTAGAAAATGAAAAGTAACATACTGAGAGAAAATATTTGCAAAACATATCTGATAAATGACAGTATCCAGAATACATGAAGAACTCCTACAACTCAATAAAAAGACCAGTTTTTAAAACATTGGGGGTACTTGGGACACCTGGGTGGCTCAGTTAAGCATATGACTTCAGCTTAGTTCATGATCTCAAGATCTGGAGATTGAACCTTATGTCAGGCTCCCCACTCAGCAGGGAGTGTCCCTGCTCCCTCTGCTCTTCCCCTTGCCTTCATGCTCTCTCAAATAAATCTTTATTTTTAAGATTTTTATTTATTTGATAGAGATCACAAGTAGGCAGAGAGAGACGGGGAAGCAGGCTCCCCGCTGAGCAGAGAGCCCAATGTGGGGCTCAATCCCAGGACCCTGAGATCATGACCTGAGCCGAAGGCAGAGGCTTAAACCACTGAGCCACCCAGGCGCCCCAAATAAAATCTTTTTAAAAAATTGGGGTAGTTGAATGATCACCACAGGAGATAAATGGATGGCAAAAGAAATCATTAGTCATTAGGGAAATGCAAATCACATTGAAATACTACTCTTTGGTCAAAATAAAAATAATTCCAGGGGCACCTGGGTGGCTCAGTGGGTTAAGCCTCTGCCTTTGGCTCAGTTCGTGATCTCAGGGTCCTGGGATCAAGCCTTGCATCAGGCTCTCAGCTCAGCGGAGAGTCTGCTTCCCCCGTCTCTGCCTGCCTCTCTGCCTACTTGTGATCTCTCTCTCTGTCAAATAAATAAGATCTTTAAAAAATAATAATTCCAAGTGCTGTTGAGGTTATGGAGCAACTAGAACTCCCAGACATTGTGGGTGGGACTGTAGGAAATAGTAGAGTGACACTTGAGTAAAATTTGGTAGTTTTTTTTTCTAAGATTTTGTTTATTTATTTGATAGCAGGGAGCCTGATGGGGCTTGATCACAATATGACTGGGCCAAAGGCAGCCGCTTAACCGACTGAGCCACCCAGGTGCCCCAATCAGGCAGTTTCTTATAAAGTTAAACATAAGCTTACTATATGGCCCAGCAATACCATTCCTAGATATTTACCCAAGAGAAATGAAAATATGTTTACACAAAAACTTGGATGTACTTTTTATAATAACCAAAGACTGGAAACAATCCAAGTGCCTTTTAATTGCTGAATGGATAAGCAAATACTGGTTTGTATATACAGTGGAATGTATTCACAGTAAAAGGAACAAACTACTGATATAACAACATGATCTCAAGTGTATTCTTCCAAGTGAAAGATGCAAATTCAAATATCTATATACTGGTGTTTCCATGTATATGACATTCTGTAAAAGTCAAAACTATATGGAAAGAAAACAGATTAGTAGTTGCATGGGAGTTGGGAAGTGTTGACTATAGAGGGGCTTGAGGGACTTTTTAGGGTGAAGGAACTTTTCGGTATCTTGAATGTGATGTGGGTTACACATTGTATCTTTCAAAACTCAAGAGTTTTGGGGCACCTGGGTGGCTCAGTTATGCACTTGCCTTCGATTCATGATCCCAGGGTCCGGGGATTGAGCCCCACAGCAGGCTCCTTGCTCAGCAGGGAGCTTGCTTCTCCCTCTCTCTCTGCCTGCCACTCCCCCTGCTTTTGCGCTCGCTCGCTCTCTCTCTGTCTGTCAAATAAATAAATTAATTAATTAAATCTTCTAAAAAATCACCCTCAAAGAGTTTTGAAGAAATCTTAGAAGCAATTTTATTGCATGTCAATTATATTTCAATAAGCCTGATTTTAGAAAAATGTTGAAATGGAAGAAAAGTTGAGATGAGGTAGGGCCACGGGGCACTATGAATACAAAGACAACAGTAGCTTACCTGATAATAAATTCTAAATCTTAAAAAGATAAATTATTAGTGCATAATCCACATTATGAAACAACTTGTCCTTTTTTTCTTGTAGAGTAAGTTCATAGTACGTTGAAATGTTTTTGTAGAGGGGTGCCTGGGTGGCTTAGTCAGTTAAGCATCTGACTCTTGATTTTGGCTCAGGTCATGATCTCAGGGTCCTGGAATCAAAACTTGTGTCAGGCTCCCCACTCAGTGGGGAGTCAGCTTGTCTTCCTCTCCCTCTGTCCCTCCCCCATACTTGTGCTCAAGCTCTCTTTCTCTCATATAAATAAATCTTTAAAAAAAGGGGGGGGGAACTATTTGGTTTATAATAGAGTAACTTAAAGCTGCAGTTGAAAGTCACTGCCAACTAATTATGAATCAGAAATTAAGATAAAACATCTCTGAAACTAAGAACTGTGGGAAAATATATTTGGATTTCAAAAACTCTGATTTACAGCTTTGCAGGAAGATGTTTATTGCAAAATGAGTTTCCTAGTGCTGTACTGTAGAGGTAAAGGCATTTGAGAGCCTACCAGGGCCACTAGTGGCAAAAGTAGGTAAAAACGTAGAAGCAAATTGAGCATCTTTGAACTCGGCTTGTGTCACTGATGGGATGTTCATGAAGTGGGCATGCTACGAAATGCTCCCCTTTAGGAGCATATGTGGCTGCTCTCCTTTGGACCTAGGAAAAGGGAATAAAGATGAGAATATTTGCTTATCCATTCACCAATTAAAAGGCACTTAGAGTGTTTCCATTTGGGGGCTCTTATAAATTGTGTGTCCAGGTTTTTGTGTGAACATCCTTTCATTTCTCTTGGGTAAGTATCTCGTTGAAGGAAGATTTCAAATGTGCTAATACTTTTATAACCTCTAACATGTTATGTGGAGATCTAGCAGAGATACAGGTGGATTAATCTGAGATTAATTTCTCAGTCCATGCTAATGGCCCATCCTGGATGTCACCCACTAGTGTGCAGAAGGCCTCCTTTTAATGGACTTTCTCATTTCCCTTTTCTACAGTGGCAGTGGTGGCCAGGGTCTTCATTCTGCTTAAGTCCTCCAGGTGCCTTCTAAGAAGCAGTTAAAGAAGACTGCACAGTACCTGGAAACCTTCCAGGCTGCAGAATTCCCTCATAGTTCCCTCGGTGAATATGAAACTTCTATCAGATTGCCATAGAGTTGTCTGCTTAAAGGGTCTCAATGTGCCAGGTTGGTTTATCCACCAACTCTTCCAGCATCAGTAGCTACTGTTGACTTTGCTTTCCTGAAGTATCTTGACAGCGATTCAAGAAATTTTTCCTGAAGGATAAAAATTTTGGAGTCAAGCACTTCATATCCAGTATGTCTTTGGGGTCAACCAGTTGTACTTTCATATCTTTCATAAAGTCCTTTTTAATTTGTGTATTCCTAGTGAGGGATTCCATATCATCAGATTTCCCTGGCATCGCTTCTTTCTGCTCAGCTATAGTGAATTTTAAAGAAAAATCTCCTTCTGACTTAGCCTCATTTTTTTTATCCCTGAATTCAAGTTCCTCTTTGGCATTTGTCAGTTCCTTTTCCTGTTCTGCAGTTCTGTCTGAGTTTCCTAACCCAGAACTGGGACAGAGAGTCTATAATTGCTTAAAGATTCTTTTATTTCTTCAGTCAATTGATCTTCTTTTCTTCTTGCAGCCACTGAAGTTTTGTCTGGCTCTTCTCTCCTTATATGACTTAGAATTTTTTCAAGCCCAGTGTAGTCTGCATTTTTTTGCAGTCTCCCCGCCCCAGCCCCTCCATGGTCAGAAGAGACAGCACAGGCTACAATGTCTACACTAAAGGTAGTGTTTTCTCTTCCCAATAGTTCCAAAAATGGGGGAATTCAATTATTGAAAAGAAAATAACAAATTTTTTTAAAGATTTTATTTATTTATTTATTTTAGAGAGAGAGAGTGAGAGCAAGTGAGGAGAGGGAGGGGGAAGGGAGAGGGAGAAAGAATCTGAAGCAGACTCTATACCGAGTGCAGAACCCAATGCAGGGCTGGATCTCAGGACCCTGAGCTGAAACCAAGAGTCAGATGCTTAATCCACTGAGCTACCCAATCACCCCAGAAAACAATTTTAATAAAATTTATGGTGGGGTTGAAATAAAGTGGATACTTTAATAGGCTATCTTGATCTTAGCAAAGAACCATTTTATTGTAGGAAATTGGTTTTTAGAAAGGGATCATTTTGTTGTGAGAAAGAGAAACCCATTTGAGCTAGAGTTAAACAGAGGTGGAATTGGGAAGATGATTGTGTAGACATCTTATGGAAGGCAAGGACAGTAAGTGTAACCAGATCTCATGAAGGTCTGTAACCCTGAACTGGTAGGCTCTCTATGATTGAGGAAAATAATAAAAGTTATCTTTCCATATCCCTTACCAGATTAGCTTCAAACCAGCTTTCCTGCTAGAATTATTGGGACTCAAGTCTGCCTAGAGAAAACAACTTATTTAAAAACAACCCTGTTTAAATCTGGTTTCTACCCCTGGTTCCACCCTCTAGAGTAGTAGAATGCTAAGTATCCTATAGCTTGATTCTGCTGCAGGCCCTGCCCTTCCTATGGGCTGTTTGGCTTTGGTTTCTCTTTGAATAGTTTCTCTTATTAGTTGAGGGAACTGCTGTAGCCTTTGTTTCTTGTAACCAGAAGAATCTAACAAAAACATTGGGTGTTTCTTACATACCATCCATGTGTTTAGCACTAGAAGATAGGTGATACAAATCTTATCCCCAAGTAGTTCATTCTTAAGGCAAGACATAGGCATTTATAAATCATTGAAGAATAATACAAATAAATGTCAAATGAGTGGTCTGACAGTGAGGACTGAATGAATACAGAAAAGAGAGATCTGGATGTAGCCTGCAGAGAGCTTCTAAGATAAGGAGGTGGGAGGAAGTTATTTCTTAGTAAGTAGTAAGTGCCTACTTTCACGAGGACTTGAGCTGGATACTTTTAAGTAGACAGAGTGGAATGATTACTATTTTCCACTCACATCCAGTATAAATATTAGACCCACAAAGGGAACTAGTAGTAAAAACTTCACCTTGGGACAAAGCACCCAAAATGGTAGCAGAGTTTACCTGACAGAAGCCTTTTCAATGATAAAGAGTTAAATGGCAATGGGTGAAGATGAGCAAGGTAGAGCTTTAAGAAAAATGCACAGTAGAGCAGCATAGGGTCTTTATTGTCATCGGTAATAGGTTAAAAGAACCTGTATGTTTACCCTGGGATGGGGGACTTACTGAGTTAACATTTTCTATTTGACCCAGAGCACAGTATGGTTGTCTGGGATTTGTGTGATCTTCAGTAAGAGAGCCTCTCAATTAAGCCTGTGTTTGGGAACTACTTCCTATGATTTAGGCAATACTGAATGCATTATAAAGGGTATGGTTTCTCTTTTACAGCTGAAGATAAAGAAAAACCCGAGGATATCTAGGATCTTAAATCCTCTATAACCAGGGAAGACAGATTTCTCCTAACATGAAATACTAATATCAAACAATATGCAAAGGCAAATGAATTCCAAGAGAGGAAACCCTGTTTTTGAGCAACTTTTGAAATCTGTCATATATACTCACATAGAATTTGAGGGAAATAACCACAAATCCTTCACCAAAGTGTGAAGGAGCCAACATTAATCTCTCCCTAGGTCTAAAAAACTGCCAAGCTAAAATTTGTTATCACTGACTCCTTGACCTACTTTCCTTCTTTGCTTTGAGGGCACATCCTTACATGGGGTCTAATCATTTATTTGCCAAGAGATTAATTAGCTTTTCAGAGCCTCTGTGCTAGTTAATACTCCCAAAATAGACCACTAGTCCCACAGCCCATTGCTTCCTAGGAAGATGGATTATAGGAGTGACAAAATTTGAGCAAACTATATCTGTCAGTGCCGCTATGCTTATGAAAGATGTGACCTCCAACCCTTTCAGCTCAATTGTTCTCTAGTGTGTTGTTTTAATTATGCTCCCCCTTCCTTCAAGATTCCTGGAGCCTTGAGTAGATAAACCTAAGTTTCAAGGTGATGTGACTAGCAATATGATATGGTGAATCAAAGTCCAGGTGCTATAACAGACTTGGGTTTTAATCATGACTCTGCTTCTTTGATCAGGTTACCTGTCTGGGCTTCTTTTCCCTGATCTCTAAAATGTAGACTGATTGATAGTCCTCATCTCCTAGGATTGTGATGATGCTCAAGGAACAATGTATTAAACTGCTTACCCACAGAGTAAATATTCCATATATAGGAGCTGCTTGTATTGTGATGGACAGTTGAAGGCACAACATCTTCTGCCTTCAAGCTATTGAGGCTTGAGGGCACATTGGATCCACCGGGGCTGTCAGAGCTTCAGGGGAGCTAAGAAACATGGATGTCTTTGACTAAATTGTTGATCAATGTAGCAGAATCTGAATTTTTCCTACTATACCCAAATGTGAAAACATATAGCCCTCTATTCGTATAACTTGCCTTGATGCTCTGATTCCCTCTGGTGGCAGAGGAAAAATCATAAATTGCCAGCTCTTATAGGTAACTCAGTCTCTTTCCATAATAAAGAGTCAATTTAGAGTCTACTTAGCCTCCTTAGGGATAAATGCTTAGTTTTTCAGGGTGGTCTTCCCCACCATACCCCTTCACAAAGGGGCTGCGTGTTGTACATGATGACCTCATGGCAAGGTAGAAGAGGTAGCTGCTCTGTGAATGGGTTCTTGGGCTCTCTACTAAGTCTTCACTGGTGTTTTAGGCTCCATACAAATCTCATGTTTTAGTGCCTTCTCATCTTGATTCCGAAACATTAAGTCGCAGGGCTCAACTCAGGCTTCAGATATCTTAATCAAAAGTAACCCCCTAGGGGCGCCTGGGTGGTTCAGTAAACCTGTGTCTTCTGCTCAGTAATCTCAGGTCCTGGGATTGAGTCCCGCATTGGGCTCTCTGCTCAGCAGGGAGCCTGCTCCCCCCACCAACCCACCTGCCTCTCTACCTTCTTGTGATCTCTGTCAAAGAAAGAAAGAAAGAGAAGTAACCTCCTAGATTGAGTAACTTTAGTTACTCCTCTAGTTCTTGTATCGTGGCTTTAAATATTATGTATAGGCCAGTTACTCCTAAAGTAATACCTCTAGTCCAGACCTCTCCCTTGAACTCCAGGCTTGTATATATAAGTGCTTGTCTATAGAAGTCTGCAGTTAAGAAGTCTGCAAATAAGACTAGGCATGACTGAAAGCACAGTTAGGGGCATAGAGATTAGAAATGAGAAAAGAAAAGGCTAGAGCAAATGGCAAATAATAGAAGACAGGCAAAATAATTAATTCTCCCCTAAGAAGAAAAGCAGAACAGCAGAACATAAAAATACTTAAAAGCAAAATTTTAAAATATATTTTTTCTGGGAAAAAAACCTGAAATCTACATTTTAACTGATACATAATAATTTAGGGAAAATTTGCTCAATAATGCCCAACACAATATTTTATTAAAACCATTGGACATTAAAGATAAAGAATATGACTTCAAGAAGAAAAGAGCATAAAATACTCATGATCTTGGGTTAGAAAAAGTACAACACCAAAATCACTTCCAGAAAAGATAAAATTGATAAACTAGACGTCATCAAAATAGAACTTTTGCACTTCATGATACACCATTGGAATAGAAAGACAAACCTCAGAGAAAATATTCGCAGATCTTATATCTGATACAGGAGTTGTATCCAGAATATAGAAAGACCTTAATAATAAAAAAGACAACACAATTAAAAAACCCAATGAGCAAAATATTTTATTTTATTTTTTTAAAGATTTTATTTATTTGACAGAGTGAGAGATCACAAGCAGGCAGGGAGGCAGGCAGAGAGAGAGGGTGGGAAACGGGCTCTCCACTGAGGAGAGAGCCTGATGCGGGGCTTGATCCCAGGACCCTGAGATCATGACCTGAACTGAAGGCAGAGGCTTAACCCACTGAGCCACCCAGGCGCCCTGAACAAAATATTTTAATAAGCATTTTACCTGTAAAAGATATATGAATGACTAATAAATACCTGAAAAGATGTGTAAAATCACTAGTCATTAGGGAAATGAAAATCAAATCTATTGAGATACCACTTCACACCCACAAAAACGGCTATTATTAAAAGATAGGCTACAATCTATGGTGATTTTACTATAGTCCTAGAGAAACTAGAACCCTCAGACATGGCTGGTGGGGGTATAAAATGGTACAACCATTTTGGAAAACAGTTTGGCAGTTTTTTAAAAAGGTAAACAAACTTACATATGACCTAGCATTTCCACTGCTAGGTATCTGCCCAAGAGAAATAAAAAGCAAATATTTTCACAGAGACTTGTACACAGAGGTTCCTATGATTGGCAATAGCCTAAGTGTAGAAATGACCAGAATGTTCATCAGCTGGTGAATAGATAAAATATAGTAGTCAATTCTCATTATTCATGGGTTCCGCATACACAGATTTCCCTGCTTGCTAAAACCTATTTGTAACCTCAAAACCACTCGGAATTTCCAGGCCATTCTTGGATATGCACATGTGCAAAGTGGCAGAAAATTTGAGCCACCCAACAAACATGTTCCCGCTGAGGTCAGACAAGGTGACATTCTGCCTTCTCGTTTCAGTCCTGTTCCTATACACAGTTGTCCTTTTGCAGTCTATTTAATGCCATGTTTTTCACATTTTTTTTTTGGTGCTTTTTGTTGGTGATTTTGTTTAAAAAGGCATCCAAGCCTAGGGCTGAAGTGCTGGCTAGCATTCCTAAGCACAAGAAGGTTGTGATGCGCCTTGTGGAGAAGAAGACGTGTTAGAGAAGCTTCATTTAGGCATAAGCTATAGTGCTGTTTTCCATGAGTTCAGTGTTTTTTTTTTTTTTTTTAAGATTTTATTTTATTTATTTATTCGACAGAGAGAGAGCAAAAGAGCACAAGCCAGGAGACAGAGGGAGAGGGAGAAGCAGGCTCTCTGCTGAGCAGGGAGCCCAATGCAGGGCTCAATCCCAGGACCATGGGATCATGACCTGAGCCAAAGGCAGCTGCTTAACCAGCTGAGCCACTTAGGTGCCCCCATGAATTCAATATTAATGAATCAACACTAAATAGTAAATATGGTGTCTTTAGACAGAAACACGTACAAAACAAAGTTATATATTATTAGTTGATGAAAATGACACGTTGCACGAACCTAACCCTGCATTTCCCCTAAGGTCAATAATTCAGTATTCGCTAAATTCAGTGTTTGGAATGATTTTGTAGAACATAACTACCAGGAATAATGAGAATAGGCTCTGTATCCATACAATGGAGTACTGTTCAGCAGTTAAAAAGGACCAAACCACTGATCGATGCAACAACATACATGAACCTCAAAGACACGCTATGTATGTAGGAAGAATGGGAAATTGAGACCCAAAGGAACATGACAATTCATAATATACAATTAGATAATTTTATTATTATTATTATTTAAAGATTTTATTTATTTATTTATTTGACAGAGATCACAAGTAGGCAGAGAGGCAGGCAGAGAGAGAGGAGGAAGCAGAGTCCCTGCTGAGCAGAGAGCCCGATGCAGGACTCGAGCCCAGGACCCTGGGATCATGACCTGAGCCAAAGGCAGAGGCTTTAACCCACTGAGCCACCCAGGCACCCCGGATAATTTTATTATTGAGCAAAAAAATACCGCAATGTAGACAAGTTACTCACAAGTGGCTACAAAGCTACAGTGGATTTTTAGTTCTATTTATCTGGAATTAAACCTAAAGTTGTTATACAGCATTCTTTTTTTTTTTTTTTTTTTTTTTTTTTTTTTTTTTTTTTGGTCCTGCGAGGAGCCTGACGCAGGACCCTGGGATCGTGGCCTGAACCAAAGGCGGTTGCTTAACGGACTGAGCCACCCAGCTGCCCTCCCCCCCATCTTATTTTTAATAGATAAAGCAATTTTTTCAATTTGTGTTACTCGATATATTGAGCTTACTCTGACATCATCTTTTTACAATTCTTTATCAGGCTTACTCTGACGTCCTGATTTTCATAATCAATCAGATTTACTTTCATATTCTGTTCTTCATAGCTTTTATCAGCACCTCCTCTGGCTGCCTCTGCTAATGCATCTGGTACATACAAGCCATTACATGCTTCAACATTCCTCAATAACATTTCCCACTTGTGAAAGAATCCAGATGCAAAAGACTACACATTACATGATCTCATTTCTGTGACTTTTCCAGAAAAGGCAAATCCCTTTTGATTTTTTAAAATTTTTTCAAAGATTTTATTTTTGAGTAATCTCTATACCCAACCTTGGGCTCAAACCCACAAGCCTGAGATTGTGCTCTATTGACTGACCCATCCAGGTGCCCTGGAAAATCTCTTTTTAAAACTGGGATATAATTGGCATGTACTGTTGTGTTAGTTTTAGGTGTACAACATGATGTTTCAATAGATGTATAGATTGTGAAGTGATCACCACAAGAAGTTTAGTTAACATCCATCACCATGCATGGTTACATTTTTTTCTTATGAGAATTTTTAAGACCCACTCTCCTAGCAACTTTCCAGTGTACAGTACAGTATTGTGAAGCCTGCTGTACCTTAAATCACAGGACTTACTTGTAACTGGAGGTTTGTGCCTTGTACCACCTTCATCCATTTCTCTTGCCCCCTCATGCTCCACCTCTGGCAACCACTAATCTGTTCTCTGTATCTGAGTGGCATTTTGTAAAACACTTGTTTGTTTCTTTAGATTTCACATGTAAATGAGATCATAAGGTATTTGTCTTTTTCTTTATGACGTATTTCACTTATACTGCCCTCAAGTTGCATCCACATTTTTCCAAATGACGGAATTTCCCTTTTTATGAGCAGTTTTCCATTGTATATGTATGCCACATTTTCCTTATCCATTGATGGACACTTAGGTTGTTTCCGTGTCTTGGCTATTGGAAATAATGCTATACTGAATAAATGGGGGTGCAGATATCTTTTTGACAGTGATTTTGTTTTCTTTGAATCCATAATGGGGTTGCTGAATCACATATTAGTTCTATTAATTTTTTGAAGAACTTCTATAGTCTTTTCCATCGTGGCTGTACTAATTTATATTCCCACTAACAGCGCCCGGGGGTTCCTTTTTTTCCACATTATTGCCAATACTTGTTAGTTCTTGCCTTTCTGATATAGCCATTTTAGCAGGCATGAGGCGATTATCTCATTGTGGTTTTTATTTGCATTTCCCTGATGATTAATGATATTGAGTGTCTTTTCATGTACCTGTTGGCCATCTGTATGCCTTATTTTTGAAAAATGTCTCTTTCAGATCTTCTGCCAATTTAAAAAACCAGGTTGTGCCTTTCTGCCTGTGGACACTGCCAGGTAAGCATGTTAAAATCTCCCTCCCACCGCCATCATGTGTCAGTCAGAGTCTCCCACAGACCCTGAACAGCTGCGGAAGCTCTTCATCGAGGTTTGAGCTCGGCAACAACGATGAGTCTGGGGAGCCGCTAGGAGCAATGGGAACACTTATGGCCTGTGTGGTAATGACAGATCCAAAGACCAAGCACTCCAGAGGCCTTGGGTTTGTCATGTACACCACTGTGGAGACGGTGGATGCAGCCATGAAGGCAGGGCCACACAAGGTGGATGGAAGAGCTGTGGAGCCAAAGAGGTCTCTCTCAAGAGAAGATTCTCAAAGACATGGTGCCCACTTCACTGTGAAAAAGATTTTTGTCAGCATTAAAGAAGACACTGAAGAACATCATCTAAGAAATTATTCTGAACAGTATGGAAAAACTGACGTGACTGACATCATGACTGACTGAGGCAGTGGCCACAAGAGAGGCTTTGCTTTTATAACATTTGATGACCATGACTCTGTACCCAAGACTGTCATTCAGAAATACCACACTGTGAATGGCCCCAACTGGGAAGTAAGGAGAGCCCTATTGAAGCAAGAGGGGGCAAGTGCTTTATCTGGCCAAAGAAGTCTAAGTAGCTCTGGAAACTTTGGTGGTGGTCGTGGAGAATGGTGGTTTCGGTGGGAATGACAACTGTGGTCATACAGGAAACTTAGATGGCAGTCAAGATGGTGGTGGATATGGTGACCGTGGGGATGGATATCGTGGATTTGGTAATGTTAGAAGCAACTCTGGAGGTGGTGGAGGCTATAATGATTTTGTCAGTTATAATAATCAATCTTTAAAATCTGGACCCATGAAAAGAGGATATTTTGGAGGCTGAAGCTCGGCCCCTGTGGTGGTGGAGGCCAGTACTTTACTAAACCATGAAACCAAAGTGGCTACAGTGGTTCTAGCAGTAGCAGTAGCAATGACAGTGGCGGGAGGTTTCCATTGCTTCCAGGAAGCAGAGCTCAGTGGGAGAGGAGAGCCAGAGAAATGACAGGGAAGCTACAGGTTACAACAGATTTGTGATCTCAGCCAAACACAGTGGTGGCAGGGCCGAGCTATTACAAAGAAAACATGTTTTAGACAATACTGATGTGTATGGGCAAAAAACTCAGTGTCTGTATTTGTGACTGATTGTTTAACAGGTTATTTTAGTTTCTGTTCTATGGAAAGTGTAAAGCATTCCAAGAAAGGGTTCTAATGTAGTTTTTTTTTTTTTCACCCATGCTGTTGATTGAAAAATGTAATCGTCTGATCATGATGCTGAATAAATGTGTCTTTAAAAAAATTAAAAACAAAAAATAAAAAATAGATCATTTTCCTATTGGGTTGTATGAATTCTTTATACTTTTTAATATTAGCCCCTTATCAGGCATGTGATCGGTAAACATTTTCTTCCAATCTGTAGGTTGCCTTCTCATTTTGTTGATGGTTTCCAGAAGCTTTGTGGTTTTATGTAGTCCCTAGGAGCTTACTACCTATGTTTTTTTCTAGAAGTTTTATGGTTTCAGGTCTTATGTTTGAGTCTTTGATCCATTATGAGTTAATTTTTGTGTATGGTGTAAAGTAGTGCCCCAGTTTTATTCTTTTGCAAATGGCTCTCCAGTTGTCTCAATATCATGTATTGAAGAGACTGTCCTTTTTTCATTATATATTTTTGATTTTTTGTTGTAATTAATTGACCACCTATGCATGGATTTATCTCTGGGTTTTATTCTGTTCCACTAATCTATATGTCTGTTTTTATGCCAATACCATACTATTTTTATTACTATTGCTTTGAAACACAATTTGAAATCTGGAAATGGGATACCTCCAGCTTTGTTCTTTTTTTCTCCAGATTGCTTTGGCTCTCCAGGGTCTTCTGTGGTTCCATACAAATTTTTATATTTATTTGTTCTATTTCTATGAAAAATACCATAGGGATTTTGATAAGCACTGCACTGAGTCTGTAGATTGCTTTGGGTGGTATGGACTTTTTAACAATATTAATTCTTCCCCAAAAACCCAATATTAATTCTTCAGTTCATGAGCATGGAATGTCTTTCTACCTTTTTGCATCTTTTTCAGGTTCTTTCACCAGTGTCTTATAGTTTTCAGTGTATGGTCTTCCGTCTCCTTGGTTAAATTTACTCCTAGGCATTGTATTTTATTTTATTTATCTTAAAAAAACATTTTTTTAATTTTATTTATTTATTTGACAGACAAAGATCACAAGTAGGCAGAGAGACAGGCAGAGAGAGAGGAAGGGAAGCAGGCTCCTGGCCAAGCAGAGAGCCCCATGCGGGGCTTGATCCCAGGACCCTGGGATCATGACCTGAGCCGAAGGCAGAGACTTTAACACACTGAGCCACCCAGGTCCCCCAATTTATCTTAAAAATTTTTTTTAATTTTTTTCTTAGTAATCTCTATACCCAATGTGGGGCTTGAACTCATGACCCCGAGATTAAGAGTCATATGCCAGCCAAGAGTCCCCTCTTCCTAGGTATTTTAATCATTGTGATTCAGTTGTAAATAGGATTGTTTTCTTAACTTCTCTTTGTGATAGTTCATTATTCATGTATAGAAATGCAATTGATTTTTGCATATTGATATCGTATCCTGCAACTTTACTGTATTTGTTAGTTCTAACAGTTTTTTTGGTGGAGTCTTTAGTGTTTTCTATATATAGTATCTTATCTACAAATAGAAATAGTTTTACTTCTTCCTTTCTGTTTTGAATGGCTTGTATTGTTTTTTTTTTCTTTCCTAATTCATCAGTTAGGACTTCTAGTACAATGTTGAATAAGAGAAAAGGCAAATCTTGTAAGGATAGAAAGTAGATAGAAAATAGAAAGTTAAGGTGTTTGCCTGGGACAGGGAGTTGTGAATAGAGAGAGATTGCAAATGGGCACAAGGGATCTTTTTGGAGTGATGAAAGTGTTCTAATAATGGATTATGGTAACGGTTGCAGAACTATGTTAAATTTACTAAAAATTATTATATCGTTCACTTAAAGTGAGCAAATATTATGGTATGTAAATTATTCCAGAGAGAGGAAATAAGGAATTATTTAGGCAGCCAGGTAAAAACATCAAGTCACTTTTAAGGGAAAGAAAATTGGATTCTCCTTAGAAACATACAGTTTCTCACAGAAACATTCAACGCCAGAAGACAATGAGACAATACCTACAGAACACACAACAAAAGAAATCGAACCATATCGTATCATATCGAACCAGTCTTTTTCCCATATCCCATGATCTTCTGCAATGTGACCTTGCTACTCTCCCATTAAAAAGTGGGTCTAATTTTTCTCCCTTGGAAATTGGGTGGGCCTTAAGGACTCTCTTGTAATCCAAACAAGGAAGTGAAAGTGATGTTGGCGACTTCCAAGTCTAGGTTAGAAGAAGTCTTGCGGCTTCCGTGTAGGTCCTTTGTAACACTCCCTCCTCCCTAGAATCTCTCTCAAGATGCTCCCTTTAAGAATCCAGAGAGTGGGCTGTGAGAAGCCAAACCACCCGGAGATCCACATGGAGATGCTCTGGTTGACAGCTCCAGCTGAGCGCAGGTTTCAAATCATCCCAGCCCAGGTGCCAAACTGAGTAAAGAAGACTCCAGATGATTCCAGCCCCCCACTGTTTCGGTGCCCCCCCCCATCCCGCCACAAGAAGTTATAGTCTTTTCCCCAGCTGAGACCCAAACCTCACAGAAACACAGACAATTCATTTGTGCTGCACCTTATGCAAATCTTGACCCAGAGAATCATGGTTTTGTTTCCTGCTACTAGCTGGGGGATGCTTTGTTAAGCCACAAGAGATAACCAGAACAGCAGTATGACAGAAGTGATACTGTGTTCTTTGCATTTCAAACAGTCATTTGGCTCATGATTTCAATCTGTCTCATTACTCATGATGTTTATTTATTTATTTGTAAAGATTTTATTTATTTATTTGACAGAGATCACAAGTAGGCAGAAAGGCAGGCAGAGAGAGAGAAGAGGGGAAGCAGGCTCCCCGCTGAGCAGAGAGCCCGATTCTTCGGGGCTCCATCCCAGGACCCTGAGATCATGACTTGAGCCGAAGGCAGAGGCTTAACCAACTGAGCCACCCAGGCGCCCTGACTATCACTTGTCTAAGGTGGTAGCTACTATAACATTACTCTTCCTTTTGAAATAGTAAGTATTTTGTGCAGAGGTATTGTGAGACTTTGTAAATATTCCCATTCCTCATCAAACATTCAATTAGTTTATTTACTTTAATCAGTATGAACTAATGGGTTTCTCTTTTATTCAGTAGGTTATCATTATTTATTTTGCTGCTCTGATTGGCCTAGATTTGGCTAGTGGGAGTCCCTTTTAAGTTGCCTCTCATACCTTTTGACATGTCCCCATAACTCTCGAGCAGGTTCTAACTTCCAGTACAAGATGTCCCAGCTTTATCTACGGTATATGGGAACCAAGATCTGGCACTGGGTAGGCTCATTGCTGTAAGGTTGTACAAACACATGAATTGATATGTTAATAAAATCTAAAAATTAATAAATACAGTCTCTATTTCTGTATGTCTATATTGACAACCATAAGTTTACACCACTACCTCTGATTTGAAATGAATGCCACAAGGTTCATTTTTGCCTTCTCCTTCTCCATATTTATTTGTCTTTTCTCTGACAATGAGACACCTGGTTCCCATTACCTTAATGTATTTACTTATTTGATTAATCACATTTTATGTATTCAATCGCTCATCGCCAGCATGGCCCCAGCTTCCGTGTTGGGGCCATTCCCTTCCACTTGGGCTTCTGTTCCACGGGAGCGGTCACCCTCCTACACTAACATCTTCTTCACTCCACACGGACTGTGAAATCCGTTACTGCTCCCACCCCACGTGATCTTCCCCCAACCCTGTGTCCTCACCCTGCTTGGAAGCCCACTGTGGCATCTAGCGGTCTTGGACTGAATTGTCACAAAGGAAAAGGGACATAACCGGGAGAAGGGGAAGAGAAAGAAAAAAAGAAAGGGGAACTTATCTAACTTTTTTTAAAGTTGTGAAAATACATGTTTAGAAAGTTTTTAAGTATATTACACAAAAGCAAACAAGCTTATCCTTAAAAAACCAAGTATCACATCCGTAGCCAATTACAACTACATCTTAGAGCAACATTTGTCTTTGTTTACAAATACAGCAGCGGGTGATAAAACCTAACATCTCAAACAGATTGCTTACTGTTTATAACACAAACACATGGGTATGTCTCAATTCATATTGTAGGCATTTTAACTTAAAGTGCATAGAGAATCACATACATTAAATTTGTCATTAAAAAAGTTAATTAGATCACAACTTCAAGAAAAATCAAGGACTGTAGAAGTCAAGGTCACTTGTAAGAAATTGATTTTTTTCAGAAGTCTTTGTCAGTGAAACTATATAAGTATACAAAGTAATGAGATGTTTTCCTTTCCTTTTTTTCCCTGGTTGAAGAGCTTGTCGCTGAAGAGCAGATACTGATTTGTTGCCAGTAAGGACACTTGATGCAACAATATTATATACTGCATCTAAAGGCAGAGTTGACAACTTATCCCAATGTAGGACAACCATGATTTACATATGTATTGACCTGGATTTTTTTTTTTAAAGATTTTATTTATTTAGCTGACAGAGATCACAAGTAGGCAGAGAGGCAGGCAGAGAGAGAGGAAAGCAGGCTCCTTGCTGAGCAGAGAGCCCAATGTGGGGCTCGATCCCAGGACTCTGGGATCATGACCTGAGCCAAAGGCAGAGGCTTTAACCCACTGAGCCACCCAGGCGCTCCCTGTTTTGTTTTGTTTTGTTTTTAATGTAGTTTCCATAGATAGTAGATTTTAGAGTTAAATACAACCCAGTTGGCTTAAAACAATACAAATCAGGAATAACTCATGAGTTTACTAACTCAAAAAAAGTTCACTAATCAAAGCTCAAGAATAAAAATAAACGGTGTCAATGAACTCAATACCTGACAACAGCTATTGGCAATTTCAGTTACTAATAAATACTCCAAAACATAACCTCAAGAGGACCACATTTATTTTCTCTATATGGCAATGTGATTATTTTCAAAAGTGTGTATTTAGGGAAATAGCAATTATAGAAAAATAGTTGAATTAATTTGCCAATGAAGTTGCAAATTCTAACTATAATCCACATCATCTTAGATATTAAGTATATGGTTTCATAGAGTAAACAAATTCTCTCAAACAGCAATTCAATATAATTTTTTTAAAGATTTTTATTTAGGTATTTGACAGAGAGGGAACACAGCATGAGCAGGAGAAGGGGGAGAACCAGGCTCCCCGCTGAGTAGGGAGCCCGATGCTGGGCTCTATCCCAGGACCCTGGGATGATGACCTGAGTCAAAGGCAGACGCTTAACCGACTGAGCCTCCCAGGCACCCCACAATTCAATATAATTAATTAAAATAATTGCTTTAAGTTTGCATGAAAACCAATAAGTATCACATTTGAATGATTTTATATTTACATTTTTTAAATCTGGCCAGCATTGAAGAGGTTGACCAGGTTTTATATTTCTCACAGCAGAGGCTTGGGCAGTGGAATGTTACGTAGGGCATTTGTCATCAACAATTCTCAGATGGGGCGCCCGGTCTGCTCATTTGGCTAAGCAGCTGCTTTCAGCTCAGGTCATGATCCCAGGGTCCTGGAACCAAGAGCCCCAAGGTCCTGGGCTCCCTGCTTAGCAGAGAGTCTACTTCTCCCTCTCCCTCTCCCTCTGTATGCGTGTGCTTTCTCTCTCTCTCTCTCTCTCTCAAATAAATGAATACAATCTTTAAATAAAAATTCATCAGGCATTTTTCTAACAAGAGCTTAACTCCTCTTCCCAATTGAAGGTGTGCTTGGTTCCCAAAGAGTCAGGTATGAAAGGGGAGGAAAAAATGTAACTTTATAGTGATCAAGATTAACATCATCAGTAATAAGTCAGGTTGATATCCTGTACCCTTAATATGATGTGATGAGAATGACACTCTACTTCTGTGATCTTCCAGCAGCCCCAACCCCCAGTCTACAATGAGAAAAACACCAGAAAAACCCCAATGGAAGGATATTCCTCATAATACAGAAGCAGCACTCTGGGACGCAGGCCATCAAAAACAAAGAAAGGTTGAGAAAATGTCACAGTCCGGAAGTACCTGAAGGGGCACAAAAGTAAGTGTAATGTGGTTTCCTGGATGAGATCCTGAACAGCAGAAGAAACATCAGAAGAAATCGAAGGAAATAAAAACAGAGTGTGAAGTTTAGTTAATGGCACTGTGTCAACATTCGTTCCTTAGTTTTGACAAACATACTATGGTAATATAAGATGGTACCCACAAGGTAAACTGAGAGTTACACAAGAATGCTTTCTGCTGTCTTTGCAACTTTTCTGTAAAACTAAAACTTATAAAATTAAACAGTTACAGGGGAAAATGAAGCGATCAAATATTAGAAAAAAGGTGAGTGTGAATTTCTCTGTTGGGAGTGGGAGACATTTACTAACTGCCTCAAGACTGAGACACACTAAGGAAAAGACTGATAAATCTGGCAAGCTAATACACCAAAGTGTATTACAATGTGGTGGCTTAAGCAACAGGACAACTTGGCTTAAGCAACAGAAACTTGACTTTTAAGATCAAGCTGTCAGCAGGGTTGGTTTCTTCTGAGGTCTCCCTCCCCAGTTTATAGATTACCATCTTCTGTCTGTCTTTACATGGTCTTCCCCAGTATCCGTGTTCTAATCTCCTTATAAGGAAATCAGTCATAATGAATTAGGGCCCATCAATATGACCTAATTTGAGCTTAATAACCTCTTTAAAGGACCTTTCTCAAGGTACAGTCACATTCGGAGGCGGCTGGCTGGCTCAATGGGTTAAAGCCTCTGCCTTTGGCTCAGGTCAGGGTCTCAGGATCCTAGGATCGAGCCTGCATTGGGCTCTCTGCTCAGCAGGGAGCCTGCTTCCCCCTCTCTATCTGCCTGCCTCTCTGCCTACTTGTGATCTCTCTCTCCCTCTGTCAAATAAATAAATATAATCTTAAAAAAAAAAAGGTACAGTCACATTCTGAGGTACTTGGGGTTAGGAACTAACCTGGGAATTTGGGAGGAAAACAATTCAGCCCATAACAAACTGCATGACAAAAACCACAGTAAGTAAAAATAAAGATGGCAAACTGAGGAAAATGCTTGCAACTGATATCACAAAGGGTTAATATCCTTAATATATTAAGAATTTCTACAAGTAGAAAAAATAAAGACCAAGGGTCATATTAAAAAATGAATGAGAGATATTGAATAGATTTTTCACAGAAAAAGAAATACAAAGGCATTTGAAAATATCTCAACCTGTCTCATAAGAAAATCTCCTTTTCCACCTATCAGGTTGGCAAAAATCCAGGAGTTTGACAATTAGGTTATATCAATACACACTTCCATACATTGCCACTAGGAATGCAAAATGGCACAAGCCCATGGAGGAGAATTTAATCATATCTAGCAAAATTACATGTGCAAGTAAGCATCTGCCTTTGGCTCAGGTCATGATCTCAGCTCAATCCCTGGGATTGAGCCCCTCAAGGCCATGGTGGGCTCCCTGCCCAGCAGGGTGTCTGCTTCTCTCTCTCCCTCTGCACCTCCCCCTGCTTGTGTGGATGTGCGCACTCTCTCTCCCTCTCAAATAAATAAATAAAATCTTTAAAACAAATAAACTAACAAAGTTCTTAATCACTTCTCTTATATTTGTGTATCAAATCACCACATTGTATACCTTTAAACTTGCACAATATCACATGATAATTATATCTCTAAAGACTCTTTCTTCAAGGGAAAAAAGAGTCTTTATAATTTAGTACCAACTTTAATATTTTATGAATTAAATAATACATATTATGTCTGGGATTTGCCTAAAAGTAATCTATAGGTGGGGTGATGAAGATAAATATAGATGATACAAGACTGGCCGTTAGCTAATAATCATTAAACCTGGATGACGTGTTAACCATTTTTATTTAACTTAAAAAAAAACTTGAACCCAACTTGAAGTGATTCTCACTTGTAAAAATAGAACAATTTGAACATTAAAAAGATTGTAACTGGGGCGCCTGGGTGGCTCAGTGGGTTAAAGCCTCTGCCTTCAGCTCGGGTCATGATCCCAGGGTCCTGGGATGGAGCCCCGTGTCGGGCTCTCTGCTCAGCAGGGAGCCTGCTTCCCCCTCTCTCTGCCTGCCTCTCTGCCTACTTGTGATCTGTCAAATAAATAAAATCTTTAAAAAAAAAAAAAAGATTGTAACTGTTCATATTTTTTTTTTAAAAGATTTTATTTATTTGTTTGACAGAGAGAGAGAGAGATCACAAGTAGGCAGAGAGGTGGGACAAGGGTGGGGAGGAGCAGGCTCCCTGCTGAACAGAGAGCCCAACGTGGGGCTTGATCCCAGGACCCTGAGATCATGACCTGAGCCAAGGCAGAGGCTTTAACCCACTGAGCCACCCAGGTGCCCCCCCCCTTTTAATTAACATATAATGTATTATTTGCCCCAGGGGTACAGGTCTGTGAATCATCAGGCTTACACATTTTACAGCACTCACCATAGCACATACCCTCCCCAATGTCCATAACCTAGCCACCCTATCTCTACCCCCTCATCCCCCAGCAACCCTCAGTTTGTTTCTTGAGATTAAGAGTCTCTTATAGTTTGTCTCCCACCTAATCCCATCTTGTTTCATTTTTTTTTGTTTGTTTCATTTCTCTGTTTTCCAGAGTGGCTGCACCAGCTTGCTTTCCCACCAACTGTAACTGTTCGTATTTTTATCTAACGTGATTCCAATCAAAATAGCAACCATTTTTAAAAATCTAGGCAAGTTAGATCTGAAGTTAATATAAAAAAATAAGCAATACTTGCCGATAAAACTCTGAAAAAATAAAGCAATGAGGAGAAACTAATCCTATCAAATATTACACATGCTATAAATGATGAAAACAGTGTGCACTAATACACAACAAACCAATGGAGTATAATGGAAAATTCAGAAGATCCAAATATATATGGGAATTTTCTGTATGATAGAGATGGCATCTCTATTTTGTGGAGTAATAATGTTTTTGTAAAGTAAATAGTGTTATAACAACTGGGTAATCATTTGGGGGGGAAATGGATCCCTTCTTCACAAAAGTACCAGAGGGAAAATGAGTTAAATTTTTATCATCTTGGATATAGGAAGGTATTTCTTTCTTTCTTTTTTTTTCTTTTTAAGATTTTATTTATTTATTTGGTAGACAGAGATCACAAGTAGGCAGAGAGGCAGGCAGAGGGGGGGGGGAATCAGGCTCCCTGCTGAGCAGAGAGCCTAATGCTGGGCTTGATCCCAGGACCCCGAGATTATGACCTGAGCAGAAGGCAGAGGCTTTAACCCACTGAGCCACCCAGGCACCCCTAAGAAGGTTTTTCTAATTGTGACTCAAAATTCAGATATCATTTAAAATTTGATAAATAATGGCTATCTAAAAATCTAAAACCTCTTCAAGTAAAAGAAACCATGGTCAAGGATAAATAGTAAACTGGGAAAAATATTTGCAAGCCAAATTACAGACAGAGGAGTTAATCACTCTACCGATCAACTTACTATGTAAAGAGCTACTAGAAATTAAGATGAAATGAAACGTCAACACAATAGGAATAGGAAAAAATGGGCAAAATATAAGAAAAGTTCCAAAAGAAAGAAGACACAAGGAAGGAAGGAAGAAGACAAATGCCTCTTAATCATGAAACAATGTTGACCTTCACTCCTCATTCATAGTAAGAGAAATGCAAATGTGAACTATACTAAGATACTTTGTGCTCTATCAGACTAGTTGCGCAACAACACCTTCTCTTGGAGATGTTTGTGAAAATATATGCTGTCTTGCTCTCTACTCATTGAATGCCAAATGATAAACTCCTGTAAAGGGCAATTTGGCAACATCTAACACAATTACAAATACATTTACCCTTCAACTCCGCAATCCCACTTTTGGGAATTTATCCTTAAGATCCACTTGCAAATGTATGAAATATTGAATGTACAAGGTTATTCATTACAGAATTATTTCAATAGGGAAATAATTAAACTATGGTACATCCCACACAATGGAATACTATGAAGTTGTTTAAAAAAAAGAATGAGCAAACTCTATGAACTTGTTTGGAAAGATTTCTAAGATGTATCGCTAGGTTTTTTTTTTTTTAATTGTTTTTGTTTTGTTAGATTTTTATGTTGGCTTTAGACTTACAGAGTTAGTGATGTAGAATTTAAACTTTCTTTGGAATTCTTCATTAGCATACTACATCAAATTTGCAGCCACAGACTAACATAAAGAAGGAAAAAAGTTAGAAGACCACTGAATTTGAGTTAAGTTAAAGAACAAAAAAAGCAACTGGCCAGAAATCGTAAAGCTGATGTGTTCAGTGTAGGAGTTTTTATTTTACTTTACTTAATTAATTAATTAATTAAGTTTTTTGAGCAAAGCAATAGAAGTTTATTAAATGAAGATACAGAAAAAGCTCTCAAAGAGTAAGAGAGGTCTTGAGAGGGTTGCCAGTGAGGGCCTTTAGGGTTGGTCATTTATAAAAAGCTAACCAGGGAACTTAAATCCTTTTAACATCTATTGATAACATCTTCCATGGTTTACTTCCTTTTTAGGGTCTGGTTGTTCTTTTTTGGTCACAATTTTTTTTTTAATTTATTTGACAGACAGAGATCACAAGTAGGCAGTAGAGGCAGGCAGAGAGAGAGAAAGGGAAGCAGGCTCCCTGCTAAGCAGAGAGCCCAATGCAGGGCTTGATCCCAGGACTCTGGGATCATGACCTGAGCCGAAAGCAGAGGCTTTAACCCACTGAGCCACCCAGGCGCCCCACAAGTGATTATTATAAAGACACCCACCCCACAAGCCTAGGGCAGGTGGTTGGAGGAGTTTTTATATTATCTGTATAGCTGGGCCTCTTTTTGTTTTGTTGAAAACAGTACATGCTGGTAGATGATATTCCCAGAAGCATGAATGTACTAAATTGTCTGCAGTCCTTTTATCTAAGAGGCAAAAGTGGATGTTACCAATTCATTAACTCAGAATCAAATCTTGATCATCCCAAGACCATAGATACTGTTTTCGAGTTCTCAAACATGATTTGAATTCTTTGTTGGCTAAATTGGTTGCTTGGTGTAAACATCTTCCTGGTAGGGGTTCTGGTCTTTGACAGACACAATCTTCTGGATGTTATTTTTGTGTTCAGGGGTGATCTTTGAAGGCCTGCTGTCAGGGCTGCTTTCATCCAACAGTAGGTGTGGACATGGCTGATTTCTACATGTTCCTACCTTTGCTTGCTGTTCTGTGTCCTTCTCCTCACTCATGGACGGTTTCTCAAATTCAACAGTCCAGGGACATGTGGACGGTCCTTGCTTTGGGGGGGGGTCCATCGCCATTGCTCCATCTTTCACCATGACAAGATCGTCCAGATGAACCAGTGTCAAGGCTCTTAAGGTGGGTACAAAACCATCTCTGTTAAGGTCTTGCTGCCCCTGAGGCTTGTGTGGGAAGAAGCTTGGGTTCCTGTACCTCCCATAGAACTGAAGACCCATTAGAATAATCTGTTACATGAAAAGCAAAATACAGAAGGATGAATATATTGTAGTCATCTCTCGTAAAGCAAAGGAGTTGAAAATAAGTGATTTATGAAAATCACTTGTATTTTCATAGTGAAATGCTGGAATGATATAAGAAACTCTTAAGTGATAGCGTCAAAGTGGGTAGACAGGAGCAAAGGCAGAACAAGACCTCGATGTGTACCATTTGGTATAATTTTCACTTCTGAACCATTCAAATGAATTATCTATTCAAAAGCATTAAAAAACCTTGGGACACCTGGTGGTGTAGTTTGGCTCAAGTCAATATCTCAGGGTCCTGAAATCAAGCCCTACAACTGGCTTTCTACTCAGCAGGGAGTCGGGTCTCACTCTCCTTCTGTGCTGTCTCTTTCAAATAAACAAATAAAATCTTTTAAAAAAATATTCAAAAACTAAAATGTAGCATATTCATCCAATTGAATCTATGTATTAGCTTTCTAAGTTAATTATTTTTAATATTTTTATTATTGATATTATTTATTTTATTTTTTATATTTTATTTTAATATTTTATTATTTTAAATTATTATTTAAATAACAATTATTTTAATTATTGTTAAGTTTTATAAGTTAATTATTTCTAGTTAAAATAATTAACTGGATCTATACATATGAACAAGTGGAGACTTCAAAAGCAAGGTAAAGGGGTGCCTAGGTGGCTCAGTAGGTTAAAGCCTCTGCCTTCGGCTCAGGTCATGATCCCAGGGTCCTAGGATCGACCCCGCATTGGGCTCTCTGCTTGGTGGGGAGCCTGCTTCCCTCTCACTCTGCCTGCCTCTCTGCCTACTTGTGACCTCTCTCTCTCAAATAAATAAATAAATCTTTAAAAAACAAAAAAACAAAAGCAAGGTGAAGAAAGCAACTTGCAAAAAGATACAAACAGTGGGTACCATTTATATAAAAAATCTTAAACGTATCCAAAACATTCTATATATTGCTGTATTTATGTATTTGTGTGGGAAATATAGAAATTCACGCACCCAAAAGGTCACATAAGATTCTTGGTGGGTCTGTCCCTGGAAAGGAGGGGATGATGTTGAAACTGAAGAATAAAACAAAGGGAAGGTCTTAGCAAATGTTATTGTTTTACAAGGTATCAGTGAAGCAATTCTTTAGAGATAGGCTGAATGTTTTTGAGCAAGGTGATAGTATTACTTGAAATGTCCTTGGGAAGAATGATTTTATAGCCCACTATTGGATAGATTAAGTGAGGAGCAACTAAGAGAGACCAGTTAGTATCAGTAATTTAGATGAGAAAAAGTGAAGGATTGCATTAGAATGAAAGCAGTGGGGGCGCCTGGGTGGCTCGGTTGGCTGAACGTCTGACTCTTGATTTTGGCTCAGATCATGATCTCAAGGTTGTGGGATTGAGTCCCACGTTTGGCTCAGCACTGGGTGTGGAGCCTGCTGGAGTCTCTCTTGCTCTGTCTGCCCCTCCCCCATCTAAAAAAGTGATTGAAAAGCAATGGTGTCGGGAAGGAGTGATGATATGACTATGGTAGGGAAAACAGTGACCTCTAAAAATGTCCACATCCCAGCCGCCAGAAACTGTGAATGTGTTCCGTTACATAACCGGTGGCGTTCAAGTTGCAGATGGAACTGAGGTATGAATCAGCTGACCTTCAGTTAGGGAGGTTATCCTGGATTACGTGGGTGAGACCAATGTAATCACAAGGATCCTTAAATGGGGGAGAGGGAGGCAGAAGATTCAACACGTTGTTGCTGGTTTTAGCTGGAAGGGACCCCAAACCCAAGGAATGCAGCAGACTCAGGCTTGAGGAACTGGACAAGGTAAGAAACAAATGATCTCTTAAAGCCTCTGCAAGGAATGCAGCCCTGCTGACTTACCTTAATTTTAACTCAGTGAGACCAGTTTTCGACTCCTGACCTGTAGCACTGTAAGATAACATATATTGCTTGGGGCAAAAATTTGCGGTTATTTGTTGTATCAGTGTTGGGAAACTAAAATGTGGCAAAGACATTTAATGGGAGTAATGATACTGTGGGTCTCATCAGATGTCCAGGTATCAGTGTCTAGGAGGAAAATATAAAGTGAGTCTGGGTTTAGGGGAAGACACCAGAACCGGAGAGAGAGACAGCTGCATCTCCGGAAGTTTATGTGATGCCAAAAAATACAAGTGTAAAAACAGAGAAGGTGAAGGAAAAACCACAGGAATACCTACATTTGGAGGCCAGAAGGAAAAAGGAGCCATTAAAGTAGGATGATGTGCAGAGGCAGGGATGAGTCCATTAGAACCGCACAACCTCGGAAACCAAGGAAAGAAAAGCCTTTGAGAATATGGGAGAAGGAAATCGGTAACAGTTTTAAATATACAGAAATAAATATACAGAAATTCCAAAATGACACAGTTGTCTGCTTACTTTGCACGTTGATGGCTTAAAACAACAACAACAACAAAACCCCCCAGACACCCAGGCACTGCTCCCCAGACTCCAGACCACTTAAATCAATCTCTGAGGCTGAGAACCAGAACCCAAGTGATTTCACTGTGCAGTTAGGGTTGAGAACCAGCGGTGGAATTGTGAAGCGGGCCTTTTCTGTCGCCCAGGCATTGACACTAGGACCTCCGCTGCAAACTGTAGACTCCTGGCTCTCCCCCAAGAGAGGCACCAGCCATGGGGGCTCGATCCTTTCAGTGGCGGAAGTAGAAATGGGGAGTTTGTGTGGGGAAAAGCTTTCCTCTCTCCGAACCCAGGAGAGGGGAGGTCCCCCCAAATCACTTGTAAATATCAGGGTGCCTGGAGTAGGAGGTTAATATCTTATTCCCACTCTTTCATCTGCTTAGAGAAGGACTTGCCGGTCTGTCCCTGTGCCTACCTGAGCAGTGGGGAGAGAATGGAGAGGCCAGGTTTCCTCTCTGCGAAGCCAAGAATTGCTTGGAAAGTTGGTTGTGGGAGCATAGGTGTGGCAAGGGTGGGGAGTGGGGAGGGCAGCCAAAACGTTACATAAATTGTCCAAATCTTTCTAAACACCTCCACAAGACAGCTTCTCTGGTCTCCCAGTGTCCGTCTCCCAGTAGCTTCCCTTGTCACCTGTTCTGAAACAGTTTTCAGGACGGAACACTTCGGAGTACTTATTTTAGCGTGATTATTTGTCCTCTTCTTTGAGATTGTCAGCTTCACAAGGGTGGGGGGTCATATTTTTGTTTTTTATTCTCCTCCGTTGTATCTCTGCCTGGCACAAAGTAAACATTTGCTAAATTCAATTGGATAATTGAATGAGTTTTTAAAAGGAAAAAGGGATCTTTTGACAACAATTACATATTAAAGTACAAATAGGTATACAATGTAAGCCTTAAAAATACTGAATAGAGGGGTGCCTGGCTGGCTCAGTCAGAAGAGCATGTGACCTTGGTCTCGGGGTCACAACTTTGAGGCCAACATCAGGTGTAACAATTACTTTAAAGTAAGTAAATAAACTTTTAAAAAATCAGTAGATACACACAACATGTTAGCATTGATTTCACTTTAGTCCTAGGGCTTCAAGTTATTTTTATCTTCTTTGTGATTTATAAAAATTCCTACAAAGATGTTCAATACTTTTCTAATCAGAAGCAAGGAAATCAATACTATAAAATACACCTGTGGGTGTATCTGTTCATGCTGGGCCCTGGGCCCTGTCAGAGAGGACTGGGCTTGAGTTCTGCCTCTGTTCCTTACCGCCCCTGTGACCTGGGGCAAGCTATTACCTAGTGACATTCCTTTCCTCATCTGTAGAGTGGGAACAAAGAATCTCTGGTTAGGTGACAATGACGAGTGAAGTAGGAGATCACCTGTAGCATTTGGTACTGTATGCTTGAGAGTCGAGTGTTGTTCTTACCTGGGGGGAAATGTTTCTTTCCCTTGGCACTCTAGTGAGTTTCTGCTGTAAATATTTGTGTAAATTCATTAGGTTGTAGTGAATAATATTTAAATGCTAAACTTCAGCTGTGACCAAAAAAAATCAAAAAATAATTCAACGCATCACCAAAAGGTGGCAGCATATCACAGTTTTCCACAAGGATGGGCCTGCTGTGGTGTCCTGGCTGGACCACTGTCCTGTAACAGTCTGTTTTAAAAGGAAGAGACTTTAGAATTTATCTAATTTATCTCCTTCAATTGACCTATGGAAAACTGGAAATGAAGTTAAAACAACAACAACAAAAAAAAACACAAAAATCCAAAGATCACAACCTACTCATTTTCCAGGCAAGTGTGGGTTTGGGAGAAGAGGTGGTAAAAACAGTCTGTGTACTTCCCATTGAATGAATTTGGGTTATTTCCACAATATCCCTTTTAGCTAACCTTAGAAAACATTCTCATTTTCTAGTTCTTAAATGGAAGCATCACTTTGGGGAATAGAGAGTATTATTTCCTAGTTATGCAACGTAAATAGTTTGGTGAGCCTTAAAAAAATAGAGATTCCCCTCCCCCACCTCCTCTTTTTTTTTTTTTTTTTAAGTGTTTTCCAGTTGACAGAAGCATCACCCTTTGTTATATCAGTAGATCCTCACAATCTGGGGTAGGGGTTATCATTTCTATTTTAGAGACCAGAAAAATACAAGTTCAGAGAAGAAAATACCTTTTTATGCGGGGAACACAAATTCAACTCCTGGCCATTCATTCATTCCATAGTTCATTCACTGAAAGCAAGAATTTATGAAGTTCCTGGTACTTACCAGTATGTGCTAGCTGCTGGAGCTGCTTAGGCTAACCAGGAATACGCTTCCAAAAGATCTTAGCCTTCATCCCAATAGAGTTACACTGTCTAAACTGCACGAAACCAAATCCCTGCCTTTCCCTGACACATCTGCATAGGGGTCTACACACCGAGTAGGTACCCAACAAATATCTGTTACATGGAGCAGCTTGGGAACATCCCCAAAGGCGCTTGAGACCATGGAATTGCAATGAGGGTTTTACTGTTGGTCAAATAGTACAGGCTCAGAATTATTAAAAATGTGTATTCAGTTTAGACTAAAAAAAAAGAAGTTCACACATTTCTCCCATCTCCTACCCCCCACCTCTGGTAACCCCCATATTTATGAGCATGGTGTTTTGTTTTTTAGATTCCACGTGGAAGAGAAATCATATGGTATTTGTTCTTTCTCTGACTTTTCACTTAGGGTAATGCCCTCCAGGTCCAGCCATGTTGTCACGAATGGCAAGATTTAATTCCTTTTTGTGCCTGAATAATACTCTGTTGTATATACATCGCAATTTCCTTATCCATTCACCCATCTATGGGCACTTAGTTTGTTGTAACATACATCTTGATGATGGTAAATAATGTTACCATGAACATAAGGGTGCGTAGATCTTTTCATATTAGTGTCTTCATTTTCTTTGGATAAATACCCAGAAGTAGAATTGCTGAAGCACATAGTAGATCTATTTTTAATTTTTTTGAGGAGCCTCTATACTGTTTTCCATAGTGGTTGCGCCAATTTATATTCCCACCAGCAGTGCACAAGAGTTCCTTTTCTCCACATCCACAGCACTTACTTCTTGTTTTCTTGACAGTAGCCATACTAACAGGCGTATGGTTATATGTATATTGTTTTGAATTGCATTTCTCTAATAAGTGGCATGGAGCATCTTTTCATGTACCTTTTGGCCATCCGTGTGTCTTTTTTGTATAAATGTCTATTCAGATCTTCTGTCCATTTGTAAATCAGATTGGGGTTTTTTGCTATAGAGTTGTAGGAATTCTTTCTATATTTTAGTTGTTATCCCCTTATTAGTATATGATTTGCAATTATTTTTTCCCATTTAGTAGGCTGCCTTTTCATTCTGTTGATAGTCTCCTTGGCTCTATGGTAGCTTTTTAGTTTTATGTAGTCTCTCTTGTTTGTTTTTACTTTTGGAATCAAATTTTAAGAGGCATCACCAAGACCTAGGTAAAGGAGCTTACTGCTTATGTTTTCTCCTAGGGATTTTATGGCTTCAGGTCTTATGTTCAAGTCTTTAATCTAACTCAAGTTAACTTTTGTGTCCGGTGTGAGATAGTGATGCAATTTCACTCTTTTGCCTGTGGCTGTCCAGTTTTTCCCAACACTATTTATTGAAGATACTCTCCTTTCCCTAATTGTATATTCTTGGGTCTTTTGTAGTAAATTAATTGACTATATATGTATGGGTTTATTTCTGGGCTCTCTATTCTGTTCCATTGATCTATGTGGCTGTTTTTATGACAATACCATACTGTTTTAATTGCTATAGCTTTGTAATATAGTTTAAAATCAAGGAGTGTGACGCCTCCAGTTTTGTTTTGTTTTTTTTTTTTCTCCAGACTGTTTTGGCATTTGCGTCTTTTGTGGTTCCATACAAATTTTAGGATTGCTTGTTCTATTTCTGTGAAAAATCTCAAATTTTGGTAAGGATTGCTTTGAATCTGTAGATTGTTTTGGGTAGTATGGACATTTTAACAATATTCTTCCAATTCATGAGCATGGAACACCTTTCTGTGTATTGGCATCTTTTTCCATTTCTTTCATCAGTGTCTTATAGTCCTCAGCGTACAGGTCTTTCAACCCTTTGGTTAAATATATTGCTAGATATTTTATTCTTTAAAAAAAAAAAAGATTTATTTATTTATTTAACAGACAGAGATCACAAGTAGGCAGAGAGACAGGCAGAGAGGTGGGGGGGGGGGGAAGCAAGCTCCCTGCTGAGCAGAGAGTCCGATGCAGGGCTCGATCCCAGGACCCTGGGATCAGGGCCTGAGCTGAAGGCAGAGGCTTTAACCCACTGAGCCACCCAGGCACCCGATATTTTATTCTTCTTGATTCAGTTATAAATGGGATTGCTTTCTAATTTCTTTTTCTGATAGTTTATTAGTGTATAGAAACAACAGATTTTTGTGTATTGATTTTCCGTCTTGCAATTTTACTGAATTCGTTTATTCTAGTAGTTTTTTGATGGACAACTATTTTTTAAATGTCTAAGGATTTGTTTATATATTTATACTTTCTCATGCTCCAGAAAGCACTTAGGGGCTGCAAGATGTCTGCATAGCCAATGAAGTCTTTGTGTTTTGCATAATAGCCCACAGACCTCTTTTCACAATGCCAGAGAAAAGCTGGACCCACATGGTCCCCTCTGGCCTGCTAGATGGCAGTAGTAGCACACGCTGTTTTTAGATTCTGGTTTCTAAATCTTGCAGAAAAGAAGAGGTTTCGGGAGTAGCTGGTCCATTCTCTCCCATTGTATAGCCAGGAGAGCTGAGGCCCCCAGAGAGGAAAAAAATCTACAAGGCTAGGTAGGTGGGTAGCCAAATAATCAAAATGGTATACACATTGCTGACTTCGGTGATGTAGTATTTGCAGGAAAAGTTTCCTTATGAATTTATTGAAAAATGATTTTAGATATTTGGTATAAAAATGGTTTTGGGTGGGGGAAAACAATAGTGCATAGAAATAGGTTAAGAGTAAGTCTATCTCTCTCTCTACCCTCTTACTCCCCCAGGTAGCCTCCCCAGGAACCCCACTATTACCAAGTTCTTGAACAATTATCCAGGGATAGATTTAATTAAATGCACGTGCACATACACATGCACCACACATGGCAATGGTGCATTTATAATATCTAAATTCACGTGTGTGTATGTTCAGATGGACGACATAAGGTGTTCATGGAGTATAAAATAATATGAACAAAAGTGGGAAAGCTGCGGACCTCAGGGAAATGTCCCCTTCACCCTCCCAACCTCTCCTAAAACAAAACAAAATAAAACAAAAGGCAGCGGAGGTGGGAGTCCATGAATTGGCTTCCAAACTCTGGAGTGGCTTTATTTTTACCATTACTCTGTTGACTTAACAGATTAAAACGCCACCAGTGACACCTCTAGTACAGATCTTTGTCAACCCTGCCTTCTGAAGCTCTCCGTGCTGTAATTAAATTACTGTAAATACAATTAGAAGACCCCTCTAGGTGGTCTGTGCGACACCAGCCCAGAAGGATTTGTCTTGAGATATTTGAACCAAAAGTAAAGAGCAAAGTGGCAGAATCCCCTTAATCTCTGGGGGCCAGTCCTCTGGGGATTTATGGCCAGCCTATACCAGGCAGTCGGTTGTAGACCGTGCAAGTGGCTCTTTCGGGAGGACTTCTTCTCAGCCATCACTGGTCTTCAGGGTCCGGGTGGGGGGCTCCAGCCTCCGTTGCCAACTTCCTGCCCCCTCCCCAATTCCCAGCTGTCCCCCAGTCTCTACCAGTGATTTGCAAATCCTGCCACATCTAGAAGCGGAGAATCTGGGTAGTTAGTACTTTGCATCCAACACCTTTTGCATCGGGTTGGGAGCTGTTGCTATGTGGCCCACGTGTGTTGCTCAACAAGCTTAAACTTTGCACAGCCCGTGCTAAACTAATTTGCGTCAATTTGTTTACATCATGCCAACAATCGTTCTGAGAGCCTTGAATAGAACATACAAGACCGCTGATAAAGGCCCTAGGAGCAGATGCCACCGGCCATTCTGTAGGGCCTCCCCGTCGCTAGTTCTTCACCATGGTTTCTTCATATCCTAGTGACAATGTTAGTTTTTCCACCCTGGGGTTAAAACTTTTTTTTTTTTTTTTAAACAATGGACAGTCCCATACAACTGGCACTCCAGACTTTTTTTTCCCTTCCCTTTCTTTCTTTCGCTCTCTTTCTCTCTCTCACTTTCTCTTTCTTTCTCTCTCTCTTTCTTTCTATTTTTAAAGAAAGACATTGGTGGGACTGAATTCTAGCCCTAGTGCTTCCTAACCACTTTTCCCCCACTAGGTTTCAGAGAAAGCTAGTAGAGTTAAGTGTTTTGGAAAGGATTTGTACAACCGTGACAAAGTGTTTTCTAATCTGTCAGTTGTGCTGGACTAAAAATTTAAGCCTAAAAACCAGTAGCTTTTTATGGAAAGATGTATTTCTGGTAAATAAGAAATTAACATTCAGACTAAGGACAGCAGAAGCAATATGAGACAACCGAAGTAATTTGTGCCAAATGAGCTCCAGGAAATAATTTCACATCTAGGAGAAACTTGCACTTTTTGTTTTTCAAAGCCAGGTCTGGAAATCTATTGATTTGATCTGTCTGGGGAAGATACCAGAGACCCCAGGGAGCTAACTGAATTTCTACAGGAAATCCACTCGGTTCATGGTTTATTCCCATTTTGTCGCTCTCTAATGGCTCTTCCTATGTTTAACCCATTAGATATGGGTTAAAAACTACCCTGAGAAAAGCTGGTAAATGTCCAGTTGTTTGCAATTAAGTATTGTATCAGGAAGACATAACACTTGAATAGTGTAGAAAAAACTAGTAAGGATTTTTTCAATTCAACAAGTGATCACTGAGTACCTACTCTGTGCCAGGCCCCTTCCCAGGCACATGGAGGTAGAGCAGTGACATGTTCTTTGCTACTGTGGCCCCCAGGAAATAGACAGTAAATAAACAAAGCAGTAAACATATACCATAACAAGCAGTGGGAATGCCAGATAGTGGAAGAAAACATAAGCGAGGGAGGTGCCTGGCTGGCCCATTTGGAAGAGCATGTGACTCTTGATCTTCAGGTTGTGAGTTCGAGTCCCATACTGGGTATAGAGATTACTTAAATAAACTTTTTAAAAATTAAGAAAAAAAAAAAAACCTTAACGGGGGGAAAGTATTTAAAGAGCTACTTTTTTAGATAAAAAGGACAGAGAAGATGTCACCAGTGAGTTGACATTTGAGTAGAAACTCAAGGAGGGAACAAGCCTGGAGAATGTTTGTTGTTCCAGGCAGAGGAAGGAGTGAGTCAGAGTGTCTTGCTGCGGGAATGGCTTTTCATGTTCATGGCCGCTGCAGCTCAAGAACAGGGAGCTAGGAAGGCAAGAAGGGAGGAGATGAAAAAGTCCCTGGAGAATGAACAGGAATGACGAAGGTGATAGCATCATGGGCATCTCCATTATTTAGTGTCTCAACGAATCTAGATGTCCGCAGACTGCTTCCTTGCCTCTCAAGCTGATTTTGCAGAGAACCCTAGAGAAAGGCACCTGGCTGCTAGGTCAGAGGGAGTATTTGAGCTGACTAAAGCTAACAGGCACAGGATGAGCTACTTCCAATCCATAGTAATTGTTATGGACTGAAATGTGTCCCTTCAGAATTCCTACATCAAATTCCCAACTTACAGTGCGATGATTTTAGAAGAGCTGAGGCCTTTGGGAGGTAATTCAGTCTTGAGGGTAGAGCCTTCATGAATGGGATTAGCTCCCTTATAAAATGGACCCGAGAGAGCTTTCTGGCTGGCTCCACCATGTGAGGACGCAATGAGAAAATGGCCATTTGTAACCTAAGAATGGGCCCTCACTGGAGCCCCAGCATGCTGCCACCGCGATCTCAGACTTCCAGGCTCCAAAACCGTGAGAAATCTGTGTTGTTTATAAACCCCTCAGTCTCCAGCATTCTGTTAGAGCAGCCCAAACAGACCAAGACAGCAATTTTTTAAATTTGCAGTTTAGAGCAGCAGCGAGATACAACTTTTCAACCAATGATCTGGTAAAACTTAGAAAGCTGAATAATGTCAAGTGTGGGCAGAGACACAGGGACAGTGGAAGCCTCATGGATGGCTAGCTGCACTGATGGTAGGCAGCTTCAGCCATCCTGAGAACAATCTGGGATTACTTAGGCAAATTAAATATCTGAGATATCTCTGACCTAGCAGTCCTGTTCTTAGTATTTACATGCTCCGTGGAAATTCTGTTGTGGAAAAAAGGCCACAGCCTAGGGATTTAAAGACAGGACTTTCTAAGAACTGCCCTGCAGGAAGAAAGGAAGGAGGTGCTCACCAACTGGGGCCAGAAGGACACCACATTTCAGATCACTTTACAGCCTGTGGTCCCTCCAGGATTTGCCAGTGCCAATCTCCTACCTACTGACGGGCTGGGCCATGTGCCTTCCAGCACCAAGGTTGACTGTTATTCCTTCCTGAGTCCCTCAGAAAGTAGTCCCCCTCCCCAGCATGTGCAGGGTTAGGGAAGGGGCACAAATGGAGGCCTATGTATCGTGTCTGAATATTTAATTTGTAACTCAAACAGTGTAATAGGTTCTATTCTTCTGCCTTGACAAATGGACCTTTGTGACAGTCTAGAAAGCAACATCTGGAATTCAAATACTGGCCTAAAAGCCTCCTTCTCTGCTCTTCCCGCTCTGGACTCCGGCTTGTCCCAGGAGGAGACCAGAGTGGACACACATGGACAGGGCAGCTGCTGCAGGGCCATCCCTCAGACCCAGCAGTGGTTTTGGCAACCCACCCCCCCGTACCCCAGAAAGACCTAAAGAAGAAGCCTACACAGGTCCTGTAGATGAATTTGGGCTGTACCTTGTTCCAGAGTACCCAGGTGATCCTGTCCCTTTGACACCCTAGACTCGGTCCCATGATGTGTGACACAGCCAGGAAAAGGCCGGAGGGGAGCCCTCAAAAGTAGGGGAACAAGTGCAGAGGCCCCTCTTGCTTGGGTACGAAGGTGCTTTTTGAGAGGCAAGCAGGGCCAAGTTGTGGTGGGGCCATGAATGCCATGCTGTGGAAAGCAGACTTTATTTTGTGAGCAGTAGGGAACAAACCTGAATTTAAAGCAGAGTCTATGATAATAAAACGAGACCAGATCGAAGTAGAAGGCCTTCTGAGGTCATTAAAAATGAACCTGCCCCAAATACTAAAATACCACTTACTAGCTACGGAGCCTTGGGTGGTTCTCTGGAAGCCTTCCAGCCTCAGTTTCCCCATTTGTAAAACAGGTGGATTGGACAAGATTAGCCATCTCAAAAGTCCCTTCTGTCAGGACCTCTGTGTTTCTTGTCCGTATTGTCTATAAAAGTAGCGGCTTGAACCAGGTCAGGGATTCTTAATATTTTTGGTCTCCACTGAGGGGTGCTACCCCTCCACCCCCCCACGAGACCCTCTAAGCCAGGATCTAGTTTTTGAAGTTCCCGCAGGCAATTCCAGTTGCGACCAGGGTTGAGAACCCTCCCAACCCGCTGACACTCTCCAAGGTCCCTCTCCTGCCTCCAGCTGTAAAATGAGCATGTTGGGCAATAGCATGAGTCGCCTGGCTTCTCTTGTTTCCTTCGGGGATGGAGATCTTCTTGGGAGCAGGGCTTCATCAGGGGCGGCACCACGGTTCCGAGGGAGACCTTTGGTCCCGGGGTCCCCTGCATTTGTGTGAACTTCGGGCGGCCACTGGAGTTCGAGGCCCGGGCAGACAGGTGCCGTTGATGAGAACAGGCTCCGGCGGACGGAGCTGCCAGGGCTGGGACTTGGCAGAAGGGGGGCCACTTCTCAACCAGCGTGAATGGCCTGACACTTCCTGGCAGCTCCTCGGTGCCGCAAGGCACCTGCAGCCCAGGGCTTCTTGGCAGGTGAGGAAGAGCGAAGAGAATAGGGCTTTTCTCAAGCTGTTCCCCAGAACAACATCTCTTGACATCTGGGGGGATGAGGAGTGGCAAAGACAAGCCGCTGCGTGTTCCCCTCGGCCTGTGAGAGCCTTGCAGGTGGGGGACAGGAAAGGGCGTTTGTGCCCAAGTGCCACTTCCCAGCCCTACGTCCGGAGCTTAGCATGTTCCAGGCACCGTGAATGAGACCGGCTGACGCTTTGTATCCAATGTAAAGTGGCCTCTTTTCACAGGGCTGGCACCGGAGGCCGATGACCACTCGGGCAGGATCCAGGGCTCTCCGGGAGCTTGGCAGGGCTGAGCGCGAGGCCTGAATTGCGGCTCTGTAGGGCAGCAGGGACAATGCCGTCCCCCTAGAGCAGGATTCTCAAGCCTCAAAAGGAATAAGGTTCTTCTGTTAGGGACCAGCAAGTCGCCTCTGCCACTGTCCACCTCTCCTGGGGCCCAGGTCTCTCTCAAGGGCGAGGACCACAGATTCCCCAGCAGACTCGGGGAGGCGAGGCGTCCGTTCTGAAGGTCGGTACCAAAACATCAGAAAGTCCACGATAATCCAGGCGTGTCCATGAACAACAGGAGAGAATACTGTAATAAGGGATTATCTTGGAATATTTGAGGTTCAAGTTAAAGTAATACTTAACCACTTTTTTAAAATGAATTAAGCAGAAATTTTATTTCCAAACTCTTCAAAAATTATTACACGCATAAAGTATTTTCAAAGTGTCCCAACCTAAATCAAAGGCACATCATCAAAGGGAAACGCTAGTGATGTTGAGAATTCTTTGGGGTTGTAATATTTTCACATTACTTTGTTTTTTAACCACTTGCAATGTTCTGTAGGTCCCATTTTAAGCATTTCTTAAAAGGCATGAATTTTTTTTTTTAAATGTGCAACCACAGCTATAAAGGAGAGGAACTTAAGACAAAGATCAGATCCCTTTCATACACTGGATGGGGCAATCTAATAAGACCGCATTAATCTTCCCAAACAAGTTTGCAAGGAGACAGCTCCCATATTTCGTGTTTTAAAATAAAATAATCTCATTGAGAAAACCCAAGACCCAATTTGATTAGTAAAGCCTATTCTTCCCCCAGTTTTATATTTGTCTGCATTTATAGATTATAAATCCATGAGAACAGAGCAAATTCTGTTGTGGGATAAAAATTTTAGGACCAACAAATTGCAAATATTTCATTTAAAAAGAAAGGATAAAAATGTCTTCCTTCCTAAAACGTAAGCATGCAGTAAATCAAACATACATAATATTCCAGGTATAGAAACACCACTCACTGATTTACGAAAGAGAAATCTATTTTTTTTTAAAGATTTTATTTATTTATTTGACAGACAGATCACAAGTAGGCAGAGGCAGGCAGAGAGAGAGAGGAGGAAGCAGGCTCCCTGCTGAGCAGAGAGCCTGATTCGAGACTCGATCCCAGGACCCCGAGATCATGACCTGAGCCGAAGGCAGCGGCTTAACCCACTGAGCCACCCAGGCACCCCAGAGAAATCTATTTTGACATGTTTGGTTATAAGGTTTTTATTTGTCAAATATAAAGCACTTCACCAGAAGAATCAGGTCAATATTATCTAAATGTTTACCCCTTTGCCTTGTTTTCCTATCTGAATTGACTCACTGATTGATGGAGAATTTTGACCATAACACCAGGCTGCCGGAAAAGTCTGTGATATCTTAAAGTTACCTGGCTAGAGAAAAGTGTGTTCTGGAGTCATGGAAGCAGTCATTCATCACTTTGTGTTTCTGAGAATTACTCCGTGAATCCTTCACAGTCCTCAAAGCAAAGCCCAAAATCAGGGCTCCGGAAGGTGTTGCTTCTTTCTGGATGGAGCTCTGACCAGCAGACAGGCATTCTGCACGCAACACTGGTGAGGCTCTGAGACCCGGGTCTGAGCTGCTCCACCAGGCGGTTGCTGGGCTGCCAGTGCCGGGGAGCAAGACTGGGCTGAGCTTTGACGCCTTCCCCCCTTGATACCTTCTCTGTGCTGATTCATCTTCAAAGATCCTTAAATAAACAGCCTGCAGTGGTGTTATGGGCTGAAGCGTGTGCCCCCAGTTTTGAAGTCCTAACCCCCAAGACCTCAGGATGTGTCTGTATTTGGAATTAAGGCCCTTCAAGAGGTAATTAACTTAAAAGGAAGTCATTAGAGTGAGCCCTAATCCACTCTGACTGGTGTCCTAATAAAAGGACAAGATTAGGACACAGACACAGACAGAGGGATAACTGTGTAAAAGACTGCCATCTAGGAGTCGAGGAGAGAGGCCTCAGGAGAAACCAACCCTGCCGACACCTTGCCCTTGGACTTCTAGCCTCCAGAAGTGTGAGGAAATACTTTTGTTGTTTAAGCTGTATCGTCTGTGGTATCCGTTATAACAAATTGTCAGAAATGGAGATATTTCCATTTAACGGCTGAGGTTGGGGAAGGGAAGCTGCTTGCTCAAGTCTGTAGAGCCATGATTCAAACTCTGCTCTAACGTCCAAACCCAAGCTTCTCCCACTAAGTTATGCCTCCTGCAAATCCAGGGAGCAGCCGGGAGAAAGCGTGGGGTGCACACGGAGAACCTGATCCTAAAGCAAGACAAGGATAGAAGAAGTTGGTTCGTGCTCCTCTGACCCACCATGGAGACATTTTTCGTGTTTGAGACTTCATAAATATTACTGAGGCTTCCTGGGAAGGTTCTGAAAAGTGAGAGATAAAAGAGTCAGATGGATTTCTTTCTTTCCTCATCAGGGCGCATGTGATTGCCAGAGACAAAAACCTATTCTCCTGGCTTAATCAACAAAGGTATATGGAAAGGATATAGGAGGCATCTTATGGTCTCCAAGGGCAAATAAATAAATAAATAAATAAATAAAATTATAAAAAAGAAAAAGAAAACCCCCCAAAACCAGAACTAGAAACTGTGTTAGCCTCTTTCCTCCCCTGAATTTAGTAGATGGCCTTCTTCTGATGGCCTTCTCTATCATTTTGTGATGCCCAGAAGTAGCCTTGTCCGAGCAGGTGGTGGTGGGTTTTTCCCCCAGAGGAAGAGCTGGGTACACAGAGAGGCTGAGTACGCCCAAGACCTGATCTGATTACTGGCCTTGCGGAGAGGGGATACTGATGTCTTAAATGCTGGTCCAGTTTCCGGGGTCTGCCAATTCTACCTTCCCTTGCTCTCAACTCCTTCCATAGGTGCTGGAGCTCTCCAGACCACTTCCTTCACACTCAGCCTTCAGGAAGGGTCTGATCCTAGTGAGGAAGCAGAGTCCCAGAGCTCACAGCTCCCTGGGCACTGGAAGAACCAACAGGAGCACAAGGGTTTGGCCCAAGAGCTGCCGGGGAGGACTCTGCTTTCGGCATCATCTGAAATGAGGTCTGGGTACCTCGATGACCAAAGCTGGAAGCTCTGGAAAGCGGATGAAGGGGAGAGGATGGGAACAACAAGAACTTGCACAGACCACCGGAAAGGGCCCAGGTTGATACATCTACTTTGGAAAACCATTTGCCATTATGAACTCTGTCGGAAACATTCCTGTGCTATGGTTCAGCGTGTCCGTACAGCTCAAGGTGTTTGGCCTACAAAAGTGAGGCCCAAACTGTCAGAAGATCTGCACAAGAATGTTCATAGGAGCATTATTTGTAATAGCCCCAGTCGGGAAAGAATCCAAATGTCCATCAGCTGCAGAAGGGGGAATCTTACCATTTGCCCATGGTAATGCAAACGAGCAGCCCACAGATCCATGCAACAGCAAGGATAAATCACAAACACAACATTAGAGGAAAGAGGCCAGATCCCGAAGAGTTCCTAGGCTTCCATTTATATAAAGTTCAAAAATAAGCAAAAGGATATCACTCTGTTTAGGGATGTACACTAGGAGAGTAAAATTACAGAGAAAAACATGGAGATCATTGGAGTCAAGGTCAGTCATTACCCTTGGGTAAGGGGTGGAAGGTTTCTAGAGTGCTGGCAGTGTTCTAATCTTTTGACTTGGACTGTCACAGGCATGTGCTTAATGACAGTTCATGAAGCCGTACCTTTGGGTTTTAGGTCTGTATCCTGTTATGCCTCCGTCCCCGCCCCGCTGCCCCTTATCCACACCCCTCCCTGCCCCGGCACACATAGACTCTTGTACGTGGCTATGACCAGGACTAGCATTTGAGTCTGAATCTTCTGGATTCTTCCACCATGCCAGCTCCCAGCCATGGGCTTGGGACCTTCTGTCTAGATTCTTGGCCTAAATTTCCTGGCCCCCAGGGGTTCTTAACCTGGGGCCTCTGGTCCATCTTCGGAGTCTGCAATGCCCCCAATGCTGCCTGTCAAATCGTGTTTACTTGCCTTTTTCTGAGGGGTGGTTCTACTGTTTTCTTTGGATTCCTAAGGTGATCTTTGACCCACCAAGGTTAAGAACCACTGCTAGAACCCACTGCACTGGCTTACACAGACAAATGGGTAGAAGTACCCCAGACCTTGAACAAGGTCCTGAAAAAGTCCAGGGCTCTGGGTCACTCCCCGTGGCCCTCTGTCTGTCCCATACTGTGTCTGGGCTCTGCCTCTGTCTGTGCAACCAGCGAGGAGCCATGGCTGGCGCGTATAGGGTTAACTGGAATTAACTGGAAAGGCTCTGAGTGTGGCTGGGCAGGAGCAGGGAAGCAAGCCAGGGTTTTGAGGGTTGCGGGGTTGGAGGCTGGGCAGGTATTTGGAAAAGCGTCAGCTACAGCTGTAAGTGGGGGGAAGAATGAAGCACCCAGAGAGTCTGGGGCTTGAGGAGCTTGTCCTTTGAGCTGGGGCTTTCCCAGTCGACCCCCGGATCTCCTTCTCAGCTCATTCCTGTTTTGCAATGAGTCAGACAAGCATGCGGAAGCCCAGGGTGACTGGTGCAGGGCTCGCACCTGCCAGGAACGCTCCCCCTGCCCAGGGCTCATTTGCATATGACTTTCCACAGCTCCTTTTCCCCTTGGTTCCAGCTCACCGAGGGTCTGACAGCTACTTTCCCAACACACACACAGCCCACTCTTCCAGGGCACTTTCCCGCACGCCTTCAACTCAACGATGGCTTTCTGGTCGGTTCATACTCCCTCTCCTGGGATCCTCCTAATTAGAGGAGCCTGAACTTGAAATCCAGGAGTGGAGTTTTTATAAGCTCGTTTCTCAGTGTGAGCTTGCCAGGTAGAGCCCGAGCTGTGGCAGGGGTCCCTGGAGGCCTAGGACATTGGTTGCATCTCACTTGGGTTCTTTTGATGGTTTTCCTTAAGTGACTATGGACAGATCACTTCTCTGTCACAGGGCTGCATCTTTGAAATCGGTTCCAATTTTATTCTCTCCGCTTCTAATGCTTTTCTGGAACTCAGTCCATGGCAGTTTGACTGTGTTATGTAGTGGTCTCTGAGAGGCGGCCCAGGATTGTATAGGTTCACGGTCACTGTGGGAAACAGGCCCGACTGGAGAACCATGAACTTCTGCTTATTAGCACACATTCTCCATCCCTGCCTCTCTTTGTCAAGTCTCCTTTCCTCCGACCTGCTTTCTCCAGCGGACTGGAAACACGGCTGGAAGAAATCTTCGTGGCTCCTATCTTTTTCATCAGAGAAAAATTGAGTCTCTCTCCCCACTTCCACTCAGGAAGTTCAAGGGCTGTATCAGCTGGGCCAAACAAAGATATGCTGCAGAAACAAACATCCCCTACAATCTCAGTGCCTTAAATATTGGAGGCTTATCTCAGGGCACAGGCCCCACCTCTTGTGATACTTGAGGTCCCGTAGCAGAGATGGATCAGTGAAGCTGGTCTCAGACTGCAGCCTGCCCAGGGCTGCTCAGATGGAGACGAGCACACGATCCTGTGGGGAAAACGTCACCTTGGGGAGCCAGAACAGAGTGACAAGGACACTTTCTTAGAGGAGCTGATGCTTGACTTGAACTCTGTAAGACGACAGGAATGAGCAAAGTGCGGGTGAGAGGGAGTGTTCTGGCTCCGGTTAAGGAAAAGGCACCTGCAAAAGTTTGCATGCAAGAAAGACCTGGAACATCCTGGAGAGAGTAAATAATTCACGGAGGCTCCCCAGGCCCTCTGCCTAGGAGACGTGCCATTCTGAACAAGCCTCTGTTTCCTCTTCTATAAATCAGGAACAGTGATTTGCATTTTATATGGATAGTTTGGAAATACTTATTCCAACCCTACAAAAACCTTAAAAACCAGCAACATCTTACAAGTTTTTTAGAATTGTTGTCAAATTTGAAAAAATACCAAATTCCTGTCATGAAGGAACTAGAAGATGTCAGGGTGTTTCAAGTTTTCTTGCGCAGCGACTGCTATTAAATACTCATTGAGTTAATGATACCATTGAGTATATCAATTATTTATTGAAATGATGATGCCAAGATGTCTTTAATGTTCTCATGGTAGTGTGTATCATATTCTCTTTATAGTTGTCAGTATTTCTTGACAAATCAGTAAGAAATTCAAATCTATTCCCAATATTTTTCTGTTTCACTTTTCATTAATTAGATCTGTAATCCAAAAGCCAAATTTTTATTTCTACTTAAAATGTGTCTCTTCTCAATGAACAAGGGTACTTTGGATTTTATCTGAAATTGATTTTGTTATTCTTCTCAGAGTCAGAATAATTTCCTTCGATTTCATTACTCATCTTTATTTCTTTTTACTTCATATGCCATATTTTATATGAATTTCCTCTAGAGGAAATATATCATAAATATATTTTATTTTATTTTTTTTAAAGATTTTATTAATTTATTTGACAGACAGAGATCACAAGTAGGCAGAGAGGCAGGCAGAGAAAGAGGAGGAAGCAGGCTCCTTGCTGAGCAGAGAGCCCGATGTGGGGCTCGATCCCAGGACCCTGAGACCATGACCTGAGCTGAAGGCAAAGGCTTAACCTGTTGAGCCACCCAGGCACCCAAGTATCTTCATTTTTAAATTTTATTAAAAACACATAATCAGGGGCTCCTGGGTGGTTCAGTGGACTAAAGCCTCTGCCTTTGGCTCAGGTTGTGATCCCAGGGTCCTGAGATGGAGCCCTGCATTGGGCTTTCTGCTTGGCAGGGAGCCTGCTTCTCCCACTCTCTCTTGTCTGCCTCTCTGCTTACTTGTGATCTCTGTCTGTCAAATAAATAAATAAAATCTTTAAAAAAAAATACATAATCATGTGACCCTTTGCTAGGGCTTTCTCAGGCCCTTAAAGGGGCCCAGAAGCTTAATCTTCTTTGAGTTCAAGGTAAGCCTGCCTCTCTCAGGTATCAGCTACATCTCCACCTCCTCCAAGAAGCCCTCTCTGAATGGTCTCACTGAACCCATTTTTCCCTCCCTCACTGCGTCGATCACATGGTACTGTATCTGTGGGTTTTACTCCTCTGTGTCCTCTTGCCAGGTCCCTGAAGGCAAGGACCCTTGCCTCCCTAGAACCTAACACTGTATTAAGTTAGATGCTAAAGTGTGGAATTCATGGACATGCATTTGTGCCATATACAAAGTCCTGCCCTAATTACTATCTACTATTACCATTATAAAAATTTTTAAATCAGACCTGATTCTTCTCCTCAAGCACATTTCGAGGGACACAGGATTACATAAAAATATACTTAAAAATTAGCTTATTACAAACTATTTCCTGTTACATATCCAGTCGGTTGCTTTTTTAAAAGAAAAGCTTTGAGGCAATTGTAGATTCACATATAGTTACAAGAAATAAGACATCTTGCATAACTATAATAACATATCACAATCTGATATTGATATTGGTATGACCCATTGAATTTACAGAGTTCACCAGTTTTGCATACATTTGTATGTATTTTTAGCTCTGTGCAATTTTGTCACATGTATAGCAGTTGCTTTTTAAAATTTCTTAATGTTTAAATATTTTTAGAAAATATTACAAGGTAATCATAAGTTGATTTGAAACAACACTGAATAAAGGTGCTTATAATCTTTTACTCTGAAGGCAGGAAAGACCCACTACAACGGTTAGAATGTACGTTTTTGAAAACTGTGTCCACATCGTACGAGATGGGCCAGTTAAAGGGGGCTACCTGTCAGACAGGGACTGTTGGCCACCTGCAGTGTTTGACGCCTCATTGAATGTATGGGCGAAGCACTGGGAGAAGACACCTGCCCCGACCTGCACCTTACTAGGCCCCGCCTCCCTACCATCAGGCCCCGCCCACTCCGCAGCCCAGCCAGGCGTTCCTCAGTTGGCCTGGGCCCACCACACTTGGCGGATTTGTGGAAGCTGCAACACTTAGTAGTTAAGAAAGCCATAAGCTCGGGGCACCTGAGTGGCTCAGTGGTTTAAAACCTCTGCCTTCAGTTCAGGTCATGATCCCAGGGTCCTGGGATCGAGTCCCACATAGGCTCTCTGCTCAGCAGGGAGCCTGCTTCCTCCTGTCTCTATTCCTGCCTTTCTGCCTACTTGTGATCTCAGTCAAATAAATAAATAAATCTTAGAAAGCCATAAGCTCTGTAGGCAACTCCTAAGGGCGATTGTCAAACAGAAGGCTGTCCTCCTGCCCTGTGCCTGACGGGCCCTTTGCTTGGGAGCTGCTTCCCAATGGTGGCTGTGGCCTCGTTTTTACCGGCAGTGGGTTTCTCTCTCTGCAGTGAAAGGGGATGAGCCCCGGGGCGCCGCCTGGGGTCACAGGTTTGCAGGGGCGACCGAGATCCCAGGCGGGCCGTAATGGACCTCCAGTTCTTCCCCGCCTGGGTCCTCCATGGCCGGCAGGTGGCAGAGGGGCCAGTCTGGGACCTGGACCGCAACGGCAAAGGGGAGTGGGACCCAGGCAGCCTAGCCCAGGGGACTGGTTGGTATTGTGTACTCCGAGTGCCGGTACCTGCGCTTCCAGTAGGACAAGGTGGAGGGCGGAGCCTGGCAGGGAGTGGGTGGGACCGTGTGTAAATGGGTGGGGCCTTGTGGTCGGTGGGCGGGGCTCATGTGTTGGCCTCTGGAGGCTGAACCAGAATTTGCTGAGACCTTCCTGAGAGCCAAGCCCTGAGAGTGGGAACAAAAACGCTGACAGCCGGGGAGGCAGACAGTAAACACATACTCACAAGCATGTAATCATGTAATTACAAGTTGTGAGAAGAGTTGTGAAAGGAAAAAACAAGGGACTTTGTGAGTCTCCTGGGGTCCTGGGGAGACTTCCTTCCAGAAGCTTCTTAGAATTCTGGCTTTGTCACTGATAAGCTGGGTGGGCAAGGCTGGCCATGGACTTTTGGGTCAGAAATGAGGCTTGACTCTAAAGCTTTGTGTAAACTGCTCCCAGGGACTCACGAAAGAGTTGTCCAGAAAGGTTGGGAAGCCTTGGCAGCTTCTTGGAATATGTGTTTATATTGATTTATATAGCTCCGTCTGTGCCCCTTATGCTATGGTCTGAATTGTGCCCCCCCCCGCCCCAATTTCATATGTTGAAATCCTAATGCTCAATGTGATGGTCTTAGGAAGTGGGCCTTTGGGCGGTGATTGGGTCATGAGGGTAGAACTCTCACCAGTGAGATTAGCGCCCTGATAAAGGGAGCCAGAGCTCCCTTGCCCCTTCCAGCAGCTGAGAGTACACGGGAAAGTCCGCAGCCTGGAAGAGCGCCCTCACCTGCCCATGCTGCCCCTCTGATTTTGGACATGGGTCAACGCAGGTGTGAGAAATACATTTCTGTGGGTCATAAACCGTCCAGTCTGTGGTATTTCTATGGCAGCCTGAACAGAGGCGGACCTCTTCCTTGGAGGTATTTTTTAACCTCTCCCAGAAGCTGGATTGGACTGGATTGGAGTGCTGGACAGAAGGCATACTGGTGAAGAAGGCAGTTTTTTGGTTTGGTTTTTTGCTTTTGCTTTTAATCCACTCTTCACATCAGACATCTAGAGCCGTGATCTCTAAAGAAGAGGGTGGTTTGCGTGCCTCTCAGGGATGTGCTAGATGATCTCAGGAGGTGTGGGAGGAAAATATTGGAATTTCTATTTTTAATTTTTAATCTTACCCTTTAAACATTTCTATTTTGGTCTGAAGTTTAGAACAGCACTGTCCAATAGAACTTTTTGCGATGGTGGAAATGTTTTATATCAGCACTTGAAATGTAGCCCTGTCCAACCAAGGAACTGAATTTTTAAGTTTTTTAAAATTTAAAGTAAGTTACCACTATATTGGATGGCACAGGTGATAGTGTGTGTTAGTACCGTCGTTTCTGTGCATGCATTGGTACATAAATAAGAAAACATTTACGCAGAGCGCAGCTTGTTGGTGGAGGCGTATGCAATCAAAAATGTTTACAAAGCACAGGGCCAGAGATCAAAATTAAAATCTAGAGCTGGAACAAAAGGACTGAAAAACCGCAAAGCTGGGGTAGCCACAAGGGATTAGGCAGAGATGTGTCCAAATTTAAAACCTCTGAATTGAAAGGGATCTTGTATGTAGCTCTTTAGTTTTCCCGATGAAAGTAAGCCTTGGGCCAAGAAAGGACTGAGACAGCTTCAGTCTTCGGCACGTGGTCGTCCCAGTCCAGCCTTTCTGTGTCCACCTCCTACCTCTGTGCTCGATTCTTCTCTCCAGAGCTCTTTTCCAATTTATGATGACACAACTATGTTCACCTGCATCGGTGGTCTCCTCCCGACAGCTGGACTGTGAGGTCCACGCTGTGTCTCTCGTGTACCGGGACCCCGGGTATGCGATGGGTGTTCAAAGTGCATTTCCTCAATAACTGGTTCGGGAGGTGGGTGCGGGGGGACCCCCGCTGGGAATACTGAGCGAGCAGGCTAAACAGATATTGGGACGTGGGGACAGAGATTGGAGACTTTGAGCAGTCAGCGCCGCGGTGCCAGCCTGGCAGTCCACACCTGGGGTCGGTAACTGTTAGTTAATGGTGGCAAGTCCAATGAACCTGGCTTAGAATTCCGGTCCTGTCACTTACAGTAGCGTGACCTTAGGGAATCTACTCAACTTTTCTAAGTATTTCATCTCTGCAGCTGTAAAATGAGGAAAATAACAATACTGTTTCTTAGAGTTGTGAGTTGGAGTAAAGACTATAAGGTATAGATCTCAAGCACTAGTACATGGACTGTACATACACAGACTGTCTAGTGCATAGTAAAGATTCTATGTAGTCTTTATTCAATGTCCATTAAATGAATCAATGACCTGAGCGATACCATGTACACACACAGGGTGAGGAAAGAGCCATGGAATCAAAGGACTGATATTCTTTGATGAAACACATTGTCAGAGCGTCGGCCGTAACAAGTCAGGTAGAAATGTGATGGTCCTTTAGAAAATATAGCGTTACTTACTGGAAAGCAGTTTGGTTGTAACAAAAGTCTTAGGAATGCTTCTTCCTTGTTTCCAGTAACTCCAGCTCTAGGAGTCTACACTAAGTAAGTTTTAAGAAATGCAGAGATTTTCTTACAGAGCCATTCACTGAGGCCATTACAATAAGGCCCAAATAATAAAGGCCGAAATAGTAAGCAACCTCATTCGTCAGCCATGGTCAGGGGCGGTGGGGGGATGCTTCAGGGGAGTAGAGCCCTGAGAGGCAATATTATGCAAGTGACTAGAAAACCAAGTGTTTCAGAATGTGCTGTCACAGAGAAGGGGGTCATGGTATTAATAATAAGTGTAAAAAGTAGGTAAAATTCCATGCAATATGATCACAATTGTAAAATATATTAAAAAAAAAAAAAAGACGAGGAAGACATGCTAAACTCTTAGCTACGATTATCTTTGGTGGGTAGGTCCATGGCAGTGGGGTCAGTCCACTGAGGTTCCCATCCCCGTCTTGGCTCCTTGGTGCCATTCAGCCGGCCACAAGAGTACCCTCAGGGTCAGCTCTCAGATGCACTCTTGAGACTGGAAGGGACTTCTGCCAAACCACAGTGTGATTCTTCCAGAAGAAGGCTCATGCTGAGGATGGCAGCCTGGGGGAGAGGGCACAACACTTGGGAGTTTAGAGAATCTAAATTTAATCTCTGGCTTGTCCGCAAAATAGCAGTGGGATTCGGGCAACTTCCTGTAGCTCTCTGCACATTGTTTTCATCATCAGGAAACTAGGAGTGGACTGAGGTGGTCTCCAAGGTGACTTTAGGCTTTGGCGCTCTGCTTTCCTTTCATCGGACAAGGATTTGTTGAACTTCTCCTCTGTGCCAAACACTGCTCCAGAGACTGGGGATAAATAGCAACCAAAGCAAAGGTCTGTCCTCTTTCTAGTAAACTCTATACATCATAATAGAGGGTGAGCGATATTTTTTGACTCATCACTTCCTAAAATGAGATTTTTAAGTGCTCCTGCCTTCCCTTCAACTCTTTTCTCCTCACTTTCACTTTTCAAACTTTCGTTCTTGTATTGTCAAGATGGAGACATCTAAATTCTGTTGGGTAATGATACTTACAGCTTCTCTACTTTATCTATGTGTCGATTCTAAAAATTTGGAATCAATAACTATTCTTCATCAAGTCAAGTCCTTGCCTGTGATTACATTTCCTTTTGTGTATAGCTTTTCATTTCCTGAAGTTTCCGGTTGGCTTTTTTTTCTGATACAATTTGCCTGTCTCATATGTTCATTTTATTTTTTTTAAAGGTTTTGTTTATTTATTTGACACACAGAGAGAGATCACAAGTAGGCAGAGAGGCAGGCAGAGAGACGGGGGAAGCAGGCTCCCACCGAGCAGAGAGCCCGATGCGGGGCTCGATCCCAGGACCCTGAGATCACGACCCGAGCCAAAGGCAGAGGCTTTAACCCACTGAGCCACCGAGGCACCTTCATATGTTCATTTTTAAAAGAAAACAAGCAACAAAAACCTACTTCCTCGTGGCAGGTGTGGCCGTTAGGGTTGAGGAGGGAGCAGAAGCTCTGTTCAGGGCATGCGAGACAGGATTTGTTATAGAAGCTGCGCCACATTCTATCTCCACCATGTGGGAAAGCTGCCTCCCATGCATGCACACACCCTAAATGTCTCTCAAATTCCTCCAACTCCTGCATCCTCCAAGACCTACAGCCTTGCTACTCAAAGTATGGTCTGCAGACCAGCTTCACTGGCTTCACCTGGGACATTGTTAGAAACATAGAGCACCAGCTCACTCAGTCCCATGGAATCAGTATCTGCATTTTAGCCAGGGTCCCCGGCATTTGTGTGTGCAGCGAAGTTGGAGAAGCGCTGGTCTGTGTCACTTTGTGGATTCTGCCATTTTCCTCCTGAATGCTCCAGTTCATTGCAAAGAAGTCCCCTGTCACCAGTGGCCCTAAAACTGTTAACTTTACTGCTGAGGCCCCAGGATAGACACTGTGCCTGAGAAGGCCCTGTCTTTGTTGTGATCAATGATGATGATAACAATAATACTAATAGATACTATCTATTGATTACTTACTGTGTGCCTGGTGTTGTGCTATGCATTTTATTTTTTATTTTTTAAAATTTTTAATTTTTTAATTAACAAATAATGTATTATTAGCCCCAGGTCTGTGAATCGCCAGGCTTACACACTTCCCAGCACTCACCATAGCACATACCTTCCCCAATGTCCTAACCCCAGCCCCCTCTTCCTACCCCCTATGCATTTTACTTTTTAAAGTAGGCTCCATGTTGGGCTCCAACACAAGGTTCAAACTCACAACACTGAGATTAGAGTCCAATGCCCAACGAACTGAGCCACCCAGACGCCCCCATGCTATGCATTTTCTATGCATTTTCTCATTTCACGTGAGCCTCTATGACATGACTATTATAATTATCCCCAGATACTAGATGAAAAAATGAGGTTTAAGAGGTGAAGTCACTGGCCCCAAGTCACACTGCAAGTTAATTGATGCATGAAGGATTCAGTTCCAAGCTTGTATGATTCTAGAATCTGTATCTTTAAACCAGGAGGACACAATGTACACACAAGCCTGCACACATCTCATGAATACAGCTGCTCCTCCATGAAAACGAGCCCTTTTCATGCTCCCTTCCAGGCACTGGCCTTGCAAGAGGACTAGTGACTGCTGCGTGTCTCCGTGGATAGATTACTCGTCTGGTGTTGCACTTTATATACATGGATATTGTTTTATATGTACACAGAATATTCTTTTGTCACAATAGAACTGCTGAGTCAGCCCCTTGGACTTCCAATTTTTGTGAGGTTCTACACTCCCTGGCTTCTTTTGTGTATGAGATTCACATACATTGCTGCATGTGATAGGGGCTGCCCGTTCTCTTTGCTGTGTGAGTTCACCACAACTGCCTACCTGGTCCAGTGCTGATGGGCATTTGGGCACCTTCCCAGTTTCATGCACTTAGGAATACAAGAATGTTCTAGTGCATGTCTTATGGTGAACATCTGGGTATATTTCTAGGAGTAGCATTGGTGCATAACACAGCACCTATTGTTATACCCAAATTTTCGAGTCCGAGAGACCACCAAGGAGCCAACACTGATGCAATCACACGAGGGTTTATTTGACAAGCTTAAGCTTGGGCCCAAGTATACCCGACACAGTGGAGTAGGGACTTGGACTCCAAGCTTAGTTAAGGCAGGGGTATTTATGGGTTCCTGTTACTAAGGTAGGGTGGGGGGGTCTCTGGAACCAAAGCAGGGTGGGAGTTCTTGTTACTAAAGCAGGGTGGGGGTCCTTAGAACTAAAGTAAAGTAGGGGAAATTCAGCCCTTGGGCACAGGGGTCTGAGATGGCTGCCAGAGCTAAGATGGCTGTACTTATGCTAAGGCTAAACCTGAGGTGGGATGGCCTTCATTTTTCTCGGCTTCCACACTATGCGTTCAGCTTCAGTAAAGACTGGTGTAGATGTACCATGTAACCACCTTCAGGGGCATATGAGCGATCTGGTCGCTTCTCTCCTTTGCCAACTTACTTGGTCTTCTGGCACTTTTCATCTTTTTCATTTCCGCCATTCTGGTGGCTGAAGAGTCAAAGCCCGTGGATTTCTTAGACCTCTTTAGTGGATGTATTTGTTTAGTGGTCACTCCTGGCTGCCTACCCCGAATTCACTTTCATCTCCTTTCCAACAGAACCCTGTTTTTTTCTCCTGTCTCCACTCCTTACCCTGGGCTCCAGAGGAAGCTGATCTTAGCCCTGATTACATGTCTAGGCTTTATTTAACTAAGGGCAACTCCTCTCCCTTTAATAATGTCAGTTCAAAGATGGGCAGGTGATCTGATTCCATTCAAAGAGTCTTCAGGAGGTTTATTGGAAGGATTTGGGAAGTCTTCTTAGCCTTGAGAGGGAGGCACGGGGCTAGATGACCTCAGATACAGTCACGTCTGCGTGTGACACCTGGGATGTCTGTCATCTTGCTACTAACTTGAGGTGAAGCGATGTTCTTTTTAACATCATGGAGCTGCTGAATCATACACTTCGAATTTCAGTTTGGGTGCGGAAATCCAGGAAACCTCCTTGAAAATGGAGTCGGAGCCCTGAAGGGGGCGCTCTGAGGCGCTCTGAGGCAGGTGCTCCCCCATAGCCTGCGTCACCAGCGAGAAGAAGGAAGGTCATTATTTTGACCAGGGAGCACATTTTCCACATAGGGATTTCATTTTCTGCCTTTTTTTTTTTTTAAAGATTTTATTTATTTATTTATTTGCGTGAGAGAGAGAGAGAGAGAGAGAGAGAGCACAAGCAGGGGAAGGGCAGAGGGAGAAGCAGACTCCCTGCTAACAGGAAGCCCAATTCAGGGGCTCAGTCCCAGGACCCTGACATCATGACCTGAGCCAAAGTCAGACGCTTAACTGAGTCCTCCAGGCTCCCCTCATCTTCTGCTTTTAAGAAAAAGAAGGACGATCCCTCCTTGCCCAGCAACAACACATCACCCACCGCCGGCCGCCAGCAAGAAATCACTGCAACCTCCAAGTCTTTTCCCACGAACTTTTATGCAACGCCCCCACCTCCCCAACCAAGTTTCCTCCAACAACCTAATAAAAGCTGACCTTCTCTCTCTCTTCACAACAGCCTGTGGTTCACCATAGCTTGCTTGTCCCAAGTGCAACGCCTCTGCTCTTCTCAAACTCGGTTTGCTAGTGAAATAACTGGTTAATTTATTTTTAACCAGTTAACTTAAGCCAGAGTGAGGAGACCTTTCTGTACGCCGACTGCTAATGGACACGACTTGTTTTAACGTTAGAGCCCATCAGCATCAGCCCAGAGCTCGGGGGCCCAGAAAACGCAGCCCCCTCTGGGCGGCTGCCGGGGAGGGAAACTTGGGTCCTCCCGCGGAGGCGAGCTGCCTCGGAGGCTGGTAGGAACCCAGAGAAAGAGCAGGAGCTTCGGAGCCCGGGGCTCCTGGACGGAGGCGAATCTCTGCTTTGTCCACCTGGTAGAGGGTGACCCTCGCCGGCGCTCCGGGAGCCCTAGTTCTTTTGCCCGTCAGTTGGGGGCTGGGAATCCCGGAGGGCCTCCCCGGGTGTGGGTTGGAATGAGATCTTAGTAGGCAGAGTAGTAGGCCGCTCCCGCCGACCTGCTTCTCCCCAAGCCTGCCCAGGGGTGGGGGTGGGGGTGGGCGCTGAGCCGGGACGGCCCGCCCCTGCGGTCTCCTGACCCCCCAGTGCGATGTTTCCTTTATCCTAACGTGACTCAGCCTCTCCGCCGCCCTGCGGAGGGATCGGCTCCTGTTTCCCGGACGTTTCCCTACAGGCAAGGCTTAAGTGGGTCCTGAAGGAGACCTGGGTCCGAGTTTCCTGGGTCATTTCTCTCCACCGGTGTCCCCCACCGCACTCCTCCGGGGGCGGGGCTCCCGCGAGCCCAGCTCTGTGCCGGGCTCCTGCGGGCCGTGCCCGGTGGCCGCCTGGGCCTTTGTTCGGCCGCACAGCCTCCTCGCCAATGGCCACTTTTGCCTATTTCTGTGGGCTGCCTAGCTGCAGAGAAAGGCCTTTGGGGGCCCTTCTCTTTTCAGCCAGCCTTTATTGAATTTCACCTCCATTTTGTCCCGTTGCCAAACAGGGACATCATTTATCTTGGACTTCACGTTGCAGAGGTCTCCAAGAGCTGTCGCTTTCCCAGCGACGATTGTTGACACACAGTCAATCGGCTGCTTTCCTCCCTTCCTCCCCCTCCCCTCCCCCGCAGCAGGCCATCAAGTGTCCACAGCTGTGCCCTTGATTACCCCGCCCTTTCTGGGCCCGCACCGGCGAGGGGACGAGCTGCAGCAGAGCACAGCCATTACCGCCGACGAAAAAGGACAATTTTCCAACATTTTTCTTTTCATCAGGGAACCCGACGGCACAAAGAAAGTGCATCATTTTATTCTAAATGCTTTTTAAATATGGGTCACTTGGCCATAATCAGCCCCAAAGGATGGAGAAGTTCAAAGCCTGAAAGCAGTCACACAGATCGGCAGGTTTTTGTTTTGTTTTGTTTTGTTTTTCTCCCTTGTAAATTATGTGACTTGACACCAGGAAGAAACGGGGCGGGGGCGTCTGTCTCCAACCCACCCGCGGCCCACCTGCACCTCCCTCCTCGCCCCACAGTGAGCGGGAGCAGGAGCCCTTTGCCCAGCCAGGAATGGCGGCCTGCAGGCCAGGAGTGTCTTTTCACTTTTTGCTCCTGTTTCGGGAAGTATTAGGATCAGGGGGCTTGAGGTCCGGTCCTTCGGGACCGGGTGGCTTTTCCCGCCTGGGTGGAGAGGAAGCCCTCGCAGTGTTTGCAGAAGAGTCGCGGTGGGGGCGGGAGGTAAGTCCCCAGGGCTGTGTCCCGCCCGGGCAGGGAGTGCACAGGAGAGCGGGCGCACGCGCGCGGAATGGGGGCTCCTCCGCCGGCTGCGGGGGGGGGGGGGGCCGCCCCCGCCCTCTTAGAGGCTTGGCCCCGCGGGGACAGTGGTTGGGGAGGAGACCCGCATCCGGAGGCCTGCGCTCCGGTCCCCTCCTGGCCCAATCCGGGCCCGAGGGAGCGCGCAAGAGGGGACTGGGGCGGCCTCCGCGGTCCAGGAGAGAGGTGGCCGGAACTGACCCCGAACCCGGAGGTGGCCCCAGGAGGGCACCTGGGCTCCATGAGGGCTGGTCAGTTTCCCAAGACATTCAGACTGGAAACTAGGGATGGTATCAAGGGGGCGCTCAGCAAGCCTGCCTAGAGATGCGGGAAGAAGAGGCGGCTCCCTTTGATGGCTCCCTTGGACCCCAGGGCTTAGGGTCTGCCCCTTAGCTTGAGGCCTCTTGGGCTGCCAGCAAACTAAGTAACCTAACCTTTGACTCCCATCTCCCCTCTGTAAATTAGGAGTCAAAACAGTGGCTATGCCTTAACATGGTCCTGAGGACGGTAGTGGGAATGATTGAAGCTAGGTGCATCTCTGTTGGTTCAGTTGGAAGAAGGAGCCTTAGAGGTCATCTCTCTCCCCCCAGGCACGCTGGGCCAACTGAGGACCCTGTAGGAACACAACCCCACTAGCTTGCAAGTCAAGGTATTTTTCAAATTCCAAGTCTCTTGAGATGGAAAGGACCTCTGCGGGACCAGACCAGGTGGCACTGGAGCACAAATCAACAGTGAACCCCTTCTCTGGGGACCCTAGCTCCAAATTTTGCCCTTAAAAGCCTGCTCTTGGAAGTTATTAGGGAACTGGGGACTTTGAAGCATTGGCTCCCTTTCTCCTGGGTGGTGCCAACCAGTAAAGAGCCTGTCTTTCTTCCCTGCAAAATCTGGGTGTCTGTTCTTACTGGCTTGCACGTATAGGGTGGGCCTACTGGTTGGGTCCCTTTGGGTGATCTTACAAATCATAGCGTCCTAAAGTGAGTGCTTACTGCACTTAGTCTACAGTATTGCTGAGCATTTAGAGGTGACAAATGGAGATCGGGAAATGGTGGCTTCCCTTCCCTCTTCTTTCCTTCCTTCCTGCCTCCCTGACACACGCAGGGAAGACTGGTGAGAACTTAAAAAATCCACCTGTTGAAGAACTGGGGCAAACCACGTGCCGACAAACACAGGGAGTGTGAGAAGCCTGAAACCCAGGGGCCTCCGTGTCCTCACCCAGTCCCGACCCTGTGCTGCTGGCTTGCTCGCGCTCCAGTCCCCCCCTCACCTGAAGGCGTCACGCGCGCTACGTCCAGGCCCCGCATACGGCCGGGGTCTTCGAGTGACCCAGCCACACTGAAGGGCCAAGCCTCTCGCCACCGAGCTTCCCGCTTATCAGTTGATTCTACCTTGTTGTCTTGTTCTGCTCCAGATTTATTATTTATTTTGGGTTATTGCGTAATCTCTATTCTGATAACGGAGTTGAAGTCTGTAATGATAATTCATCATAGTCTGCAGGACTTTTCTGGGCGCCCCGCTTTTGTGTTTGTTTTGGTCTGTTTCCCATGTGAGGGTTTCCTCCGGTCTCTGTTGTCCCTCGACTGCCCCTTCCTATTTCCGAGCGAGTCCGTGAGCACCAGCTGCGGGCTCCACCTGAGCTCGCTGTGCGCCCTGGGAGGCCTCGGAGCTCTGGCCTCATGGTCTCTCGGACTCTCGCCTTTCTCTCTGCTGCCCGCTGGATGTGTTGTTGCTTTGAGGCTCCGCGCTGGCTGTTCCCACTGCCTGGAGAGACGTCCCCCCCCCCCCCACCACGACCCCCTTCTTTTCACCTCTTTCAGGTCTCTGCTCAAATAACCCTTTACCACAGAGGCCCTGCTGCCCTGTGAGAAGGGCAGTGACCTTCTACGTGACCTACCTGTGCTTTAGTTAACGCGTCTCGTAGGGTGCTGATGGGCGGGTTTCCGGTGATGCTGTAGTTGTCTGTCTGTTTTCATCCAGAGGAGGCACAGTCCATGCAGTCAGGGTCTTTGTTTTGTTCACTGTGTGTCTCTGCTCGTGAAGCAGCCCGGGGCACATTAGTAAGTTTGATGCAGGCAGGAAGGAGAGGTGTCATCACTGAGCAGGGAAGGGCCAGGATCTGGCCATTTTCCTGGAAGAGCCCTAACCTTCAGTCTCTTTAGATCCTTTTTGCGGGTTTGTTCCTTCAGCTGCAGGAGTCCTCGTTGCCAGTGTCCTTGGAGTTGACTAGGAGAAGGTCTTTTTTCGGATCCTCCTGTTTACAGCAAAGTACCCCAAAGTACTTCCAAGCTGCATTACCTTACCCTGGGAGCTAGAATAGCGACCGCCTGGTTGTGTATGTATATAGGGGCGCAGGTGGGGGAGAGGAGCCCGACTGACGCCAGTTTTAAGCCCTAACCACACCCATATCTCAGAAATGCCCTGCATCTCTGAGTCCTAAACCGTCTGGGGTTTATCACAAGCACGTGCTGGTAACCGTTTCATTGGCTCACCAGGGAGGAAAGCCCTGGCGTGCAGTGTTGGCTCATTGTCACGGTGTAAGTCCTCCCACCGTAACTGAACTTAGGCTACCGCCATGACATCAGTGAACATGGACTTGGGAAGAAATGTGCGGTCGGGCACCAGTGTCACACCCTCTAGACACAATAGATGTGAATGACTTCAAGAGGGTAGATGGTAAGACCTAGTCCCTAGTAACATAAGAGGGAGGTGAAGACTTTTGAACAGCTCTTACCTTTGTTTTATTAAATGTTTGAAGTTTACATCATTTTTAATGATGGTTCTTTTTAACCAGCTTGTAAATTTCCTTAAAATTTGATAGCTCTAGTGCGCTGCCGAAAACTGGTTCTAGCATACATCATCATGCTTTTGGGTTCCCCTACCCTTGCACGTTTTAGTTTTTTGGTCTCTGGTATCTCCTTTCTATGTCAGTGATCCCTGGTTCATCTGATTTCCAGTTTCTAAAATTTTGTGAGTGGCTCTTTTCTGCTTGTCCTCTTCTGGACTTCAATCTTACTGTCCTAAGCCTTCCTGAAAAACATCCTTTTACTTGCAATTTCAGTGGTTTCCAGAACGTGGTCAAGGTAAATGCAGGTGTTCAAAGTGCTTTGTTTAACCAGAAAGGTCTGCAGTTAGAATCACTTTGAACTTACTGCACATGCAAGTTTAAAATTTGACTATGTTCTTTGGTTTATATGGACTCTCTCTTTTTTTGGCTGTTGAGTAGTTAGTAACCTTATATGGCTCACATAGACTTTTAGGATAGAATTTACTTCATTTAATTTCCATTGCTTACTGAGCTTTTGGTATGAAAATGGATTCCTTATAATACCACGGGAGTAACTTTTCTTTTAACCACCTAGAAATCAGACATTAATCCATAGTCAAGATTTTAGTTTCAGGGGTCTTTGTTTTGGGTAAAATGAGGTAGTGTTTTTTAAAAAATCTGTCAACGTTTGTTTTTCTTTCCTGAGTGTGACTCTATTCCCAGCAAGCTTATCTATCTGGAGGGAGAGGGTGGACGAGGAGGGAATTAGAATTGTTACAGCAGGAAAGAAGGAAATTCATGTTGAGGTTTTCTCACTTTGAAGACAAAATAATAGGCTTAAAAGTCACTTACTGTGAAAAAAGGATTTTATAAATTCCTTTATCTCCTCCTGCGCTATAACAAGACTCGGATGTCGGTAGTTACTGAAACGCGGCTTCATCTCTGCTCTCCGCACAGCTTTGTTGTGTATGGCTCCTTCCTTTAACGGAAAAATACCCTCGTGTTCTTCCACTACGAAGCTAGTTTGACTCTCTGTGATGTGTTGCTAAGAGTTCTAAGTCTTTTCAGTTACGAGAATTTTTTTTTTTAAAGTCTGAACCTTGTGGATCTCCGTTCCCCATGATGGCTGTTTTATTAGCAGAATTTTGACCGAGAAAGTGTAGCCAGTACAGACAGATGAGCGAAGGGCTACAGTGAATTCGGTAATGCTTATGGATGAACTTTTATTCATCACGGCAAGACGTATCTGCACAATATTTGTAAAATGGGAGAGCCCGTAAGTCTGAGACATTGTCTATTCAGTGTGTAAGGGATGCTCGGGGACCCCGGGGGTTTGTCATTCCTTGAAATAACCTGCCGCTCCACGCACCGACCCCCAGACCCAAAGATGCTTCTTTCACGGGTTGGCAGCCGCTGCTTTAGATTTCCTTCTCCCCAGAGTCCTTTCCGTCGGATTTGAAATGAGCTCTTGCTTTTTGTCCAAGACCTCACTGAATTTATTCTGTCTTCGGAGCACCTCTTGACCCCATCCTCCTCTTCCACACCTGTTGCCACTGCTGCAGTCTGGGCCCCGCTCGCCCTCGCAGGTGCTAAGGCGACAGACAGTTGGTCTGTCTGGTCTCGCTTCCTGCTGTCTGTCCCTCTCCAAGCCGAGCTCTGTACTGCAGGTGTTTCTCGCTGTGTCCTCCCCTTGCCTGAAATGCTGCTACTCCCCGTGTCCCGCCGGGGTACTTTTGTTTCAGTCCTGCTTAGCCGTGTGTGTCCTGCAAACACGTCCTTCCTGTGCCTTTTGCTTATGACCTTTCTTTCGTTTGAACCAGTTCTTCCGGCTACAGCAGTGTCTTCCTATACACGACAAGCTCGTGTTCAGCTCAGACGTCACCTATGAGATTTCCTCAATCAACCCCCACAAGCCTCCTGGGCCGTGACAGCCATACCTTTTCCAGGAATCCTGCTAGCACTTGAGCACAGGCTCTGGTGATGCACTTCTCGGAATGCGGACACCATGGGGAAAGGAACAGTCATGTTCGTATCTCCAAGCGCCTTAGTGCCTGGTATACAGCAGATGCCCAGTAAATGCTTCCTGAACAAACTGGTGTGGGTTGGTATGCTTATGAGGACAGGTCTCTTGCAGACTAGATCCTGAAGAGGAGTCCATGTGTTTTACTATAAAGCCATAGAAATGGAACAAGGAAAAACATGTTAAAATTATTTTCTCAGGTCTGGGTTTTTTTTTTTTTTTCCCATTTCAGTCTCTTTTGACATTTTTTTCCTTCCAGTAAGGCTTTATTTCGTCTGATTGCAAAAGCAGCACATAGCCTGGTATTTACATGGACATCAGACAGACTCACATTCAAATTTTGCTACTTAGTCGCTGTGTGCTTGATCTCTGTATGCCTTCGTTTTCTCCTCTGAATAGCGGAGATTATTATGATAGTTCTTCCTGAGATGGTCACGAGGATGAACTTAGTGTCCATAAATTGCTTAGTGGGGCACCTGGCGCAGTGATGTTTCCCTAAACATACGCAGCTGAAATTCTGGCCCGCGCAGGAAAGGTGGTCTGAGAGCGGGGGTACAGCCGGACTCCTTGGCCCAGGATCGTCACCGCGGTGCTTTAAGAGAAAACCTAAATCTGACTCCAGAAGCCTTGCATTAGAGTCCATTCTTGAGGCCGATCTTTCTCAGCCATGGTTCATGTGAGCCACAAAGCTCAAAATGGCCAAATGACTCCTCTCTCCCCCGAGGATGCACGTATGGGCACCATTCCGGGTGCCCGGGACTGCTGGCTGGCGGTCCGCAGTGCTTGATGGAGGACACTGGGGCGCAGGCCTCTCCCTACCCCTTCCAGAAAGGCTGCTCTGCTGCTTCTTGAAGAGCCGGGGCAGGGCTCAGAGGTACTGCCCGTCTTCCCTGAAAACCTCACTTTCTCCCGCCTTCTAAGGACCGCGGATAAAAGTCTCTCCCTCCCTCACCTACGCAATCTGTTCCTCAAACAGCGTTCCCTGGCTCTTACGCGGCACTGCGCTCACCACATAGCCTGTACTTCTGACAGGTGTCCCCGTCTCTTGAAAGAAGAACACGTGTCGCCCCATCCTCTTGCGCCTCTCTTTCCTCCAGGATCGCGGCGAAGAGTATTGCCAAGAAATGCATGTCATGCCTGGACTCTACAGCAGGGAACACTGACATCTTTTTCCTTCACACACAGATTTGTGAAAAGTCCTCTGGGAACCTTGCTACTGCCAAATGCTTCTCTTCCACAAAAACTATAGAATTCTCTGGGCACTTAATCTAGGCGTGTCATGATTGGTGCTGCTGAGGCTTCTAAAGATCGGTGCTGTATGGCAGAGCAAATCTGTGCCTCTTGGAGCCATTCCTATGTCCTGTCGCTCTTCAGTGCTGACGAAGGTCTTGCAGCCTCCCAGGAAGGCAGCAGACACCTTCTTGTGGGGGCCAGGGGGTGGGGACGTGATATCTTCTGTGTTAACAAGGAGTAACACTGGGTAGGCAACTAGCAGTGTCTACCGCAATCCATACAATGGAATATCATGTAGCCATTACTTTTTGAAGAATATTTATTGACATGGGAAAATGCTCACAATATATTAAAGAAGAAAGCAGGATACAAATCTGTAAATACAGTATGATCCCAGTCTTGTAATAAAATAAATTCTATATGCATAGAAAAAATACAGGACAGAAATACACTAAAACATTAACAATGATTATCTCGGTGGTGGGATTTGGGAGAATTAACTTTTTCTACATTTTCCAAACTTTTCATAAGGAACACATATTCATCTATTACTTTCATCATGGTGGGGGGGAGACGTCCATACTGGTGACACGTGACCCCTCGTATTGGGAGGCAGTGAGACCGACGTGGTGTTAAGGGGAGGCTCAGTACGTGTGCCACCTCAGTTGGTGTCCCCATTTATAAACAGGGCAGATAAGCCTTGTCTGCCCACCTCCCTGGACCACAGGTGTGGGGAAGGGGCCCCAAGTGTCTTCCTGTTACTCTGCAGCAGCAGCTCGGGTGCCTGGTCGTAGGATGCCGGCACGCCCTGCGTCAGAGGACGGGAGGGCTGCGGACACCCGGGCCCTCAGTGCACGGATGGCCACGGTGTCCTCCTCATCCCTGCTGCGGGCCATCGCGGCGGGCACCTGTCCGGGGGAGGCCTGCAGCCCTGGTCTCTGACCTCAGGGATTCCAGGTCCTTGTTTGAAAGCCAGTCCTGAGCAAGTCTACTCACAGATCACTCCGGGTCACCTCCCTGCTTATAAAGGTCCTTCAACTGGTTCTGCTGAAATGGTTATTGCTTAGAACGGCCCGAGAAGGCCTGCCCTGCAGCGCTGCAGAGTCCTGGGAGGCCTGGCGAGGACCCAGGTGGTCAGGGTGGCGAGGGGAGGGAGGTAGGTGTTGGGAGTCAGGCCAGCCAGACTTGGACTCCTGTTTGCTGTGTCACTGGGAAACCGAGGCCTGCCAGGGATGGTCTCTAACAAGAGATGTGATGAGGTTACTTGCGACGAGAGACATGGAAAGCGCAGCACGCAGTAAGCACTCAGCAGATGTTAATTTTCTTTCCAGGGGCAGAATGAGGTCCTTCCTCTCCCCCTGCAAATGCTCTCTTTAAAAACAAAGCTTAGTGGCTAGTGCCCAGCGCAGGGAAACTCAGTCAGACAAACTCCTTGAGAGCACAAGAGCACAGCTACTTAAGCAGGACTGAATAGCAGATGCTATTTCAGTAAACATGTCTTCATTTAGGTAAGCGAACAGGCATGCCAAAGCTATTTGATTGTAGAAATTATAAAAATACTTTAAAAATGCATTTGTAGAGTGAAGTAACAAAAATACTTTTTCTAAACTTTTTTCACATCATCTAAATTTATGAATTGCTGAGTTTCATTTTATTTACTATTAAAACATGGGTCATGTTTTAATGTCTAACTATCTGGATGAAAATCCTGAAGCGTACTATATTCTTCCTAGCCTTTTATTCTGGAGTATTCTGGACTTACTCAGTTTTGTAAAATAAAGTCCAGGTCCTCTCTCTGAGAATTTGTCTATGGGCCATACTGTTGGTACAGATCTTTCTGGGTTTACCAGTGTCCTTTGGGAAACAGACCGTCCCAGACTTGCGAAGCCTGGTGTAGACTTCCTCCTTCCTGCCTTCCTATCTGGGTTTCAGCTGGCCTTCAGCAGTTTTCTGTCCACCTGCCTTCTATGGAGCAGCCGCCTGATCTGCCTTTCTTTTTTTTTTTCCTTTTAAATGGGCTTGAAAGACAGACAGACAGACTCAATCTGTTAGAAATGTATGCAAATTTTAGTAAAGGGGTAAAAGGAGAGATTCTTGAGGATCTCTCCTCTGAGTAAATTACAAGAAACTCTAATGATCTCTTTGGCAGCTCAAAGGCCTTTAAAAACTCCATCCTTGAACCATTGTTTTGGCAGAGAAGGGATGTCTGGATAAATGACATTTTCCACCAATACATGCACTTTACCTATCTTTAGAAGGGGATTATGGTGAGACAATGGGTGTGAAAACACTTTAAAAATGCATGAACTCTGAAATATTGTTTGCCCCATGTATCTATAAAGAAACACACACAGATGGCTAAATTGAATCAACCCCAATGTTTTATTTAATTTAAAGTTTTAAAAGGCAGTGGTTAAGCACATTATCTACGTGTATATATGTATGCATGTATGTACACACGAATGTGTACATACATGCGTACATATACACAAGGAAACCAACCCCTTTCAGCTTTAGCCACTGAAAACTAGGCCCACTGTCTATTGCAGGATTCATATTCTACTTCTTCGTATGACCAATTCTAAAAGTAAAAATAAACAGCCTTAATCAGTTTAACAGTAACTATTTGTGTTTCTTTTTTTTAAATAAATAAAGTTACCATTAAACTGATCACATATGGTAGAAAGGTCGAACACACAAGCGCACACACAGTCCCCAATGTACAACCTGTGACCTATGAATGACCTATATGTACAAATGGGTGCCACTGACCCCCTCCAGCCCCAGCAGAGGCCGCTCCCAGCACGCTGGGAGTCCCCCCAGCTCTGCTGGGTTGGAGGACGTGTGTCCCTGGCACCCCGAGTTAGACCTCAGAATGCATGCTCCCATGCAATGATACAGATGGGGTTCAGTTCTCTGGTACTAGTGTTAAGGTACATAAGAAAGAAACAGGCATCTGTAGCTGCCTCAGAACTAAACCATCATTTATAACCCTTTATAGGGAGAAATGTATTCTGAAGTTCTCGATAAGGGACCTACAAACTTTTAGAGTGTAATCAGTTTGCAGGCCTGGGGCTGTGCGTGTGTGGGTTTGTGTGTGCATTTCCACGTATTTGTACAAAACTGAAATGAAGAGTGGGACTAGGTTTTTGGAGCAGCTGCTCGGCTTCCATGTAGTCAGTCCTGATCTAGCAAGTCACTTGCCTCAGCCCTTACATGGAGGCTCGTTCTGCTTCTCCCGGGCCTCCGTCTGCTGGAGAGATTTGGAAGAGGCAGCTTTCACAGGCGAGAGGAAGGCCACGATTAAATCTTCCAAGAACCTTGGCGAGCAGAACGGCCGGATTCAGCCAGGGCTGCTTGATCAGATGAAGTCCTTCAGTTCCATCCTGATGAAACGGAGCTCCTCTCTGTCCGCGGTCAGCCCCTGCCGCTCCGTCCGAGTGCAGCTCTGGACGAATGCCTCGGTCTCGCGAAAACACAGGATCACCTCTCAGATATGCTGGATTCTCAATGAGTAAACCAGTTAATGTGTTTCTAGCCAAAGCAAGGGCATAAATGTTTTAGAGAAAAGACTCCCCTGGAGCTACAGAGAAAAGATGCTGATAAAAGCAATATTGAGTTGGGCAGGTGACGCTTTTAGTCTGTGTCAGAGCTGGTCTCTTCGATGACAGAGTACTGGTTGAGTGCTTCCTCCAAAGGCGTTATTGTCCCATCAGGTTTTAGTCCCATTGGTTTAAGCAACTCCTCTCTGGAAAAAGAGATAAAAGAGAGAAAAAAAAAGTATTCACCAGCATCACACACACACCCCTCCCCCCCGCCCAAATCCACATCCTTTTAAAAAGAAAAGTCTTTAAAAACCAAAGTATTTTTCCTCAAGCTCTCTGTGTGTTTGTAACAGGAAAGATGAAAGGGGCATGGAAAGAAAAAGAGGGAGATAAAAGACTTCATTCACACAGGCCAAACCTACTAAGCCAATTAAAAGTATGAAAAGTCAAGGTCTAAATGGGCTCAGGACAAGGAGCAGGTCTCTTCTGTTTTAAATAATTAACTTTTTTTTTTCCTTTTGTGGATTCATTGTTTTAGTGAAGTTGAAGCTGCCAAAACTTCATGGGTCCCAGTGGGCCCAGGGTACAATCAAGTGGCTGATTTGATCCGTATGGATTTCGTTCAGTGGAATAAATCTGTCAGATTTGGTTTCGCCTCTCCAGCCTCTAGGGATACATAAGTACTTCTCAATTCAATCCAAGTCAACTGGCCTTCCCCAACTTTCTCCCGCCCTTTGATTTCCTTCTCTCTCTCTCTTTCCTTCTTCTTTTCTTTTCTTTTTTTTTTTTTTCTTTTTTAAACACCCCTGCTTTTGTTTGTGGCAGTTTAATTACGGGATTGACAGCCATTTTAATCTCTTCAAAGCTCCCCAACTGCCTCTTTTCAGCTAATCCAATTACATCTACTCCACAAGTTACAGCCTCATCTAAAGATGATTAATTATTGATTAAGTCAATCAAAAAGCATTAGGAAAGATTTATTTAATCTTTTCATAGGCTCTTACTTATTACATGGAGATTATGGCAAATGTACCTGTTGAGTTGCTGACTCCAGTCCTCCTCCCACCCCCAAAATGTCAGCGGTGGACTTTAAGAGTAGCCTCAAAGAGGCACAGGAGCTGCTTAAAATTCATTTCTCAAGGAAATGGGCATCACCCCCCGAGAACACGTCTATAACCAGGGACCCGCACGGCGGCAGCTGTGATGCGGCGGGATCCGGAGTGAAGGGGTGTAGGGAACGGTAAAGCTGCTTTCCCTTTACCTCCCTGCTGTTGTCCCCGAGGACAGCACAAAGAAGGGCTCCCTCCGGGAGGCCTGGTCACACAGTAGTGTGAGGTTAGGGGCACCCCTGGGGAGGGGTAAGAACAGCTCCGTGGCCCCTGGATACACCTAAGCAAGCAGCTCTGGCGAGCACCAAGACTATGTGAGTAACGGGAGGGCTGCCGGGCTGTGCTGAGGCTCCTGAGTTACAGAGGAGGCGATGTGGCTCCTGGTCCAAGAAATGGGGTCCGAATCACAGAACTTGAAAGGGCCTCAGAGATCATTTAGTCCAACACCCTTGTTTACTAAATGAGACTGAGTGACTTACCCAAGGTCACACACCTAGTGCCAAGCAGGGCCTGGGACACAGGTCTCCTGCAGCCCAGGCTAGTGCTCTTTGCAGTGTACCATATCTGGATTAACTGCTCTAACTGCCCCGCAGGAGCGCACTGAGTTCAGCGGTTCAGAGTCCGCTCAACACCTACATGCCAGAAGCTAGGTCGTACCCGGGGCCGGGAAGGGAAGGGGGGGCACGGTGGTCCTCGAGGAGCAGGTGAAACACATATGAAAAATAATTCAGAACATAAGGGGGTAAATGCTGTCACAGAATCATGAACAAAGAGCTGGCAGCTCCGAAGATGAAGCACAGACCGAACTGCCTGGGGAAGGGAGCGACGGCATCACGAAGAAGGTACCCAATGCCGGGCAAAGGAGGCACAGAGCCTTTGAGGCTAAGGAGACCGTGTAAAGGGCTCTGCATGGACCCACCTACTTGTGCGTTTTGCATCTTGTTTTGGGTTATGTCCATTTCGCTGTGCTCCCACGAAGCTGTGAAAGGGCCCAGTGTGTGGAGAGTGGTGAGGTTCAGTGAAGGAGGGACAGGAGGGTAAGGCTCAAGGGTAATCTGGGGTCCAGCAGGTGAGTGTCTTAAAGGTAAGAGTCAAGGTGAGGAGTTTGGGTTTTTCTCTGTAAGGGATGTCCCTTCTGTTTTATAGGGCAGGGTCTCTGGCAGCAATGTAGAAGGCGCACTGGACCAGGGAGAACCTGGTGGCAGAGAGACCAGTCATGAGGATGTCACCGTACAGTGTGGATGGGATAAGAGATGGGATAGTGGGCTTGTGGGGCTGTGACCCACTGGCAGGGAGAGGGCCGGTGAAGGAGAGACGGGGGTTGGGGCCGTGGGTAGAATGTCCCTGTGGCCTCCGGCTCAGATGACCAAGAGGATGGCGATACAATTCACTGGAGCAAGAACACAGCAGATGAAGCAGATTGTGGTGGGGAGATGTGGACATCTCTCAGGACACAAAGAGCCTGAGGCCCTTGCCTGAGAACCAGGTAGAAATGTTTAGTTGAAAGCTATAAACAACCCGTTTCCATGAAAACTTCCCTCTAGCACTGATATATCTCCCTTACCTACATTTTTACAACATAGTTGCCTACTGCTAAGTGCGTGTGCTGAAGGATTTTGTGATACTAGACACTACTCACTAATGACGTAAAAGGACAAGGGGGTAACCTGCTGGGAATAAAACACTGATGCATAAGAAAGTTGGAAAGTCTAAAGGGGCCTGTGGAAGAGGGTACAGTAAGATGGGGTAGGGAGGGAAGGGTCGGGGTACATGGAAGAAGGACCCTGGATGGGACTAGAGACGCCAGGAGACGCTGGGTGGATAGGCCCCCACCCCACCCCGCCACCAACACAACTCCGTGTCTGTGATAACAGGACGATGCTGGGCTGGCTACCAGCTGTACAAAGTAGCTCTCACCTTCTCCAGACCTAGGAGGAATATTTTCAATCAAGTCCATTGGTTTCATCCCCTGCTCCAGTTTCATGATGGAAATAATTAAGAACATTACAGAAGTCCCATGGCCAAGTTATAGTTACTCGTCTATGGGATAAAGGGGCCCATATTTTAATTCTCACCTGCAAACTATTCTTCTCAAGCATTTAGTTTTTGGGCCCTTTGTATCACCCTCTGAGGGCACCACAGGATACCTGGACTTAACGGAAACCTCTGTAGGAGAGGTGGCAGTGATAACTGGCCCTATGACCATATACATTTGTCAAGTGACATAAGATAGCGATGTGATACACTGTACAAAAAAATATCTGGAGTCAAAATGTCTGTTTGGAACCTTGTCTCTTCACTTACCAGTTGTGTGATCTTGGGCAAGTCTGAGTCTCAGTTTTCCCATCTGTGAAATGGGGATAATGCTAATACTAGTTCTCCCTACTTCCTAGTGATGATATGAGGAGTAACATCATCATAACAGAACCATAACAGAACCAGTGGTGTTAGCAATAAAAACAGTGATGCAGATCAAAGAGTTCTATGAACTGCAAATGAGTCCTAAATATTAGTTGTTGTTGTTACTGTGGTACAGTGAAAGGTGCATTATAGATTCTGGAGTCGGGCAGACCTAGGTTCTAGTCCTGGGTCCACCAGTCACTAACAGTAAGACCTAGAACTCTCTGAACTTCAATTTTAGAAATGGGATAGAAATACCCACTTCACTGAATTGTCATGAAAAGGTCACTATACATATAAACCGGAATGTAATGGCCGGAATGTAGGTGGAACTGCGGGTTGCATTTCCTGTCTTTATGTGCTATGGGAGGCTTCCCCAAGCCGGGTGCCAGCACTCTGGGAGTAAGGCGGGGGAGAATATGTAGAGGCAAATAAAAGACATGGTCCCTGTCCTCAAGAAGCTTTTAGTCAGTTCAGAAGATAAAACACACACACATTAAACAATATTAAAAGAATTACAGAACAGCAGATCAACAAGCTCGAGATGATTAACAGGCAGAGCCCTGCTTTCCCTACGTTGACAGTTTACCAATATACTCTCATTGTAATTAAAACATGTTTAAAGAAAATTTCTTGCCCTGTTTGGGAGTGGAAGGAGAGAGGATGTCTCACAGCTATGTGACTGTTTTTTTTCTGCAGGACTCCAGGCTTACTTGTCACATTCCCATCTCAACGTTTCTAATCTTCCCTCTGTCATGCAACTAACAGCCCACAAATACCCAAATGAAATCTTTGGTATAGAGACTCACTCCTAAAAGGTCTGATGAATGACCTGGTTATACTAGACTGTTTCACTGAACTTATTCACTGAGGAAGATATTGTATCTAGATATCTAGATCAGCAAGATGTGGACGGAGAATGGGAAGCAATAATGAATACCACAGAAATGTTTTCCCACCGTCATCTGGGTCATGTACATGTGGGAGGGACACGAGGAGGACAGGATGCTGATCACAGGCTCCTTGCAGGATACGGACTCAGGGCTAGACTGTAATGGCAGGGATGCACATGGATTCATGGGGAGAAAGGCATCCTAGGAGCAGAAGAATTAGTCAAGCAAAGGCACAGAAGCAAGAGTTAGTTGTGTGCAGAGATTGGCAAGCAGGCTGGTTTGGCTGAGGTAAGGGAAAAAGAAAGCTCAAAACAGATCTGGGGTACAAAAGAGGATCTGAATGGAGACTTTGAAATCCTAGGTTGACAAGTCTGGATTATAGTTACAGAGGTGTTTTTGTCTTTTATTTCAAGGGCCCCACATCTAAGAATACTTATTAAAATAATTCTCATTACAAAGTTTGAAAGCTATGAAACCGTATTGCCCTGACATTAAAAAGAAAATGTTCTATGCTATAAGTATTCAATTTTTATACTCTTATGTGTCTAGCACAGCACCTTGCCAATAGCGGGTCCTTCATAAGTGTTTATGGACTAAACTCAATTGCAGTTGATGTTATCTTGTTTTTTTATCTTGTTATCTTGTTTTTTATCTTGTTATACAAGATGTTATCTTGTATTTTATGGGGCTCCTAATAAATAAACCATGATCATGAGAAAAGCTAGATCTTTAAGTAGAAAATTCATTTTCATCATCAAGATTGACAAAGTTAGGAAAGACAGCAGCATTCTACAGGAAATTCTGCATAATGCTTTCCAGGGATTTCTTGTTCTCTGCTAAACCATGAGCAACTTGAGGGCAGAGTCCATGTCTTATCTGGCTGTGATGTGCACTATCTAGTATAGTCTGGGGGCACACAGTAAGTGCTCAGTAAATGCTTATTAAGAAGCTATAATACATGGGTCATGGCAAAAATGGAGAATGGTAGAGAACCATTTGTCAAGAATACTTATATTATTTTAATTATGATTTCCCTGATGAGTCTATGTCATTAGACATTCTGACAGCGCAGCAGAAGTCAGGCCCCCTTTGTACCACACAGCCTGGAATTCCCAACCACTAACTAGTGTAGACTCAGCTTCTTACATATGTGGCATCGGGAGGTCTAGATTCTAGTCTCAGATCTCCCTCTAACTTGCTGGGTGTCCTTGGGCAAGTCATTTCCTTCTCAGGGCTTGAGTCTACCCATCTATAAAATGAAGGGGTTGGACAAGATGATCCCCAAGATTCTATTCTAAGAACCAAAATATAGGCTACTAATTAATTTTCTTCCATTTAAAAAGCTGCTAGGTGTTTAAGACACTAAAAGTCAATGCTGCTAAGCCTTTGTTTCTAATCAAGATATATATTCTAAGCCTAAGAGTCAAACACAGCATCCTACCTGTAACTGACCGATACCAAGATGAGAAATCCTTTCTGCAAAACTACTGGCAGATGATTAGAATGATTACAAAAGTAAATCAAAGCAATGGCAAGTGTTACAAGGAAGGATCTAAATTCAATCATGGCCCTCAGTAAACAGGCCATTTCATGAAGAGCTACTGGCCCTAAATATGAAGGTCACATCTAAAAAGGATGGCTAGGTGTCAGATAATATGTACATTATGGTTAAACGTAGATACTATATATTGAAATGTGCATCAGGATTAAGATATTCACATAGCAACAACTCCTTCATACTTACCTTCAATGCTATACACAGGCCTTAACACAAGTTAAGACTGCCCTCGTTATCATCAAAAAGTACAGTGATGTCTACTGGATAAAGAGCCCATTCTAGGCACTGTGACAGTATCATGGCGGGCTTCTCATCTGATCAGGCATCTGGCCAGGGAAGAGATAAGCCTCCAAGAATGTTCAACTGGAACGAAACATCATTTAGAAATTTGATCTTACTAAACGATAAGGAACCATAATCTATAAGGGCTTGGCCAGGCACGAGGACATAGATAAAACACGTCCAAGGAAGGAAACCCTATTTTGCCCAGCCTAACCCTTGGGACTGCTAATAGAAACCAAAAAATACTTCTTAGATTTGGGGGTGGGGTGGGAGATTATGGAATTTATACCATATTTAAATTTTTCATTTTTTTTTTCTTCCCCCAGAAATATATTAACATTTTCCTGAGCCACCATTTCCCTATAAAGATGGTCCTCTGCAATGCCTGGGCTTACATAATTTCTCAGAACCGAAGGTTCCATTTCTTAGGGCTTCTGGTCCTATATAAGTCTTTCCCCCAGAAATGACAGTGCAATATTGGGGCTCAGACACTAACATACCCAATCGCACACTATAGAATAGGCCAGATGTATATGTGTATAAAACACCTTACTTGACCTGGAAGCAAGAGAATACTCTTGCCCACAGCACATGTTTTTGTGCAATACAAACAAAGCATTCAATTCAAGTGTACTTGTTGAAAACCAGGACATAATTAAGCAGTTGGTAAAATGCATTCTTGTTTCCCACTTGCAGATCTCCCAAGAGTCCCTTCGAATTTACCTATACGAGTTTCAGCTTCCCGCTTGCCACTTAGCTTGATAACGACTCAAAAATCATTCCCTTGTTTTCAAGGGCTCTTCTTTCTTGTCTGCTCTGTGTACTACAGGGCAGTATTGACACATGGAATTAATGACAGGGTCTGTAATGAAACAACAGTCATGCAAACACCAGTCTGCTCTTTTGATAAAACAGCATGTTAGAGACCTATTCACCTCCCTCTAATTGAGTACTGCATAATAGTTCCGATCCTTTCATGTAATATATTTTGTTCTATGATTAGAAAAGAAGAAAGGGGGAAACCTGTGAGGCATTGCTTCCTTCAATTGCCCCCTGATTAATTCTCTGTTTCTAATGAGGGTGGCTGCTATTTAGGCAGGTTCTGTTACATACTTGTTTTGTTGACTTCTGTACAATGTATAACAAAACCCACGATGGGATAATTGGGAACCATTTCTGTGGTACAGGGACTCCTGCTCTTAATGTCAGGTCGGCTTGGAAAAAAAGAACCCTGACATTTAAAATTAGCCATTTCATAGTTAATTCCTTTTCACATTTGAAAGACAGGATGAGAAACTGGTAAATAAAGAAAACATTTTTAATGAACACAGAGCTTTTCCAAAAATGCCTGCTAGAGTGGAGCCTGTGCTAGCCCAGAGAAAGCAGCTCTGTAATCTTTGCTCTAATTCCAAGTCTGAGAGTGCATCTTATTTCAAGATTTCGGCGTTCCCGCAACAGTTCATAATCCACCAAAGTACAGTGGACTGCCTAATAACCTGTTGATATGCTTACAAGTGTTTATAACCCCTTTTTCTCTTAGAAAAATATTGTAACTTTGGCCATTGCTTAACAAGTCGAGTTACATGCTGGGCAAGAATGTCCTTTGGGCTTGGACCCTGATCCTTCAACTTTTGTGATTTTCCATCTAATGGCTTCCTAGTGCCGACTGGGTGCACTGATCTTTCACTAAGGCACGAACCCAGTACATTTGAAGGGGTATGGTGGCTTTTCCATAGCAAATTTGAGGTCTTCAGGCTGCTTCTTTCAAAATAATTCTGAGATCTTCCCTCAGACCACACCATCGTGCTTTGGGGCTGGGTGCAATTAGGAAGGTAAATATGTCGCATAAAAATATTTCCATGACAAATGAATGTGGCATAATGAGTGGATACATATATGTAGTCCACTACTTTGGACTACTTTCTGCTTTACAAAGGAAATTAGGAGTTGCCTAAATAGTCCCAATGGAAAGCCTTTTTAAAGTTAGATTTTCTTAATGTGATTGTAGTAAGAATTTGTTAGAATACCTGTAATCATTCTCTTTTTAAAATAATTAAAATAACTTACATTAACATAGAATCACAGCAATTTTACTGGTTTCCTTCATATAAAGGTGTGTGTGTGTGTGTGTGTGTTTGATATCAACTATTTATTTTAGCACCTCAACTGAGAAGACCTCAACTGTGGAATGAGAAAGCAGGAATACACGTCTTCCAAATCTTAATCCTCTTCTCAGGTAAAGATGCTTACTATTGGTCTTTGTGCTTTGCATTTACTTAAAATTTAGACCATCTTATTTAAAATCAGACTGACACATTTCTGATTTTCAAAATAACCTAAGTTCTAGCGTCATAAGACTGAGAACGGAGTCCTGACTATGTCATTAATCAGGTGCCTGATCATGGGTCAGTCACTTACTGATTGGTCCCATTTATTCTTCAGTGAAATCCTTGCCCTATCTAATTCAGAGGGCTGCTTCACTGATCAGTGAACTACTTTTTAAACTTGAAAGCACTAAATAAATATTAGTTTTTTATCCTCATTTCTGTTAGAAGATCACATGCAAAGCTTCTAAAAATCTGTTACCTACCTCACATTAAATAGCATGGTTAAAAAAATATGTAGAAAGAGATTTAGGGACAGTGCTAAAGAATCAAATTTAGTTTTATTCTTAAGTGAGGGTATTCTTTTTTCTTGGGAATTTCTCTATAGAATTTTTCTATCGTGTTGTCCAAATTAGCAAAATAAATATTAATAAGAGGTCAGCATGCCAAGTGACACTGCTGAATAAAGCAGGAGAAACAGGAGTTCTTACATGCTTTCCCCAATTAGAAAGACTTAAAAGTTGAAGGAGGGTAACTAAGAGCACAAACAGCCAGGGACATTCTTACGTGATGTTTCTCTAATAGATAGAAGCTGTTTCAGCTAGTGCTTAAACCAAGAGCTCAAAGTAGTCATTCCCACTACTGAGGTTAAAGGACAGTGATTACCAACTTGCAGTACAAAGGTCACATGAAATCCTACCTGGAGATGCCTAGCTGGTGGAAGGGCCCTCTTTAACCTAAAGATACATAATATCAAGTTTCTCAAATCAATGTTTCCTTTCCACTTTAAGGGTCTATTAATTTAACTGGGTCCAAGTTCCCTTAATGGAACTTCCAGGCAACCTTACAGTGTATTTTAATGAGGTAGAATAGTGCTGCCACATGTAAATATAATGAAAGCTACAAATACAAGCCATATATGTAGTTTTAACTGTAGCCGCATTGAAAAAGATAGGTAAAATTGATTTCCATATATTTGGCTAACACGGTATATTAAAAATATTATTTCAACATAAAATCCATATTAAACAATTGAGATATTTACATTTCTCTTTTTATACTGAGTTTTCGAAAGCCTGAGTTTTTAACCCTATTGGACATCCCAGTTCAGACTACCCACATTTCAAGTGCTTAGTACTCCTATATGGCTTGTGGTTACTATATTGGACAGCACAGATCAAAAAGATTTTCTGGTATACACAATTAAGATCTGTACATTTTTGTACTTACACTATATCTCACAATGCTTAAAAAATAGGATGTTTTGGAAACATACCTGAAAAACATGTCCCTGACTAACTTATCATAAAGGTGGATATAATCACAATTGTTGATATTTTTGTAAGCAGAGTAACTTATTCATAGGGAAAAAAATTAGATATTACTTTTCAGTTAGCCCATCCCAGCTTTAATAAGTCTAAAAATTATCTCTGGATTAAAGAGAACTATTCCCATATTTGGAACCTACATTTATTAAGAAAGCCATTCCCAAATACTGCACAATGGCTGGCAAATATATATATATATATATATAAAATATATAAGAAAGAAACGGGAAAACAATTATTTAAATTTTAGATTCTGATAGAATATGTAAGCAAAATGCAATGCACCTTGTTAAATGTGACCGGGGCGGGGTTGGGGGACGACAATAGATTAATCCGTGCCTGGTTCCAATTAAGGAAGTGAAGGGGCCTAGAAAAGTCAAAAGAAAATCGAAACTTGAAATATTTTTTTCCTTTGGTTAGTTTGAGCTTAAGCCAATCAATCCTCTCTCCCTTCTTCTGGAGGAGGCTGTGTGACTGTACACGAGCTGTATGCTGTAGCTAAGGTGAACGCAATTGTATTAGCCGCATTGGACTTGCTTAACCACACAGTCCCCATTCTAATCTCCCACTTAAGTTGCGGGGGCTTATTTTTTTTTTTTCCAATTCAAAGAAGGAAAGAGGAGGTGGAGAGGAAGGCAAATTTCATCCCCCTTTTCACCTCTGTTCTCGTATAGAAAGCTCCATTTAACATTTTTAATGTCATGCTTCAGGACTTAATGTTTATGATATATATTACAGTGATTACTTTAAAGAAATTATGTTCCCTAATATTTAAATGAGTCAGTCGTAGGCCAATGTACTTTTATGGAATTCCTTTCCAGTCCTGAATTTTATCATATCTGGCCAAGAAATGGAATTGACAAAGGTGTTAAACCATGTAGGCTATTTTATAGAGTAAAAAACTGGTCTACAGATTTGGGGATCAGCTGTGCTCATTATTTCATCATTACACAGTAGGGGAACCACAGGGTGCAAGGCACTGTACTAGCTAGACATGGTGGGATTTATAGGGTTCAGATTATTTTCAAACTCATAAGACCTCTAGGTCCACAGCGAATCCCCTTACCTACATCTGTCACAAATACAATCCTTAAACACACACACACACACACACACACACACACAGAATACTACTGAGTCAGTTGGTATTTAATGGGAAGAAAATGTTTGAGCATGAATTTCTCCAGTGTCCTTGGAAATATAGTTATAATAAAGCTGCCAAGGTAGTGAGCTCCTTGCAGTGGTCGCTGTGTCCAGCATGGAGGCAAAGTGGAAATGTAACTTTAATTTTTGCATTGGTGGTTTTGTAGTTTTGGGAGTGGGTGACATCTATACCCTACACCAGGCTCAGTAACAGTACTTGGCATGACCAACCTTAGTCATCACTTTGGTAAGTGCTTTGGCACGGGCCACTGTTGCTAACCACCATCCTGGTGCAGGTCCTTCACATCTGCTCTCCTATGGATGGAAAAAAGGAAGTGTCTAGTGTCCATTCATTGGCCACGTCACCTCCAACCTAGCCTTTACTCACATGCCTTTCAATTCAGGCCCAGGAGAAAATGATTTCATTTTTGAGAAGAAAAGTTAATCCGACAAAGCTACAGTACACTCTTATCACAATAAAGACTTGGTGGGATGAAGAACATCCTCAGAGGACAGTTGAGGGAACCAACTGGTAGCACAATGCTGAAGAGGATGATCAGGAAGTGTTCTGGCAAACACTGACTCTAACAGACAGACACAGTAGCACAGTGGACAGAGCAAAGGTCTTGAGTTCTGGAAAATGAAGTTCCTAGTCTCACTTTGGTATGAAGCTAGAAAGAGAATGTACGTGGAAGTGTTTTGTAAACTGTTAAAAGGAAATGGATTATCACGGCATTAGCTTGGAAATATTTGGGGCAATTCTTTGGGTCTTCCCCCAATTAGAAATCTGGTAACAGATTATATTAATCAAATAATGATAAAACAACCTGAGCTTTTGGGAAGAAAGATGCAGTATGTGAATACCAAAGTTTATCAACAAGAGTAGATTTCCCTCTACCTGGAATGAATGGTCAGTTCTCCACATATCTGTTAAATACATTTTAAGCTTCAAGAATCAGCACAAATGCTATCTTCCTTGTGAAATCATCCCTGATTCATCCAGACAGAATGAACTGCTCCTTTTCCTGGGTGTTTACAGTTCAACATAGACCTTATTTGTCATCATTTTCCATCTACCTTGTATTTTAGAACAGATTATAGCCATTTCCTTCGCTAGAATGTGAGTTCGAGGCGGAGCCTGTCACATTCTCTGAATCTCCCTCATCTTCCTAGCACAGTGACTTGCACAGAGTAGCTGCTTAATAAACGTTCCCTGAATCGTACTGAACTTAGTCTACTTTGGCTCTATGCCATATCTTCTACCTCAAAAAAACACCAAAACCCAAAAACCAACAGTGAAGAGAGAGAAGAAACTCAAGACAAACATGTAAGCCGCATAAAGAATGGCTTCATTCTTTGCATTCCTGCTTTGGAATGCCCGCTGCTGGTCTCCGTGCAGTGTTGTCATCGATTATTAGTGAGAGCAAATGTTAGAAAGCACACACACAAAGGCAGACGATGTAAAAAACCCACCACACGTCATGCAAAATACCAGTGATTTAGGACTATTTTTAAAGTTGCCTTTCGCTTCCATTTTAATGGCAAAATTGGTCCTATCAAAGCCAACACAAGACATACTTGCTCTGTTTTATACATGTGAAATCAGTATCACCTTCAGATTGAGCTGGGCATCTGCTGGGTGTTTCTGGGTGAGTACACATCTTCTTTGAGGCATAGTTTAAATCAAGTGGAAGCTTGGATATTTCAAACTTGACATTTGTGTATTTATTTGTTGGCAGCTTCTAGAATATGTGGATTCCCTTGGGATTAAAAGGAGAAGGACCTAGCACTGTTTTCTGTCCCTTGTATAGGGATGTCTTATGAAATGACCTTGTTTCTTTCAGTAAGTCAAGTAGTTGGATTAAACTGTCTTATTTTAGGCAGTCTTTTTCCCATCTCCCACTTTCCTCGTTTGGAGTTTACTCATTCAGGGCATATAGGCAGTTGAGCAACATCTGTGTTCTCTGAAAGACTCAGGTTATTAGAGTGAAATGTATGAAACTTGCTTACTGTCCTAACCCACTGATGGGCTCCACATAGGTCCTCATTAACACTTCCCTCTCCAGCTTCTACTAGATGGATCTGTTGGTTCTCATCCTAACTTCTGTACTTATACCACTGTTTCATTAGCTACATCAGATCCTTTCAGAAGTAGCCAAGCAAAAATCTCATGTTTAACTACTCATTCAGAGCATGTTATTTTCCTTCCTGTAGGTTTGCCTACAGGATCTTCTCTGATTCTAATTCCTTTGTTAAAGGAACATGTCGGCTCTACATAAAGGTATGAAGAATGTCATTTGCAAACAGAGGTTGTGAGCATAGTTCGCTGTAGATTCTAACCTCTTTGGGCAAAGATGGAAATTTAAAAGGACTAGCTGGAAGATACTGAATTCTAGTCATACTAGCTTGGTAGATGTGATCGAGATGACGAAGTTGTTTATTTCTATATAACTACTACCACATTACCAGCATCATCAGACTCTGCAGTTCTCCCATATGTCACACTTCCCATGTCAGTCAGCCTCCTGCTCTGCCTTCACCTCTACTTGCTTCTTTGTTACACCTTCTGGCTTTCCCGGGATTCCAGCTGCTACTTCTTCTGACTGAGGGGTACTAGCCTTTACATATAGTTGCTGTGAAAAAGGAGATGACCGGAAGAAATACACCTGTAAGTGGCGGCTGCCACTGACACACAGAAGCACTCACTCAAGATGGCTTAAAGGAGACAGTGACTCAATGTATGACTAGAAAATAGAGCAATTCAGGCAAGTGTGAAAGGAATTAATATTTCCCAGTATTCCTCAAAGATGACTAGTTGCTGATTAGTATATATTTGACTTAAGAATTTTCAAGACTGGCTATTTTGGGAAGGGAAGGCGGTGTGAAGCAAGAAGGGAAGGGCAGATTGTCTTTAGAACCCCTAATTAATATAAGCACTTGCTTTCAGAAAACCCTTAATTTGAGCTATTCCTTTTCACTTTTTCCTGGGTGCATGACATTTTACAATTCTCGGTTTCAGCAGCAACCCAAAAAGACAGAATTGCCAACTTGCACATCAAAAATGAGGGGGGAAAAAAGCATAATGATTTGGAACAAAAACCAAAACAGACTAAAACAAAAAATACAAGAAGCAGCAAAATCATTGAACCTAACTCATCGCATCTTTTTGAAGACAGGGAGGTTAGTTGGTTAAATATCACAATGATCTAGTCGTTACTGTCCTAGCTCTGAGAGTTTAAATGTTTAAGAATGCACATCCAGAAGCGGCACATGTAGAAAAACCATGGTAGCCAAGAGAGATCTGAACTACTGCTGCCCAGGCCACCCTGTTCCAATTAACATGGATTTCCAGAGTTGCTGTTCCATGATAACTCTCAGTAAGAGAGACAAAGAAATAGAACATTTTTAGAAACCAAGCAGAAAATGGATGGGAATACAATACCTGGAAAGTTTATCAAGCATGTTGACAAGTTTCATGGCTTCATATTCTTTTTGTTCTTCTGTCATTTCATCTATGGGGTTTGGCATTGGTTCCTCTAAATGACCAGTGATAAGATTAATGCTACAAAAAGAAGAAAAAGTTATGCTGTATGTTTTAAAATTATGCTCTTTCTATACTTTCTGGTCCAAGTTGTAAGTTATAATAAGAAAGAGTATAATAGCCAAAAATGGGCAATAATAGCAATTTTGTAGTATAGAACTACTACAGGAATTTTTAAAAATTTACTTTTTCTATTAATTTGCTTTGGGAAACGGGTGGTAGTTTTACTTAAAAAAACAAAAACAAAAACAAAAACAAAAACCAATAGCTGACTTGCCAACTTTTTGTTTTGTTAAAGGCATGGCTGCTTTTAAAAAATGTGAAATTTGATTGGTGCCGTTAGGATAAATATCCTTGGATGCATAGTTTATTAATATAAGGGGACAAATGATTTCAGAGTAGGAGAAATCCATTTTGTGATACAGCATAAAACAAATGTGTCAAAAAAAAAAACTGGAAAAATGATGGCAGAGAGGCTGAAATCTGAAAATGAAAGCATGCCGATTTATCATCTCAGGAAATTAGTCCATTAGTGAGACCACAGAAGGCAGTGAGTGTTCAAATAATAAAAGATAAAGCAGAAGAACAATTTTAATTAGATTTGATGTGACCTAGATTTAAAAGAAAAAAGAATGAAATCTAACCTACCAAGAGACAGGTATACACCATTTGACTTTCTAGAGAAATAATAAAGTACTTAAAATGTGTATGTCCCATAAACTTTGTAAGAAGTTCTAATACCAAACAAGCTACCCTCTTAGGTGAAAGCCACACTTTTTTTTTTTTTTTTTAAAGGAGATGAAGAAAATTCTTCAATAGCTGCTAAGTTATCTATAATTTAAACATCTTTCTAGAAAAGCAGACAAGAGGTTACGGTATTTTGTTTCAGCCAAGTATGGACAATTGGCGGGGATATTTCATTCAATCATTAAAAACAAAGAGCAAATTGCTAATAAATTGCTTTCTAGGGTCTACAAACACAAATGCGTTCAGTGGCCAGGTCTGTAGGATAAGCAAATGAGTGAACTGGTCAGCTATGAACAGTGGGGAGTGTTGGGGACTGAGGTAAACTTGAGGACAGTGCCAGTCTAAAGTGGCAGGAGGTACAATCCTGTGGGCCAAAACAAAGGCCCTGTGATCAATTAGATCCTCTGGAAGCTAGCTTGCAAACCCTGCTTTAGACTTTGACTTGGGCAGGTTAACAGGGATTTCTCATTTGAGTAGTAAAAGGGCTAGGCCACTAGGTACTATTATCTATTACTAAAAGATTTCCTTCTGTTTTTCTATATTCCTCAGAGGGCACATGATATTCAGATTCTTGTGGAAGGACTCAGTGCTCAGCATTCTCAAAAACCAGATCTAAAACATCCGTTTTAATAGTCTTCCTTAAGACCTACACCTACAGGGCGCCTGGGTGGCTCAGTGGGTTAAGCTGCTGCCTTCGGCTCAGGTCATGATCTCAGGGTCCTGGGATCAAGTCCCGCATCGGGCTCTCTGCTCAGCAGGGAGCCTGTTTCCTCCTCTCTCTCTCTCTGCCTGCCTCTCTGCCTACTTGTGATCTCTCTCTGTCAAATAAATAAATAAAAAATCTTAAAAGACCTACACCTACAGCTATGATTTAAAACTTTTTTTTCCCCTTCAGAGCAATGGATCCACCACCAACCTCCCCCTGCCTTTTTTGGAAACAAATGAAATCTACACAGAAAGCCATATATAAAACAGACAAAGTGGAACTAATCGAGCAGAAGAGGGGATGGGGTGGCCAAGCAGAGTGGAGGCCTAAAGCCTCTCCTGTTTGTCTATACTTACTTGTTTACTCTTAAGTTTGCCCCTGAGGCAATTTTAGGAACTCTGGGACATAGTTTGAAAGCTCCTGGGCTTGTCAGTCATTCTCAGCTTTGGCTGCACATTAGAATCACTTGGTAAACTTTAAAGAAAAGGCTTAGGCCTCGACTGAGAGCAACTAAATCTACGTATTTTATTTTCCTGGTGATTCAGATACACAATGAGGTTAAAAACCACACAGGGCTAGAGTGCCAACTTCAGACACTTCACTGTGTGCTACTATTCCCTCTTTTTTTTTTTTTAAGGTGCTCATAATAGAAGAGAAAAAGGCCTCTAGTTAGTGGTCATTTAAAAAAAAACAGTGAACTAGGGTCATCAGAGTCCCCAAAAGTCAAGAACAAAGGGGACCCAGACAAGGCTTCAGAGAACTACAGCGTTTTTAAGATGTATCCAGATGCCACACTGAAAATGTGACTCCACCACCCATCTATTATTTGCTTAGGCTTGTAACAACAGAATGTTTCCACTGGTTTCTTTTCTGCCACATGCTAAATTAGAAAACAACGAGTCTTATAAATAAATTAGTAAAGGTACTTATTATACAGCACATACTACTTCCCAAGCAGACAAAGGAAATCAGGCATTAGAAGGAAGTACAAGGAAGGTAGACGGATTAACTATGTAAAACACGTAGAAAGAAGGCTCCTCTTCTCAAGTTCAATGGAGGAGTGATTTAAGAAATCAGATCCCCAGACTGCTGTATTCTATAATGACATTAGCACAAGCCATCATTTGCCTCGGGGGTAAAACGTGTCAGGAGGATGCACTGGTAAGCTCTGTTGTATCCACAACGTCAAGTCAGGACATGAATTCCTGAATCAGGGCACATTTGATTCTTTTTTTGGGTTCTTTTAAGGGCTTAACAGAAATGACGTCCATTTTCCACAAGCTGACCTCAAGTCCTCTGCTGCTAAAATGATTTAATGGCTTGCTCTGAAATTAGCTACTAAAGTCACAAAATCCTTTCTTTGCTCAAGGAGCATAAAAGCAATAGGCAGAAATTCATTCTTACAGAGTAAGAATTTATCATCCTTTACTGAAGCAATACCCCTCACCCCCAGTACACAGAAGAATGTACGCAATATCACAGAAAACACAAGTTAGGGCACCAAACTGTGCCATTCTCATAGGAAAAATGCCAATGTGCTCGGGGTCAGGAGGCAGACTTGGACATGGTCTCCCCTCCTGCTCCCCACTTGAAATAAGACTCCTTTGGTTTCCCTTCCCAGAGAGGAAAACAAATAGTCACTGTAACAATGATGTAAGGTTTCATAAAAGAGATTATTTTCAGTTGAACATCCACTTGCTACCTTTACAGAACCTCAGATAATACAGTCTAAGACTTAATTTTGTAGGTTTTAGGATCTTGACACTGAAATTCTGGGGTTGGTTTTATCTTGTTCTAAGACTGAGTCTTAAGATGTTTAAGGTACACTAATTGTGGCGGAAACTATACTGGGTCATTTTCTCACCCTGTCTGCTCCCCTACCCCATCTTTCCAGCATTCCAATTCTGTGATTATATACGTCTTCCAGTTAGGTGACAAGAATTATTTCAACTCATTTGTAGTATCATCGAACATGTATTATATAAGGTCATTATATGAACTGACCACAGTTATGAACCTGGTGATGAAGGGATTAAGACATAAAAAGGTATAGACCTATGAATATATGCAAAAGCTGAAATATATTTCAAGACTTTTGCTTTTCAGATTGTTGCTACACTTGGCCAACATCAACAGTACTAAGTCACTTAACAAAAAAGCTATTAAAATTTCTCTGAGGTATATTAAAGTTAACGTCAGTCTCTAAAAAGTAGGGATTGAATTTTACTCAAACCATTCTGGTTAAAGGAGGGCCTGGGAGGGCAAATCTCTACAGGGGCTAAGCAGGTAAGAATGAAAAGGATCCACTGTCAAACCAGAGGAGCTTATGCCTGGCATGACGGGGACCACGGCCACTCAGCTCCATCAGCCAGTTGTCTGCCATGTGAAAATGCAGGCTTCATGTTATTAGAGCTTATTGAAAAGAAGTCAGAAATCCAAATTTGCATCTGAAATATCTGAATTCTAAATGTTGGCAACTAATTAAGAAGTACTATGTAAAACAGAAAATAAAAACACAGAACTAAATAATCGACGATGCAACACAAGAACTAAATAACCAACGATCCAACAAGCCCAGCAGCAGCTAACTGTAGGCTAAGTCGAGCCTCTGGGTGGACAGTCTGCAACCTCTGAAAATAGAGGGATCAGGGTTTTCAGGAAAAGGCACTTGTGAGCCCAGAACCAGGATAGGGGGAGATGGGGTGGAAAAGCCTATGCAAATAAGGCTAGAAATGTCTTTCCAGGAAAAACTCCCCAGAATACTTGATCCCCAACAAAACAATAAAAAGAACAGTAGAAAGTTACTATACCCTTGTTCATTTACTTCAAGAAATATTAAAAATAAAGGTTTTCTTCGGGGGTACATCTTCAATATATGGTGACAATTACAAAGAGACTTAAAGCAACAAAACAAAATCTTGATGAAGAAAAAAAGTCTCTTGTCTCATGCTGGAGAAATTATACAATCGCTGCCACAGCTACTCCTAAGAGTAATATGGCTGAGAAGGAAACACCCGAGTTGCTTTTGCAAGGATTTTAAGCTTCTGTATGTGATTATGAACTAGTGTAGGGTATGAAGAATCTAAGTAGGTGTCCTCAAGTTCTGCCTACCTTGGCTATCCCCTCCTCCTGCCCTCCATTTAGCAGCCCTTTAAAGACACTCCCTGGACTCCTAGGTTCCTATCCTATACACTCAGCCTGACAGCCACTGGTCTAAAATGAGCCAAATGCCATTAGGTACACGTCTTTCGATTGCTGTTCGGAATGATGTACAAAACCACATTAGTCACTTATACTTTACCCTCCTATACACGCAAGGGGCCTCCATGCTCAGAGGCACAAAAGAAACTGGTATAAAAGTTAGAATTTAGAAATTTTTCTCTTTGATTCAGGACCAAAGTTTATCTGAAAACTTTAAACAAGCATGGCTTAGATTTACACCAAAAACCTGTGTGGCATGTAACTTGATTCTATAAGTATATTTCTGCTAATTGCGGAAAGCCATTTCCAGTCCATTAAATACACTTACTTTGACACAAAAAAGATTGTTGTGAAATTAACGGTCTCCCATAGCCTGAATGTAAGCTCCACACAATTGTTGGTTTCAGATTCCACTAAAGGATTATAGGTTACCTTGGTGCATCAATCAGAATCCACTTACATTTTTGACAACGGGACTAGGGCCAACTGGATAAAGGGTAATTTCTCTGCTTCTGCCAATACTAGCAACTGTTGTGAATAAATGCATCATAAGAAAAGCATACTGTGATCTTGAGAACACTGATGGTGAAGGGTAATCAGAGAGTAGGGGAAAAAGCAATTCTTTCAGGGCTGAGTTTATAAGCTTGACTAGATTGGTAAAGAGTTTTCATAATTTTTAGGGAAAAAGTTCTTCGAGCATTATCGATCACTCCCCAGAGCACAAAGGGTTCTCTTGCTTGTAAAGTACTTTGTTTCCCACTACTTCCACAAGGACCATTTGAATAAGCATTTCTTTTTTTTAAAGTAGGCTCCACACCCAACATGGGGCTTAAACTCACAACCCTGAGATGAAGAGTCGCAGGCTCCGATAACTGAGCCAGCCAGGCACCCCATGAATAAGTATTTTAAATTAACAAATATCCCACTAGTGGAGGGAAGATATAAGAAAAAAAACACGCAAATATATCTGAAGGGGAAGACGTAATGCTGTGTGAGAAACACATATTTATATCTGTCACGAGTAATATTTAAGAAACAACAAGATTTCACAATGGTGACTATTCTGATGACACTAACACACCATTCCTATGAACAATATAGGCCAGGTCCAAAGCTGATGAAAATTCCAACTAGGGATGTCACAAGGTCTAATATAGAAACTTCCTAGCCAAGACTACAACAATACCAAACATCATGGTCCTCGATGCAAGCAAAAGGTGCTCTCCTGAAATCTAAAATCACTTTCATAATCTAACACATTTCTATTTCCCATTCTATTAGGAGAGACCCAATGTTCTTATATTTTCTCCAAGCAATTTCTTGTTATAGTAGCATTCCGGTGCTTATAAGATATGTGATCATTACCACTGGTAGAAGTCATCTGTCAAGCAAACTCAACAATACACACCGAGATATAAGGACATCAACCACCCACGAGTATTTAAGAGTTTGTTTGTTTGTTTTAAAATCTTAGTTGATGTGTCCACATAGCTTGGGACACAATGAATGCCTAAAGTAATTTCTACTTTCATTTAAAAATATGGAGGTATACCTCAAGTGGTATTCTTTAATGTCTCAAATGGAGGGAGAGAAAATACTAAACTGATGAAAATATAGTTTATGAAATAGAAAAGTCAAGAGCTAGTAAAACTAATTAGAATGATGACTTCTATAATTAGGGAAAGGTTAAAGTATGATTCCTCTAAGCTTCAATTAGATGACCGAGCTGCCGATTTATGGCATTTAAATGGTGGCAGTCTTAAGAATGTATTGCTTAGAGTCACTGCTAGCTTTTTTTCCCCAAAAGTCTTTTTTTTCTAGGACACACTCTACAAGATCCTGCTGAGGCTGAACTGGAAATACTAAAAGTAATGCTATTTACCCAGGCCCAATTTGCCAAGGAATACAGGCCAAATAAGTCTTGTCTAATTAGGAAATGATCTTTGCTTTTACCTTCTGATAACCTAGTACTTTCATGTTAACAGGGCACGATTTATCCTTTAAAAAAAAAAAACCCAATTCTGAAGATAATGATTTTCTGCCCTTCATCAACTGCCACATGTTCCTCACTACATTCTAGAAAATGTCAGTAGAAAAACTAGCATGTCAACATCACTGGCAATGCCAAAAGGAAAGGGCATACCCTTTTAACATTTAGTAATGGAAATGAGAAAATTGAGCTCGTATAACTTCTAATAAGTGGAACTAAGAAATTTACGTGGGATATGGGGGGCTGAGAAGGGGACGAAGAGGATGAGGAGGAAATAGAAGGAAGTAGAGGTGGTTTGTTTTGGGATAAGAGAAGAATTAGTGTCTTTGATTTCTAAGCACTGATTCAGGCAAGACTTGAAAAGAGTCTCTGGTCTGCCTCAGTGCAATAACACATCTGTTAAAAGATTCTTACCCAAGTGTTGGATTGAAATTTACTGTGGAGCTATACTTCTTTCTTTTTGCTAATAAGGTACCATTTTACTGACTCATAATGGCTTTTATGCAAGAGAATTCACGGAACGTATGTTTAGATTTCTGAGAAAAACTGAAGCATGAAATAACCAAATGAAATACTTGTTCTTAGTTATACCCTATAAAATCTCAACCTTATGGAAAAGAAAGCAAAAATTGGGCAATACTACTTTTTAAGTATATGATGGCATATATCTAAAAATACCATCTCTCCTTCGGAGAGGGTCAGGAGCATGCAGCAGAATATTTCTTGCAATATTATCCTTCCTCAATCACCTGAAGTCACTCTTTAAGCCACTAGCTATGAAACTGCCTCTGAAAACACTATTAAATGGAAAGCTTCCAAATCCACAAAAGAAAAGAAACACTTGGAAAATGAGAGACGAAGGAAGTGAGGGGCAAATAACCAAATCAAAGGCACAGACATAGTTAGGTGAAAAGAAACTTGATACTATACTTTGGTTTTGCATTTTTGTATTCTTCAGTGTCTGTGTCCTCATCCTCTGAGTACCAGTTATCGCCTCTTCCTCCAGCCAAGAGGCCCCTGGCCGCCAATAGTCCTGCAGCATTCCCATAGCCAGTGTATTTCAGCAGGCTGTCCACTGCAAAAACAGAAGAGGTGTTTAGAGGAATCTGTGGGTACTCACTGTCATTACCGACTATTCCCCAGCACAGGGAAGTTGGGAGATTCACACCATGGCAGTAAACCTTAAAACTAAGAGGTTTTCAAAGTATGCTAGAGGTTTTACTGAACTACCTACAAATTCTCCTACATGCTCTGCGGACCAAAAGCCTTTTTTTCAGGCATCAGAAAGTCAAGTGGAGCTGTTTGGAATATACTCTGTGGCAGGAGTGGAGCCTCTGTGACCACAATGCTGTTGGTAAGGGTGGTGTTTTAAGTTTCTGGTCACAAAGCTTTTTATCCAGTTTTAGAGAAATCATGACTAAAAACGAAAATTAATGAAACCCAGATTGGAATTTTACTAACACAGTCATTATCTAAAATCTTTCTGGTACCCTTCATAGGAATGATAGGGAAAGAGTACCAGAAATCACAAAACTCAAGGATGTTTGCAAAAAGGATAGCTAAGTCACTACTTATTCCAAAACGTCAGCAACAGTACATAAGCGCATGATACCCGCTTTAAAGGTAAGGTCCAAGAGTTAAGACTGGCTGGATTTTATTAATGGTTCTACCACCTAACTAGCTGGTTGACTTGGGAAAGTTATCTTACAGCTCTGTACCCTACTTTTTCTAGTCTAGAGAATTGGAATAATAATCTACTTCACAACTTAATACATGCAAAATGCTTAGAAAAGTATCTGGCACACAGTAAATACTCTTTCTTTTTCCCTGGTAATATGAGGTCAACTGAGCACGGTAGACTTCTCTTAGTCAACAACAACAGCAACAGACCAATGAACCATTTGGTGCAGGTCAGTATTACCCTGTCATCAGTGCAAGGTGATAAGTCTAAGATAAGCAGACACATAAAACTTTTGCAGGGTAACCGGAAACTACAGGAATTCTTTGTGTGCATGTGTGATTTGTAAGAACCTTTAAGGAAGATATTAAACAATTGTTAGCTTTATTTAAGAGCACTTCCTTTTCTTCAGGTACAGTTTTCAAGGTAAACACTAACATATTCAATCTAAAGATAAAAATTTTATTTAAGGCTTTCAATAAAATGTCATCCTAAAGGCAACTATAGGAAACAACACTATTTTTTTTCATGTATAAAGTTTTAGTAAAACCTACATCTTGAAATACTGTTGTAATTCAGAGCATTTACCTCGAAAAAGACAAAATAAAGTTGAAGAAGATTCAGAGAAGGGCAATTAAAGTGACTTTGGGGTCTGAAAGGGGCAGCAGATAGGGAAATAGGGTAGGGAAAGGGGATATATGTGATCGGAGTATGAAATCATTAAAGGCATCAATAGGATGAATAGTCCAGGAGTGAATTGTTCATTAAATTTTTCAAGTTCTTGAACTAGAGGGTACCTTCCTTGACACTGAAAATAGGTACTTTGGGGACAAATAAAAGGAAGTCCTACTTTCAACGGATATGGCAAATTGGTGACATCTGTGCAAAAGGAAACATGGACTAAATAATAAAGTAGATTAAAGTTTATTCTCTTTCAACCATTTTCTACCTTAAAACCTATTGGTAACTGCTGTCTCTTTGGTAATAATTCTCAGTAGATGCTAGATAGAATCATATTAGAATTTAATGAGGGGTCAGTGTGGTATACTTTGAAAGCCCTTGGAATAAATCTGAATATGCTCCCTCTTACTCTCAGTGCCTCTGCAAGACTGGGAAGGTTTACCTAAATTAATGAATTCTTAATGGATAATTAGAGAAGTGAATATCCAGTGCATACAGACATTTTTAATATTCATGGGGATCAGACATGACTTTAAAGATTTTATATTTATTTGAGAGGGAAAGAGAGGGCACATAAGTGGGAAGAGGAGTAGAGGGAGAGGGAGAAGCAGACTCCCTGCTGAGTAGGAAGCGTGATGTGGGGCTTGATCCCAGGACCCTGAGATCATGACTTGAGCCAAAGGCAGACACTTGACTAAGCCACCCAGGTGTCCCCAGACATGACTTTAATGACATGGTCAGACACAAAGTCAGTGAGGCGAAGGATCATAATCAGAATGCACATGGCACTGATACTCTCACTGTAAGCATTTTTGATAAGGCTTTTTAAAAAAAATATTTTATTTATTTATTCAACAGAGAGAGAGAGTGTGTGTACAAGCAGGGGGAATGGCAGGCAGAGGGAGAAGCAGGCACCCTGCTGGGCAGGGAGCCAGATGTGGGGCTCGATCGCAGGACCCTGGGACTGTGACCTGAGCTGAAGGCAGATGCTTAACTGACTGAGTCACCCAAGCACCCCGCTGATAAGGCTTATTTTTTAACAAATAAAGAGGTTTAGTAGTTCCAGGAAAAAAAAATTCACTAAAAGTACAAATGTCTAAGTTGAGATATGAATATACTTAAAAAATAACAATAATAAAAAAGACATAAAATATAAATAATCACCTCAATGGTTAAACATTAAAATAGTTGAAGAATGCAGAGTTTATGAAAGGCCAAAATAGGTTAAAAAGAGGTAAACAGAATATAGTCTGCTTTCTTAATCAGACAATCCTCCTGGAAGCTAGTTAATAGTAAAAAACACCTAGCACTTTCATGAAAATAATACTTACTGTTCACTCACAGGAACAAATGTGTCAACTCTGTGACAGTTTGGGTTACAAAGGCTATTTAAGACACACTTTGCCTTTAAAACAGGTAAGGCTATAGCCAATAGTTATAAAATCAAATGAGCTTAATAGGATAAAATACTTAAAAAATGGGGGTTGGGGTAGGGAGACAAATGGACTATGAAATTTTCACAGTGAGAAACATTTTCTTTGTAAAGTTCTGACTGACATTATTTGGTGGAGTGTTTTGAGCTACTTTTTAGCTATTTTCAAATATATTGCACGATATCCTGTTCAGTATTGGGAAGGTAGTAAAAGGAAAATGGACTGAATTTAGATGTTAAAATGAGTTGCTAAGGCAAGGACAGGTTTTCTGGGTGGCCCTTAAAAACAAAAAAAAAACAGAGCACTGGGTGGCTCAGTCTGTTGAGCATATGCCTTCAGCTCAGGTCATAATCCCAGGGTCCCAGGATTGAGCCCTGCATCAGGCTCCCTGCTCAGCACAGAGACTGCTTTTCCCTCTCTCTCTGCCTGCTGCTCTGCCTTCCTGTGCTCTCTATCTCTTTGTCAAATAAATGCATAAATAAAATCTTAAAAAAAAAACCCCAAAAACCAATATAAAGATATTTAATTTTTTTGTCCCAGTAATCAACCATGCAGTTAGTTTTGTAAAACTGCTACAGAAATGAGACAAGTCAGCATTCAGTCAGACAGTTGCATAAAGTATTTCAACATTATCAAGATGCCAGAGGGCACTATGAACAGAGGAAAACAACCACAGGAGTACACTGCAGTTAGACACGCACTGGTAGTAATGATATCATTGCTTACACAAATGTGGGTCTTATCACACTCTATCATGAAAACAAAAAGAGGTTCTGCTGTTTACCAAAGACAGAATGGCAGAGCCAGATTCTACCCAGAGACCATTCCCCTTTCTCTGTTATGTAGAGGATTTAAAATCCTTTTCCTTCCAAATACTGCTACTTTTGGAAATTTTACACTAGCAACTTCCTCTAATTAGTCTCCCTATTTCTAGTCTCACATCCTTCTATTCCTCGTTCCACACAACTGCCTCACAGATGTTTGTAAAGCAAAAATATGGTGTTATCACCTTTGTGGATAAAACCTTTAGGATCTGCCACAAAGGCTATGGATCCTTCATTTTTCATTTTCTGGCCTCTGTGGCCTTTTCCAAACAGATCTCCTATCATTCCTATACATCGTGTATTCTTCTCTTCTTGAATTAGTCTCTTTCTTATAAATACCAAGTGTTTCCCATTTCTCTGTGAAGACTTTCTCTGGCTGTGTCCACACTACCTAGTCATTCCCTCTTTCAGGCTGTCATTTCTCTCTTATAGTGTACTGATTATTTCTTGATATGGAGAGATCCACAAGACCATATAGTCACTACATTCCATTCAGACAGCAGAAAGGTTTACTTTTTTATAACCATTTGTAAGGTACTTTGTTAAAATTAGGAATCCAAAGATGAAGGAGACACGATCTCTGACCTAAAGAAACTCAATTCGTTGAACTTGCATTCTAGACATTAACCGAGAGTGAGAACATAGCAAATGTCAAAAACACTAACAACAGACTTAAGTAAAAATGGTACAAGGAAGAGAGAATGATTAACTCTGCCTCTATGATGAGCAAGTCTTCACAGAGAAGATACTTAAGCTGATCTTCAAGAATAAAGCTCACCATACTAACAAAGATATTCCATGCAAAGGGAACAGCATCTGCCAAGTCGTAGAGAGAATGCCAATGGTAAAATATAATTAGGCAAGAATAAAAAATTTAGCATGACTAAGCAGAAAGTATATAATAGCAAACTGAATTTAGAATATGGAGGCAAGCCATGAGGTTAGTATCTAATAAAATTTGGATTCTACCAGGTGTCAGGAAGTCACTGACAGTTCTACAGGGTGGTCATGGCAAGACTGTATTTTAGAAGAATCCCTCTGTTGGCCATGTGGGAGACAGACTGAAGAAAACCTGACCAGAAACAGAGGGCTATGAATATTTTAATAGTTTATTAAGAGATATACAGATTTGGGAATCCCCAGCAAATAGGCTGAAGCAGAAGCCAAGGGAGAGGAGATGACTAAGGAAACAATGGAAAGGGAGAACAGGGGTCAGATGAGAACTCTAGGGAACACTGGCAATTAAGTGTGGGCAAAGACAGTTGGTAAGACTAGAAAGAAAGATCAGAGGCAATCTAGGAGTGCTTGGTAGCGCAGAGACAGAGAGTGGTCAACAGTAAGATAAAGACAAAAAAAAAAATCCATTGCTTATGAACATTGGTTACCTTGTGAGCTTATGGAGAACACTTCCAGGGGGGTCTGGAAGGGAGGGATTGACAGTGGAAAACCTAACTTGTAGCAAGTTGAAGCCTGAGTGGCTACTAAGGATACCAAGAGGAAAACCAGATTAATCTTTCAAGATGCTAAGATGTGAAGGGCACATCAACGTTTGGTAACGTTGGCCATATGTTTCTTCATGGTAACAATCAATTGGAGCTAAGAAGGGCAGTGACATGGAGATGTATATAGGTTGAGGAAAACACATAGGGAGAGTTACCAAAAGAACAGAAGGTAACTGCTTTCCAAGAAGATGAAAAGATCAGCAGGCAGGAGATGTTAGCTTCAAGCTAAACTGACCCTTCTACCTGGGAGACTGAAATAAAGGAGCCGAGGGCAAGCTCGCAGTTGCGGGGCTATGTGCTGAGCTGTTCCAGCCTTATTTCTCGGTATGGTTCAGCCCCAACCACAGTGCCTAGCACATGCTGGGAATTAATGAATGTGTTAACAGGGGGAGGATTGTATTATAAGTTAGTTTCTTTTATTAGATGATATAAGGCCTCTGTTTAGGTACCCTGGAGAAAAGTATACAATTTGCAGAGCAGGTAATAGAAGTTTAGATTTGGCTCAACACAAGTTGGTAGGCATGAGTACAAGTTAACCTGAGGAGGTTACAGTTTTAGCCTGGCATAGATGGATATTTAAGACACTTGAATGATTCTTTCTGTGCCAAGTCTGCCATGAAATTTTGCCCTTTGTATCTTGTACCATTTCAGTTTTCATTCTTCATTTAGTCTCTGCGTCCCTAACCTAATTTGATTGCTGTTTGCTGTTTCTACTTAGTGTGACATGACTCTTGAGCCTTGATCATGGTATCTTCACCTTTAAGCTTAGCTTTGAACATCCTTAAAAAGGATGTTCAACACTGATGAATTATTTGGAATTTATCTCATTTTAATAGAGTTTCCCTCCAAACCTAACGCTAACTCCAAAATCTAATGACTTACAAGCTGAATGTAGACTACAAACTTTTCTTTCTTTCTTTCTTTTTTGGTTAGATGGTTTTAAATTAGAATACGTTGACAGCATTTAAAAACTGGGAGATTTTATATAAAAATTCAGAGACCTGGCGTCTCTTGAAAAACCTGCAAGATTTGGTAACGTTGGCCATATGTTTCTTCATGGTAACAATCAATTGGAGCTAAGTAGCAGTGATGTCCTCTCTCCAATTCTGCACCATCTCCTTGTTCCCCTACTCCCAACCCGCTGCCTTCCCAGCAATGAGGTTACGTGTCAGTTTTCATTTACCTTCTTATGTCCGGTCCATTTTTATTACCAACTTGGCACTTGTAGGCACATGAGTTGGTAACCCTTGGTAAGAAAGTAATAGGAGAGCAGAGACCTTGTTCATCTTTATACCTCTGTATTCCCTGGCTCTAGCTCTGAAGTTTTTTGTTAAATAGGTAAATTTTTATTCCAGAAGAATATATCTACTAAACTTAAAATCAAACTGGAAGGAAAAGTGGACGAGTATATATAGAATTGTTCAAGGTCAAATGAAAATGATACACTTCTGCTAATATGGGTTGGCTTTGGGCTCAAAGTTAGGATTATAAAAACCTTAAATAGACTAAGAGGGAACAAAAGTAATCCTTTCAAATGAAAAACAGTGAGCAAATTCATTTATAAATGCATATGCCATATTTACTATCACACTGACACATTAAATGTAAAGTGATTATATCTAGATATGTTAATTTATGTATTTAGATATGTAATTATATATATGTATTACATATTATTAATCTTTAAAAAAAATTGTCATTGTAGAAAAATTGTAAAATACACAGAACTAAAAAAAGTCACCAGTCATCCTAGTGAGAGGTAACAATGGATAAGATGTTAGTGTATATTTTGATAAACTTCTTTTGACTGATAGATACAGTGTGTAATTTAGATTTATGTATACATACATAATTACACTTTAAAATAAAAAACAGCTCATTTCTTTTTTTTTCCTCTTTTTTCTAATTTTTTTTTTTTTGAAGATTCTATTTATCTATTTCACAGAGATCAAAGCAGGCAGAGAGACAGGCAGAGAGAGAGCAGGAAGCAGGCTCCCCACTGAGCAGAGAGCCCAATGCGGGGCTCGATCCCAGGACCCTGGGATCACGACCTGAGCTGAAGGCAGAGGCTTTAACCCACTGCGGTGCCCCAACAGTTCATTTCTGATCTTGGAAAAACTGATTCAGTTCAGCCAGTATTTACAGATTACTATATGACTATACCAGTCACTTAATTCCAAGATGCTACATCAATCTTTTTTCAGAGTCATGAAAGAACTGAATTGTTTAAAAGCGCAGATATGAGGACAGTTGGTGAAAATTACTATAAAAGGAAATGTGGCAGAATGGAAAGAGGACTCAAATTTGGGCTTTAGCCCTCAAGCAATTCTGTGACCTTGAATAAGTTACTGAAAGTGCCAGGTTAATTCATTTATGACACTGGAGGGTCCTTATGAGAAATAAATGAGCTTATGGCATAGAATGTTTGGAACATGACACCCCCATTCATAATAGTTGTGTTTATTATCATTATTATTATATTGACCAAATTATGTTTTTAATATACCATCTTAACAGGAACTGAAGTGGAAATAAAGTCAGAAATTAAAGTTTAAGAATTCTGTGGTTACAACTCAACAGCAAAGACCCCAAATAATTCTATTAAAAAATGGACAAAAAGCCTGTAAAGATGTTTTTTTTCCAAAAAAGACATACAAATGACCAACAGGTATTTTTGTGAAAAGGCGCAACATCCCTAATCATTAGGAAGACGCAAATCAAAACTATAATGACAGATCACCTCACACCTGTTAGGACGGCTTTTACCAAAAAGATAAGAGATGGTAAGTGTTGGCAAGGATGTGGCAAAAAGGGAACACTTACGCACCACTGGTGGGAATACAAATTGGTCCAGCTACCATGAAAAACAGCACAGAGGCTACTCAAAAATTTAGAAACAACTACAATATGATCAAGCAATCACACTTTTGGGTATATATCTGAAGCAAATGAAGTCTTTATTAACAAGAGATGTCTACAGTTCCATGTTCACTAAAGCATTATTCATAATAGCCAAGATATGGAAAAAAGCAAAGAGTCCACTGGCAGATGAATGGATAAAGGAGATATGTGTGTGTGTGTTTATTTATTTCAGCCATGACAGAGAATGAAATCTTGCTATTTGTTACAACAAGGATGAACCTAGAGAACATTATGCTAAGTGAATAAGCCAGAGAAACACTAATACTATATGATCTCACTTAAATGTGTAATCTTTAAAAAAAAAAAAAATTAAACTCCTGGAAACAGAGAGTAGAGTGGTAGTTGGGGATGGGGGAAATGAGGAGCTGCTGATCAAATGCTGTAAGCCTTCAGTTATCGTGAGTTCTGAGGATCCAATGTCTAGCACGGTTAACTAGCATGGTTATAGTTAATAGTATTAACTATAGTTAATACTATTCTATCTACACTTGAAATTTGCTAAGATCAGTCTTCAGCATTCTCACCATACACACAAAAAAAACAAAAAGTAACTCTGTGAGGTGGTAGATGTCTTAACCTGTGTTAATCACTTCACAATGTATACATGTACCAGATCATCACGTTGTATAATATACTTTAAATACATACAACTTTACTTGTCAATTATACCTCAATAAAGCTGGGTAAAAAAAAAGAATTAAACTAACTTAAGATTTTGAGAGAAGTGAGTTTTCTACCTCCAAATTCTGTCTCACAAAACGGAGGTACTTTAAAAAAGTGGAATATAAAATCTGCTTAGATGGGATTTTCATACCAGTACATTTATAAAACTAGGAGCTAAAGAAAAAAATAGGTAAAAATATCTGGGTATCTTGAAGTTCCTTGTTTGAAGAACCTGCTTTTGCAGGGGAAATAGCCCATATAATTTTTAAAAAATCTGAAATTGTTAGGTGTTATCTCAGAAGACAGTTACTTTATAATTGTGTTTATTACACTGTAGTATAGTTATTTTAAAATTTCTCTCTATCTCTATCTTATCCTTATCTCAAGGGTAAGGAATGTATCTTTGGCATTCTTTGCACTTTCCATTTTCCTTTTTTCACTTCCATATTATGTTATATAGCTCACATCAAATAATTATCTACTGATAAAGTAACTTAGTGAAGAAACCATAACTCTTATAGCTTTAATTCCAAGAGGAATTAAAAAGGGGAACTAACCCAGGCCTATGTCTGGTTATAAAATATTAGCACCTTGGGGGACCTGGCTGGCTCAGTTGGTGCATGCCCGAGCATGCAACACTTGATCTCAGGGTTGTGAGTTCAAGCCCCACACTGAGTGAGATCCCTTATAAAAATAAAATCTTAAAAAAAAAAAAAAAAATAGTAGTACCTGAATTACTTAAGCAGATTTTTCATTATGACTCCAGGTCCTGACTCACAAGATTAAGAAGCGTGGGTTAAAGATACAGAAGGCAAAGTTTAATGTGAGTGTGTTTGCACAGAAGCATACAGAAAATGTTTTTAAATGATTAATTTTTAATATATCCTCAGGCCCTCTAACAGAAGATAGGAGTAAGCTCTGGAAAGAGTGGAATGAGATGGCCACTATTAACAGAAAGATTTCTCAAATTCCCTCTGAAAAATAAAAACATAGAGAGCAAAGAGAGTTTAACCTACCTCTCTCTTTGCAAAGGACAAAAAGGAATTCAGCAGCAATTTGCTTGACTCCAAGGTCAACATGTGTCATGAGGCGCACCAGCTTATTTCTCACAGTTGAGCCAACTTCAGGTCGATTTGTCACATCCCTCAATGGTGGTAAAACCTAATGGCAGAAATGCAAAAACCATCATCAGTTGTGGGGTCCTAGAGTAAGTGAGGATGGTACCATGCAACTGGTCAGTCTTACAATGTCTATGAGCTCAGTTTTGTAAGAATGGAAAAAGCTTTTAAAAACTAAATAGGTTTGCTTCCAAATAAGACAAAACAAAAAAAACCCCTGAAGTGATTTCATGGTTTTAATGAAATTTCATTTGAAGAGAAACAACCCTTCACTGTACCACCATGAAATACTCTGATTCATTTGGAATTTTTAATCATCAAAGCATCTGGAATGCCTTTGCCTGCCTCTATCAAAATCCACTTTAAAGTCAGGGTCAAGTTTCTCCTTCTTCCACGGGGCCTTCCTTAAAACTTTGACTCCTATTGATTTTTCCCTTCTTGTAATTCCTGTAGCATTTTCAGTATTTACTAAAAAAAAAGTCTGTACTTAGGTTTTCTTATTTTATTTTATAATAAAAAATGGCTATTCATTATTGAATATTTTCTAGGTGCTAGTTGCTATAATAGAGGATATACATACATTCTGTATAATCAGTCTCCACAGTAACCTTGCAAAGGAGGTAGTAACATCATTATCCCTATTTTATCGATTTTGATCTGCAGAGGACTTAGGACACTTCTTGGTTTGTCTGTTTTTTTGCTCACTCGCTCACTCAATTCATCCACCCAGACCCCTCCCTCTTCAGGGTTTCCTCCTATCTCAACTGGTTGCTTCATCTCAGCCTCTTCTGCCAATTCTTTTACTCCTCTTGTTTTCTAAGTATTGGAATAGTCAAGGGTTGAGCTCTTAGGCAACGTTCTTCACTATTTTCACTGAATCTACTGGTGATCTCATCCAGCTTTATGGCATTAGATGGTCTCTATACACTGAGAACTCCCTAAGATATTTCTATCTTGATTTCTTTACTGACTTCCAGACTTTTATAGGCCTCTCAAATTTAGCATGTCCTAAACACAAATCTTCCATGCTCCCACCAAAGCTGTTCCTTCTTAGTTTTCCATCGCATTAAATGGTAAGTCTATTTTTCCAACTGTTTAGTACAAACACCTTGGAAATAGCCTTTTCTCTTTCACACCCCATATCCAATCCACCAGTAAATTATATTGTTTCTACCTCTGAAATATATCCATAATTCAGCCACTTCTCACTGCCTCCTCTAAAATTATCACACCCAAATTACTGATATGTCTCACCCAAACTGGTTACTACCACAGCCTCCCAGTGCTCTCTGCTTCCATCCCAGTTCGTGATTTATCCTCTACAAAGCAGCTAGGGAGCCTCTGAAAGTCACATCATATCATTTCTGTTCTCAAAGTCTTCTAGTTCCCAGTGCTTGTCATCTTACAGTGAAAAACAATGTCCTTACAACTCCCTTAGGTTTCACATAATCCAGCTTCCTGCTCTAACTGTATTTCTACAGTTCTGGCCGACACTGCTACAGCCACACAGACCTCCATGGAACTCCTTACGTACACCACCCACTTTCCTGTCTCATGGTCTTTGCATTTGCTGCTCCCTCTGCCCAGAAACTCTTTCTCTAGAAACTTGCATGGCTCATTCCCTTACTTCAGGTCTGTGTCCAAATGTTACTTATAGGATGACATTTCCTGACCACCCTATATGACTAACCGTGACCACCCTATATGACTTCTCTTTTTTGTATACCACCCCCTCTAAGCGCTTTCGTTAGCCTTCCTCACAGCACTCATCACCACCTGACACAGTATATATTGCTTTACCATTGGCCCTTCCTCTACAAGAGTCAGTGCCAAGGGGGCAGGGATGTCTTTGTTTTGTTTATTCTTCTCAGTTCATGGCATATTACAGGTGTTTAATAAATATTTGTTGACTGAAGGAGGAATGGATTCAGATATCTTTTTTTTTTTAAAAAAAAAAAGGTTTTATTTTAAGTAATCTCTACACCCAAAGTGGGGCTCGAATTTACAACCCTGAGATCAAGAGTCATACGCTCTACTGACTGAGAAAGCCAGGCACCCCTCGGAATCTTTAAAAGCGCCTTCTGTAAGCTGGGCGCCATGAGAGGAAATGGGGATTAAAAACCAAGTCAAATACTAATTTACCACGCCAGACCCTTCATGTTTATATCATTTTATTTAATCCACTCAACTGACTTCTTTCCTCTCTCCTTCTATATTGAGTGCCTACCATCTATCAGGAGGTACTGAAGGTGCTATGAACACAAATGGCAACTAACCCTCATAAAACTGAATAATCTACTCAAAGTGTTTATAGAAGCCATATTTCTAATAGTAGAGCATCATGATTTCTGTGCTCTGTAAGTACAAAGTCACTGCACAGTAAAGATTCAGCCAACCATACTGAGTTTTATACGGTCTCTATATGCTGAATATATTGAAGAATGAGATCTCGAACAAGGGATTTCATGTAGTATGTGCCTACTGTTCCAGAGTAAAGAATCTATTAACAAAGGTTATCACCCCAAAGTTTTGTTAGCTGTGTTTTGGGTTTCTTAGAAACAAGTTTTTTTTTTTTTTTAAATAGAAGTTTGTTGCTTTTATTCTTATATATCACTCCCAGACAATCTGCATTTGTATGGACTCATTCTACTTTCTCCCAAATATTACCCTCCAACAATTTTTTTCTTTTTTTGACAAATCTTGTCCATTTCCTCTTTCAAATCCACAAAATCTCGTCTCTTCTGTAAGTGCCTCTCCAGACTAACCCAACCTGGGTCAGTAATTTCTACCATGTTCTCTTTCCACCTGTCTAAATACTTAGGACCAATTTCCCCTGGGTATGCGTGAGTTGGACTTAATCAGGTATTAACTATAGGGCGTAATAATTAATTAGCTATTTATACTATTTGTTCTATTTATACTATTGCCAAAGTTAATCATCGGTTACTTTACATTCTGCCCTTCTTTCTTTGACACAGAGAGAGAGATCACAAGTAGGCAGAGAGGCAGGCAGAGAGAGAGGGGGAAGCAGGCTCCCTGCCGAGCAGAGAGCTCGATGCAGGGCTCCATCCCAGGACCCTGAGACCATGACCTGAGCCGAAGGCAGAGGCTTAACCCACTGAGCCACCCCGGCGCCACATATTCTGCCTTTCTTAGACTGCATCTTTCTCAGAAGGAAAGTTGATTTTGTTGTGTGTGTCTTATATCTTAGTCATCTTTACTTGTCATGTTTCATCTCTTTATACTGTAGTGCTTCTTTGAGGACAACAAGTGGGTCTTATAATTTTTGTGTCCATATAATATGTGGCCCAAGACCTTCATACAAAGTTGTTAAGAAACAGGTTTTTTTTTTGGACTACCTTGGTCAGAGACAGCAAAATCTAAACAGTTCAGTTGAACCTGCATCTCCTATGAAAAAAAGCTAAAATACAGAAAACTTAAATATTTTTCATTCATTATTCTTTACCAAGTATTCCTAGTCATGGTAGAATGTCTTAAAATAATCAAACTGGAAATTACCTTAATTCATTAACTATTTCATTAGATTTAAATGATTATTCATGTTTTCACGGCACTCCTCTCTTCTTCTAGTGAACTGTAAATTCCTCAAAGAAAGAGTCTCTACTTTCTAATCTCTCCTTAGCAGCAGTATCTACTAATGTGCCCCACATATAGTAAGAAGCTTACTAAATCTTGACCATAAACATTAAGGGGTGAAATAAAGCTGGTTCATTGAACAAGGGAAATTCTACAAGGCAGAAAAAGAGCAGTGGGGTGAATGATGGGACCATATACTGAGATGCGGAAGAAGGAAAGAGACAGGGTGAAGGGGTGGGAAATCAAGAGCTTAGTTTGGGATGTTAAAGACCTCTACTATACATCCAAGGGGAGGAGATGAGTAGGCAGCTTGTTACATTAGTCTGGAGCTGAAGGGACAGGTCAGGGCTGGAAATATAAATTTGGGAGTCATCAGCATATAGATGATTTTCAAAACCATGACTGCTGAATGAAATCACCAGGGGAGTGGGAGTGGAGACAAAGACAACATTGTCTTGGGGCACTCAGACATTGCAAAGAGGTTCCCCCATTGTGTCCTAGAAACCAAGTGAAGAAATTATTTCAAGAAGGACAGAATAGTCAGTTACATCAAAATGCACTGGGGGAATGCATTAAAAAAAATATTTGAGAGCTATCAGATTTGGCAATATTGGGTTGATGAATTTTGATGAGCACCTTTGCAGTAGGGTGGAAAGCATGAAAGCCTAATTTCGGTGGGTTCAGGAGAGAAAGACGAGTAAAAAGAATAGAGTATGGAAATCTCTTTTGAGGAACACTGCACTAAGAAGAGCAGAGTGATGGGGAGGCAACCTGAGAAGAGAAATTGAGGGAAGGTTTTTGTTTTGTTTTTAAGATGGAAGGTGTGTTTGAGTGAAGGCAGAAATGACCTAGCACATTTAAAAAAAAAAGATTAATTCAAAAAGAGAGGAAATAAACGCAGGAGAAAAGTTCCTGAGAAGATGAGAAGGAAAGGAATCCAGGACACAAGTGCAGAGGCTGGGCACAGAAGAAAGCAGGGAAAACTCACCCATGATGACAGAAGGGGAGACAAAGATAAATCCTAAGGGCAGATGGAAAGAATTCTTACCATGAACTCAACCATCCTACCGCAGGCCTTCACCATCAGCTCTCTTTTCCACTGGCCTCCTCTACTCCTCTACTCACGTCCTCCTAGTCTATCCTATATATAGCAGCCGGAGTCTTTTAAACTATAAATGGGATCCCCTTCATCTAATTCCCCTTCTCAGAATGGTTCAGTGCTTTCCCATCTCCCTTAGAAGGGCATCAGAAGTCCTCTACAACCTTAGGCATCTGGTTCTTACTTACCTTTTTTTTAACTTCATCTACCACTCTCCTTGCCAGTTTGGTCTAGCCTCCTTGCCCTTCCGCAAGCCCACCAAACCAGCCTCTCACCTCAGGGACTTTGCTTGTTCTCTTTACATTCCTCTTCCAGGTTTTCTCAGAGATCCTTTTCTTATCAAATTTTCTGCTCAAATTTTCTGCTCAAATGACTAGGCCCTCCCTAGTCCCCTAAGTCTCCCCTTCTCCTTCTTTTTTAAGAACACATCTCTACATGCCATTATATCATACATACATTCATTTCCTTTTTGTTCTGCCACTGTAAGGTAAACTCTACAAGGCAAAGACGTCATCTTTCAGTGCTTAGAAGACAGCACAAAGTAGATCTAAAATGTTTGTTGAATAAATGAATGAATGACTCAGAAAAATACAAAGGGTCACGTTTTTCTGGATTAGGAAGATTTCAAAGATTAAAACTAACTTTTCTGAGTTTCTGATTTTATGGAAGAAAACCATTATGAAAGAATGCAACTCATTAATTCTACTTTTAAAAGTCACGTATAAGAAGATTAACTATGAGGTGTAATTTGCATTAAGCAGTTACCTGATCTTTGAGAAATTTTCTGATGTTTCGATGGGCTCGGGAACATTCTGTTAATAAGCTGAGAACTGGAGTTAGACCTTCTCTATAGCTGCTTCCCTATAAAGAAAACCAGACATACTGTATTAGTTTCTAACAGTATTACTTTCCTCTGTATAACTGAGCATGTTAATATTCCTTTTTTGAGGGAGAGACATTTTATGTTATTAAAGCAACATAAGCTTCCATTCCATCACTTAATTTCACGTTTATTATTGTGGGGTTTTTTAAAGATTTTTTATTTATTTATTTGACAGACAGATCACAAGTAGGCAGAGAGGCAGGCAAAGATAAAGGAGGAAGCAGGCTCCCCGCTGAGCAGAGAGCCCGATGCAGGGCTGGATCCCAGGACCCTGGGATCATGACCTGAGCCAAAGGCAGAGGCTTTAACCCACTGAGCCACCCAGGTGCCCCTTAATGTCTGTTTTTATCCTCCCTGGATTTTCCTATATTGGGCTTAAAAGAATCAAAGGTTTTGATGACCCACCCACACTACCTTGCTACCTTTTAATATAATTAACCTGAAAAAGCAACTGAGAGATAAGAAAATAAGCAACGCACAACAAATGAAAAGTTGATGATTTTTAAAAAAGATAGCCTTTTGGTATTATGGAAAGAATTTATCATCAAGTTTTTTTGGGGGATAATTTTTACTTCTAGGTCTTACAAAATACCTACGTGGAAAAGTAATTAATTTTTCCTTCACTTTCAGGCACCAGTCATAGTTTTAGTCTTGGATCAACAAAATTTTTGGCTTTAAGCAAATAAATTTGTTTTTTATAATTAATCATATACTGTAATAAAATGATTTCCAGGATATAACTACGTAAAACATTAGCTACTTAAAAAAAGCTTATATTTAAAAATCATGTCCTTGTGATGTCTGCATATATGGCACATTTACATTCTTTAGAAACATCTTCCCAAGGCCTCCCATTTTATCAGTCTTACCTTGTCTATTCTCTTCTCCATAAAACTGAGTAAAACATGAATGGCTTCCATATTCATACCATTGTATACCATGGTATTCTTTTTCAAAACAGTTTCTTTCTCAGCCGTTTTATCACTGGGCAGTTCATCTAGTGTTGTTGCCTCTTGGGCTGTTTCTTCATGGGTTAATGGACAAATGAGAACATCCAAACAAGAGACCGGAACATTGCTTAAAAGGTTGACTGCATTGCTGAAAAGCAATTTAAAAATACAATATTTTAATTTCATTGAATAGTCTTTTAAAATGCAAACATAAGAAGAAGTTCAGAAATGACTTTTAGGAGTCAATTAAAATTTTTCTTTTTCAAAACAAGCCTTTAATATTACTTGGCATTTACTGACTAAGAGACAGAAAATAAAGAGAACTGTTTTAAATACACATACGACAAATTAGAAAGAACAGATGTTAAATGGACACACACAATCACATGATGTCATGTCACTTTCTGAAATGCTAAAATAGGAATTAGCTTTAACACCAGCTCTTTAATTTTACTATGACACAATGCTAGCTTTATATTTTTTCCTTGGGGTTTTAAATCCTTTTGTGGAGCCACTGGTGTTTTATTATTCCTTAGATTATAACATAAAGCATTTGAGAAGCTGTATATAAGCAGCTTATCACAGGCAACAACATTAAAAACCAAATATTATAGGATTAAGTTTTGTTCTTTCTGGACATAAAAAATACAATTTTAGATCATCCCATTTTTAAAAAGACATTAGCAGAAAATGGGTAATGGTGCTTTTTCTTCTTTTCTCATCACCAGGTCTCTTTAAAAGAGCCCAACATAGCCATTTCAAATCTTTATCCCCTAGGCCTTTCTGCTATGTTGTTAATGAACACAGGCACCTGGGATGCACACCAGTAGGGGGAACCCAAACCTTGTGTTTTTGGTATTCCTTAAAAATCTTGTTCAGTTGCTCAGTGTGTTAGAGATTAAAGTGACACTAATAATTTTAAAATTAGATATGTTCTCAATTAACAGATTTTCCTTCAGGCATTATTTCACATTCTTTCATCTAAAAGGAGGTGGTGTTCTCTGCTAACTGGATCTCCTAAGCCTGTGCCTCAGAACTTCCTGATAAACAACAATGGAAAGACAGGCATTACATTTCCTAGTGACAGAGAAGCAGATCTAAAAATAACCACATCCTGACTAAAAATAAACTCTTGCAAATGCAATGGAGAAGTCTAACCACTTGGAAACCAAACTCAGGGCTTAATCTATCTGATGCTGTCTTAATTTAGACCACAGTAGTTCTTTTTAATTTAGATTATAATGGAATCCTCAAAAATAAAACAAAGTAAGCAACAACAAAACAGAAATAATATATACATTTGCTTTCTTTCTTTCATTCAGAAGTGTAGCTCTCATTTCTCCAAGAATGAGTATATCCTTCCTCTCTTTTTATATTATGGAAAAAATACTCATAAGAAATCAAAGTTTAAAAATTAGACAGTACAGAACAATGACTAGTAATGTAAAAGGTATCAAAACAATCTGAGCCACAAACAAAAATAACAATCCTATGGATGAATGAGTCCTGGCAGAATACAAGTTATTTGGTGGTCCCCATGAAAAATCTGTTGCTGCTGCTGTGATTACTACCTGCTACTGTTAAACGATGACCCTAATTTTGGTTATTCGTAAAAAAAAAAAAAAAAAGAAAAAAAATCACAATTCGTTGAAACACAATGCTTTCCCCACAAACTTTCTTTTAAAAATTTTTGCAAACATCTGTAGTTCCTTATCTAGTCTTAAAAATGTTTCACTTCTGACTTAAGCATTTGGAAACTGTTATTAAATATCACAGATTCACTGGGGATGAAAACAAATAAAACAAAAGAACTCCACCATAGAATTACTTTCTACAACTGTATAAACCATTTTGAAATGTTAGGATTTTTTTTTCAACACATAAGGCAATAGGCAATGAAGTCCACTGATAGTATGATTCTCTAAGTCCACCATAGAGACCACACTGAAAAGTTTAAAACGATGCATTTCATTACAAAGGAATGTTTCCCTTTAAATTCATTTAAAATAAGCAGTTTCTAGGAATCTGGTAAATTTAAGAAACCAAATGTAGAGTTTGATTCAACAAATATTTGGAGGTTTTAGGCTTTTCAAGGAAAGTTCCCATTTTCACTTTTCTTCTTAAACAACTGGGTTTCCAAACAACTACAAAATTAATTTTCTGGCTCACTGTGTTTGAGCTATTCTTTTTAAGTAAGGAAGGCCCGCTTTTTGAGCTCTGTCACTTCTCTGACAGTTTTATTTGTGGTAGAAGAGTGTATGAAATTCTCCAGCTACCAGGAAGTCAGTGACTATGCACAGATCCGCACAATGGTGTTTGCATTCCTACTCCAGGGGGTAGAAATACTGTGTATATTACTCTCCCCTTTTCAGCTTCCTAGAGATCATTAATCACTGGGACATGACATCCTCCTACTCATGCTCCCAGCCCCCTCCTGATATGCAGATTCAAAAGCAATGCCTATTTAGAACTCCTTAATGCCCTGATTAAAGCCTTGTTAGTTGTGGGGGAGGGGAGGCAATCTAAAAATCAGTCCTGTATCAACCATTGGACTAAACATAATTTAATACCAAATGACAATGAGAGACATGATAATGGTACATGGAGACCTATAGCCATTAACAAATCTTCCTGGTTCAAATATAACTTCTTTATTTGGGGATCGCATATCTTTTCTTTATGGCTGAAAACTTACTTAAATGAACCTTCAGACCTCCAAAAGACTTCCTCCAAAAGATGTAAATTCCTAACTTTAGCTTGATTCAGTAATTATTTATTACTTGTGTCAGGCATTGTTTTATGAAGAAAAGAGACAAATCCCTGCCTTTGGGGAGCTTATTTTCCAGCATGGAGAGGACAGTCAATGAAAAGTAAACAAAAGAAATAAGATAACTAAATAGCATGATAGAAGGTGATAAGCGGCCTCGCGGAGAAACCCAGGACAGTAAGATAGAACAGGGGGGTTATAATTTTGAATAGAGTGATTAGGCTAGACCTCACTAAAATGGTGTCATTTAAGCAAAGAAATGAAGTGAGGTAGGGAGCCATGTCACAATGTGGGGAAAGAACATTTCAGAAAGAAAAGCAAGAGCAAAGGCTCCAAGGTAGAAGCAGTGGCATAAATGAAGAACTGTGAAGTTGGTGTTGCCAAACCACTATATATATAGGAAAAGGAGTAGGATAGGAGATCAGGTATGGTCAGATTGGTCTTGCAGGCACTTAAAATTTAATTTTATGCTCAGTGAAGTGGGAGCTCCTGTAGGGTCTTTCATGGTGATATACTCTGATTTACCTAAAAAGGGTCATTCTGACTACTGCATTGAGAAAAGAATGGCAGGACATCAAAGGTGAGAAGAATCAGGGTATCACTATAAAATTCAGGTGACTGAATATGATGATAATAGTGAAGCGGTTATATCTGGATCCATTTTGAAAGACATTGACAGGCCAGTTGTGAAGTGTGAGAATCCAAGTTCAAGCCTTAGCAAGTGGAAAGCTGGAGTTGCCATAAACTGAAACGGAAAACACTGCAGGAGAAGCAGCTTTTCAGGGGAAGACTAAGAATTTAATTTTGGATATGTTAAATTTGGGATATCTATTAGACTTCCAAGGGGAGATGTTAATAGGAAATTAGTGGCAAGAGTCAAGTTTGGAGAGGGAGATCTGGATTAGAGATAGAAGCTGAGGGACCATTAGCAGATACATCTATCTGAATTTATCTGTATTTGTCTGAAGACAAAAGGTTGATTAAATTAGGGAGGGAATGCATGTGAACTAAAAAACTGTGAAGGTTGAACCTGGGGCACTCTATTGCCTAGAAGCTGAGGAACTGAGGAAAAAATTACAACTAGTGAGGTAGGAGGAAAACCAGGATAGTATGGTATCCTGGAAGAAAGTACATACGCAAAAGTGGGCTGTCAAATGATGTGGGACAGATCAAGTAAGATGACAGGAAGTGTCCACTGGGTTTTGCAAAATGGAAGTCACTAGTGTCCTTAGTAATAGGCATTCTGGTGGAGCCATGGCTCTAAAGCCCAAGTAGATAAAATTCAAGAACAGTAGAAGAACCAGATAGTTAAGAGAAGACTGGGGCCACTGCAGGTGAGAAGTGTCCAGAAAACTTTGGATAAGATATGATGTAAAGACTCCTGAATGCTGCTCTCAGCAAAGCATAGCTTTTTAACCCATAGTGACCTGGTCATTGTTCTCTACATACGCCATAGACACAAACTCTTTTCTGTGTTTGGCCCTGGGTTCTCCTGCCTAGAAGAATAGTCTCATTCTTTAAGACTAGCTTAAACCTCACTTCATTCTCAACAAATACTTAATATGCCTTGTGCTAGGCCCTAAGTATACAGTGTAAAGCAAAGGATAAGGCAGGGAGCGGCCTTGGTAGACAATGAGACCAGAAAAGTACATGTATGTCTGTGGGGAGTGGTGTAGGAGTATCATAAAGGGGGCTGCCATGATAAGATGTAGGTTATAGCCAGATGGGTTACTGATGACCTTAAACCAGAGTTATTCTGGCAAAGAAAAAGGTACAGAAGCCAGGGAAACATAGACTTCCCTGATAAGGAGGCAGATTATTAATAAAAGCAAAATGACAATACAAGTTTGCTCTTGAACATAAAGAGATGGGGGAGCCAACGAATATTCTAAGCAGAGATCTTCTTTTTTGAGAAACAACTCTAAATGCAGTGGAGAGGATGGATCAAACTGTTGGGTTAGGTAAAACTGTCCCACAGATCAGAGCAGCCTGAGTTTAGAAGTAGAAAAAGAAGGTGGTCTGACAGATCTGGGGTTGGGTGCTTCAAGACTAGCAAGACATGACAATGAAGGCATACAGATAGGTTGGACATTGGGGAGGGTATGTGCTTTGGTGAGTGCTGATTCACAGACCTGTACCCCTGGGGATAAAAATACATGTTTATAAAAAATTAAAAATTTAAAAAAAAATGTAATGTTGGACGGGTCATAAATTTTAGTTCAAGTAAATTAATTATGTCATTCTGTATCTGATTACTGTTTTTTTTCCTGCTGCCTCAGTGATATAACATTTATAGAATCAGTAAACGTTGATGAAAAATTTTGAAAAAAAAAAAAAAAGTTGGTCATGTGTAAGACATATGCCTAGCTAATGCTGTGGTGGTAATCATTTCACAATATGTAAATCTATCAAATCAACAACATTGTATACCTTAAACTGAAACAATGTGACATGTCCACTGAATCTCAATAAAGCTGGAAAAAAGACATTGCTTAGGATTGTAATGAGGTATCATTAGGTACTAAATTGTCCCCAGTATATGAGATAAATTAGTCTAAGCAAAGAAACAACAAAAAAGGCAGGGAGGTAAGTACTTTTTAAAGACACACAGGTTCTTTGAGTGTGGGGGAAAAAAAAGAGAGAAAGCATTTTGTAGATGCCAGTGTGCTAAGTGAAAGAAATGAGTTGAGAGGCTAAAATAAATTAATCAGATCTGGTCCTCCACTCTTCTCACCTCTCTAGCATTTAGGCCATTCCCATTTCCCCCTTCTCTCTAAAATAAAACAAAACCACAACCACATCCACATGCAACTGTTTTTGGCAGTTTATACATAAGTTTACTGATTATGGACAAGAAGGTTGAAAATACTTTCAGGAAGATAACAGAGATGAACCGAATTAGGATGTCCTTTAATGTATCAAAAAAGATGACTCAAACCAACAATTTACTTGTTACTTTAAGTATAGACAAAAGGAAATGAAATAAGTAGATTTTAAAAACTATCTAAGATGCTGATTAGTGGAAATAAAGGTGAAGGTCAACTTCTATGTGAGCTAACTCATTTTATCTCTTATGTCCCTGTCCTGTTGATTGCTCTGGGGGTGGGGGAAAAAAGGAGACCGCGCATCAGAAAAAGCTGTTGCCTAGCCATGTTTCTACTCACTTGTCTCCTGGAGGAGCCTAGTAGACTCCTGGCATGCACGTATCCTAGAACATCCCTGGCTTGAGAAAAACAGATGAATGGAAAATAGATTTCTCTACATGATCATAGGATATACATAAAAATCCTAACAAAATATCAAAATCAAAAACAACTTTTAAAAATATATCTGGAATTAAGTATTGGACCTAAAAGCCAGTGTGCTTATTGTAATAATAGTAAAAGAAGTGGCGGTGGTAGCAGTGGTGACAGCAGAGGTGACAGCAGTTCGCACACTTGCTGAGTGCTTCCTCAGTGCAGGGACAGATTGCTTTATTAATTTCTCATTTAATTGTTACCACAACTCTTTGAGTTTTAATGCATAATCATACACTATCCAGGTTTACCTATTTTGTTACATTTTTCCTTAATGTGTCAAAAAGAAAAAATAAACTTATAAAATAACTAAAAAAAAATGGAACAAATTGTTACTTTGAAAAACATTCTGATTTTTTTTTGTTTTAACTTTGCCTTAAACACACACATGATTTTCTGTAGAAATACTGAAGTATAAATATGCAGAATTTAGTGGGTATTACACTATAAATAAATACGTAGAATTTAGTGGGTATTAAAATCCTAGTAAGTTTCCTAATATAGCCCTTTGAGGTTAATGCAGTTTTCTCTGTATTTAAATGGCTTAGCCTAGAGTCACTACTCTCAAATGATACTAATCACTTTAATTCCGATTAAAGGGACATGCAGGGCCGTTCCAGATAAACTGTCAAGTCAGCAGCAACTTTGATCTCCTAGGAAAGGCTTTGAGCTATACTCCTATATCCTGTTTGTGGCTCTAGGGAAATCTTATTTACAGTGTAGCTAATAGATATTTTATCAGAACAAGTTTTAAGATAAAAGTAAATTTAAAGTAAAATGTCTTTAAAAAGAATATTTAAAGTAAATATTATCAGAAAGAAAATAAAGAAATCTGATTACTTTTTAAAAAATCTGGTTCTTAAAACCTCTCCTCTTGCTCTTTTTTTTATAAATACTGGGTGCTGTCTTACAATATTAAATTTATCAGAGAAATCCTTAGCAATGTTTTTTTGTAACCAGTGTAACAACTCCCCAAACACTTTCTCCTTATTCTTTTTTTTTCTTTTATTATGAAGACTTTATTTTTTATTTTTTAAAGATTTTATTTATTTATTTGACAGAGACACAGCGAGAGAGAGGGAACAGAAGCAGGGGGAGTGGGAGAGGGAGATGCAGGCTCATGACCTGAACCGATGCTTAACGACTGAGCCACCCAGGTGTCCCTCTCCTTATATTCTTGTATGAATGCCATTTAACTTACAATAACTGATTTCCAAAAGGAAAAGCCATCAATTTACTCCTGTTCTTATTGTAAATCCATTTTTTAAAAGTTTCAGCATCTGTATTTCTAGTGTCTCGATTATGAAAAAATTATGAGTCAGAGTGTTTAAATTGTTTTAGAGACCATGATTTATTGCACTTAACCTGATTATTTTTAAAGGCACAGTCTCAAGAAAATTAAAGGAACTTTTGATCTGTACCCGAAGGAAAAGAAATCACACTTTTTAATTGTGAATAAAATAATCTTTTGAATGTTTGCAGGGCAGAGTACATAAAGTAACCTAACTCTGTAAAATATCAAATAATAAATTGCTGATCATAACTAAAATAATAAGGATTTGATTGAAAAATAGTAAGGTTATGCTCCATTTTTACACTCTGTTGTGTTTCTATGAAGTTTTATTTAAGCCATATTTAAAAAAATAGAATATTGTAAATGTAGGTGCTTTCTACTATTAAGAGGAGTCCAAATTTATTTGTAAAGCAGAGTTAATGCCAAAGGTAATTGCAGATTTGAATTTATTTGAGTTGTTTAAAATACCATTTGTATTTGGGGTACCTGGGTGGCTCACTTGGTTAAGCATCTCCTTTCGGCTCAGGTCAGGATCCTGGAACCCTGGGATTGAGACCAGTGTGTCAGGCACCCTGCTCAGTGGGGAGTCTGCTTCTCCCTCTCCCTCTGCTTCTCCCTCTCCCACTGCCTCTCCCCTGCTCATGCTCTCTCTCTCTCCAATAAGTAAATAAAATCTTAAAAAAAATACCACTTGTATTTTTAAAGAGTAAAACACCATAAGCAGTCTTCTGTTAAAATCAGAAGTGTTGTTATTGCAAGTCTGATCTAGAATAGAAAGAGGACTAGAAAAATGCATGAACTCAATTCTTACAGAATGACACATTTTAGCAGTAGTCCACCAAGAGCTCCAACAAGCAAGTCACAACACTTGAACTATTTTTTAAATATTAATACTTGAGACTGTGACCCAATTTTTATAATAAGTTTTAAAAATTTAATTAATACATATTGCTTATGATATACTTTTTGGTAACTACTCTTACAGTGAAATCAGTGAGATTATTGAGTGCAGTAATGAAAAGCAGGGTTCAAATCCAAGTCCTGTCACTTACTAGGGCTGTGTAATCTCAAAGAAATTGCTACATTTTCTCTATGCCCAATTTCATGGCCTATCGAAAGGGAAGAATAGCAGTAACCTCATAAGATGAGTATGCTGATTAAAGTAAGTTAATCTTTATAAAGCACTTAGCATCGTGTCACACTTAGTACTCAGTAACTACTGAATTGTGCTATAATTACTGTTACTCTGGGTTTTATTGTTGAATGCAACAAATGCCAAATTCTCTTTTGTTGGACTCAATTTAATAAAATCAAAGGGAATAGAATGAAAATTTCTCATCAGGGCACAGTAATGATTTCTCAACAGTTATCAGACTTACTGTAATATTTTTACTTTCTTGTGCTTTTAACAATAAAAATTGGATGCATAAAAACAAGAATTGATGATATTTTTCATTGAGATATCAACACAGAGGTTACCCACCTGTGCAGCTCTTCTGTTTTGTCTTCGGTTGGACCTACGATTAGTAAACAATGGCGAAGGACAGCTGCCATGACACGGAACTGATGAGAATCACTCTACAGCAAATAAAAAAGACAAGAGGAAAAATTTGGGATTGAATGCCTTAACGAAGGAGCTTGGTGTATTACTACGTTCCTCGGAGTTATCTTCTGGCCAACCTGCCTCCCCCCCCACAACAGTCAGTCATTCTTATACCATACATAATAGAAGTCAGGTTACTGTAGAAAAAGTTCTCAGTACTAAGTGAATAGTTACTGTCTCATATGAAGAGCTACAACCACCTCCAGAAATGGCTGAAAGCAGACGGTACTGGTCTAGCTGCTCCCTTAGGGCATGCTGGGCACAGAGATGCATGATCAACATCCATGCATGTCCCACTCTGTTTTACAGTAAGATTCAATTCACCTAATGATCTTTGCCATTTCCAGAAAGCCTAGATTCTTTTGATAGTATACTGTTCCAGTCTGCTAATTGTTAGAAAAGTTTAAATAGATATACTGCTATCAGATATTTTAAGAGTGGGTTATATATCCTTAATGCCTCATTTCTTGATGTTCAAAAGCAATTAAGTTAAAATCTATAATTTATCAACTTTATTTTAATGAGTCTTCTTAATCTCCTAGCTTCCCCAAATCTTGCTAATTCCTCCCAAATTACTGGCAAGTGATGAAAAACAAGTGATCTGAGTTTAATCTCCTATTTTCCCAATGTTTACTCACCCATTGGTATTAAAGACACATAGAGTCAGAGAGAAAAAGACCAGCAGTAGGAAATAAGCTAAGTTATGAGTAATCACTTAGTTTACCTCCTCTTTTTTAGTGAGCTCTTGGGCCACTACAATTTCTTTAGTCACCTGTATCAAAGTCATCTCTCTCTTTGTCCAGATTTTTAATAATTAGAAGACAGGGGCTCCCTGGGTGGCTCAGTGGGCTGGGCCTCTGCCTTCAGTTCAGGTCATGATCTCAGGGTCCTAGGATCGAGTCCCGCATCGGGCTCTCTGCTAGGCAGGGAGCCTGCTTCCTCCTCCCTCTCTCTCTCTGCTTGACTGTCTGCCTACTTGTGATCTCTCTCTGTCAAATAAATAAAATCTTTAAAAAAAAATAGTAATTAGAAGACAGATAAAATGAGTGATAATTATAAGAGATCCTGTGTATGCTATATACTTCAGGAAGTAACCAATTACTTCAAAAACTATTTAAAAATTCAAAAAAATTTATAAAAAATTTTAAAACTTTAGTATATATTGATCTCACGTCTGTGTAAAGTGAAATATACTCACATATTATACACATATTCATATATGTTCTTATATTCACATATAGGTGAGAAGATGTGTCTTAAAAAATGTAACAAACAATAGAGCACAATTTCATTACTCATAATGCAGAGGACAGAATTTTAAGCATAAAATTATTATATGTTTATTTGAAGAGAGGAAGGCCTCAGTGGCACAACGGAAAAAGCACTGCATTTGGGAGTCTAGTGGCTAAATTGTGACCTTAAACAAGTCATATAGCTTCTCTGAGCCAAAGTTTCCCCACAGGCATCTCCACACGTATGTGCCTGGTAGGGTCATAAAAGAATTAAAGAGGATGATACACAAGGAAGTGCTTAGCACTTGCAATGGAACATTTGAAGATGAGGGGAATAATGAGGGAGAAAGGAAACAGAAGATAGAGCTGAAATGAGTGATAATGAAATAATCGTGTGCTGGGGAAGGAAGAAAGAAAAGGGGAGGAGGAATCCGTGGAATGTCAGAGACCTGAAGACTGGCAGGGTTGACCCAGAGACTGTCCCATTCGCCATCCATTTTCAAATGCCTGAAACAAAATTCTCTAATATGTAAATACACATTTACTTACCCCAAATTACATGAAGCACATTGAAACACATGTGAAATTCTTCCAGATAACTTGTTTTTGTTTTTTTTTTTTTTACGATTTATCCGTTTATTTTAGAAAGACAGAGAGCAAGTGTGAGCAGTGAGCAGGGACAGAGGGAGAGAAAAACTCTGACTCCACACCTAGCCAGAACCCCACATAGGGCCCGTGACCCTGAGATCATAACCCTAGTCAAAACCAAGGGTCTGATGCCCAACTGTCTGTGCCACCCAGGTACTCCTTCCATTTCCTAACTCTTAATAAGATGTTTTCCTTGGTTTTGAAAATTAAGTGGGAATGCACTTCCTTTAAAAAGAGTTTTAAGATTTTCCTTAGGCACGTGAGTTAGGCAGTCAGTTAAGTGTATGACTCTGGATTTCAGCTCAGGTTATGATCTCAGGGTTAGGAGACTGAGACCTGCGTCGGGTTCCATGCTGAACGAGGAGTTGGCGTGGGATTCTCTCTCTCTCCCCATTCCCACCCCCACACACTTGCTCATGCATGCTGTCTCTCAAAACAAAAACCAACACTAGATTTTCCTTTATTCTAGGTATCACAGTTGCTCTCTTCTCACACTGATGTTGATAAGCTTCTTGCAAAACTATCCACTTTGATCTTTTTACTTGCAACTGTAAACCAAAATCCTACTTCTTTCCATCCCATTTCCTTGTGTCCCAACTTGTATAACACCAATTCCCAAGTTGTACCTATGTCTGCAATGCCCTTTTACCATAAATCCACTAAATTCTCTCTATTTCTGTACCCAAAGCAACTGGTGAAATCCATGGATTGTTTCCCCCACTCCTGGCATCACCAATTCCTTTTCATCTCCTAGGTCTCAGCTAAAACATTTTATCAGAGAAGCCTCTTCCTTGTCCACTTCATCTAAGTAGGCTTCTTCCTTCATTATTTTCTATCACTATCTTATTATGATTCCTTTCATAAAATCATAATTTGTAATGCCACACTTGCATTTCCATTGCTTTCTCCACTAATCTGGTAACTTTAGAAGTTTAGAGTACATATGTTAAATAGGTGTTCAATATTTATTTATTTAGACAGGGAGAGAGAGAGGAAAGAGAGAGAGGCAGAGGGAGAGGAAGAAAAAGAATCCCAAGTAGGTTCCACACCCAGTGTGAAGCCCATGTAGGGCTCAATCCTACTGTTCCGAGACCATGATCAGACCGAAACCAAGATTTCGATGCTCAACTGACTGAGCCACCCAGGTGCCCCAATATTCAATAATTTTTAATGTAAATTATAAGTAAAACAAAAAAGAGATGCAGTCATCAGTGGGCAGCTAGATAAATTTTCACAAAATGAGCACATCCATATAACCAACACAAAAATGATCCAATGTCAAGATCAAGAACTGCAGAATTCCCCTCATGGCCTCTTCAGATGACAGTCACCTGTTCTTCAAGGGTAATTCTAGTTTCTAACATTATAGATGATTTTTTGTTGTCACTCAAGTTTGCTTGAATGGAATCATAAAACTTAGGCCCTTTTGTGTCTGGTTGTGAGATTCGTCCAGGTTGGTATGTGTAGCTAGTCTACGCATTTTCATCATTTGTGTTCATTTTCATCACTTGAGAGTAGTGCTATTTGAGGTGCAGTCTGTGGACCAGTGTCGATCCACACCCTGTTTGCCACTGACCTGCAGTGCCCCCTGTGCAAAAAGTATGCATGAACATTTAGAGACTTTTCCAGTTTGACAATACATGTAATATTGTGTTATATAAGAGTTTTATTCTGATAGCTAGGGCAAAAAAGAATCTGGTCCTTCACCACAGTTAGTTTAAGAAAGCACTGCTGAATGCAGTGGATATGTTACACTTTACTTACCTATCCTACTCTGGATGGACACTTGGGATTGTTTCCAGTTTGGGGCTATATTGACGGGTACTTCTGTGAATATAATTTCTTACGCCTCATATGCTGTGTCAAGCTTTAGAGTATACTGCCAAATAGTGTTTCAAAGTGTTTATACCATTTTACACTCCTAATAGTTACTCTACAGTTGTGGCAACACTTGGTATTGTCAGAGTTATAAAATTTAGTCATTCTTTTGGGTGTGCAGTGGTCTCTTATTATGCATTTTCCTGATGACTAATGAAGTTTCATATGACTACTGGTCATTTGGATACCTCTTTTGTCAAGTGCCTGTTCAAGGCTTTTTGCTGATTTTTTTATTGGGTTGACTCTTTATGGATTTGTAAGGCTTTTTAATGTATTCTGTATAGAGTTCTTTATAGATGTGTTGCAAATAACTCCTCTGCTTTGGTGGCCTGCTTTTTTACTTTCTTCTCTTGATGAGCTCATTTTAATGAAGATCAATTTGTCTTTTCCTTTAAAATTTGATTTTTATTTTGTCAGTTTTAGAAATCTTTGCCTACTTAAGAAATGTTTGATAGATAAAGTCATGAAGATAATCTGTTTCCTTCTTAAAGCTTTATTATTTTAACTTTCATATTTAGGTCCGTATCTATCTCAAATTAATTTTTGTGTATGGCATAAGGTAAGGATTCAAATTAGTTTTTCTTCCATAAAGACATACAATTGATCCAGTACAACTTATTAAAAAGTCTACTCTTTCCCCACTGCACTTCAACATTACCTGTATCATAAATGAGTTGACTATGTATGTGTAGGTTTATTTCTAGACTCTATTCCATTAGTCTGTCTCAGTCAAAGTTTGCTGAATGAATGCTACCATTTAAGAAGTATTATTTAACAAAGGTTAGAGTAGATACTATTTTCTAGTATTGGCTATTCTGCTGTATGACTTTCCATAAGTAATTTAAACTCTGAACTTTCATGTCCTTTTTTTATCAAATGGGGTTAATGCTCTTTTGTCACAAAGATTCTGGATAGATTAAATATAACTATTCTTTATAAAATATTACACAAATACAGTTTATATAACTATAATTTACTTGCTTCATCTTAGTTTTGATATCTTTAAGATATCTATATTCTCTCCTCTGAAATCACATCTTTCAGATATCAATATTCTGTCTTCTGAAATCTTTCTCTCCAAAGATTGAGAAGAAAAAAAGCCACCAGCGATGAAGGGAGGAGGAAGAGACAGAAAGCAAACAGGCTTGATAGTGATAGTAGAAATCAAAATAAAGTAACACTCAATTAAAAGGGAGATAAAAACTCAGGAAAGTCTTTGGGATCTCTTTATATAGTCCTTACTTCTTAATTACAAATTCTATTACTGTCCTGCTGCCTTTTTTCTCCTGTGCAAACTGTGGAAGATTTCACTTTTGTTTGGTAAAGGTATGGATTTCCTCATATCTTTCCATTCAAAGTGTCAAGTGATCTAATCAATGCCTGTGAAAGTCTGAAGGGAGAAAACTGCACACCAAGTCCTAACATTGTATTGTTATCCCAGGACAGTTCTAGTTTCTTCAAGAAGGTTTAGGAATGTGTGAAAATTTGATTTCAATTCCATAAAAAGTGAAAGACTTCAGACACAGACATACATACACACAGAAGTATACACAAATTTACCTAGAAATAAAGCTATATCTCAGGTAACATTTGACGCTGTTTTACCCTAGCCCTTCTGCTTTACCTTTACTAAGGTTATCTTTCCTGCCAAATTGTATATAATCAAAATCTCAGTCTCCTCACAGGCAAAGATAATGTATTTTACCTCTGCATCTTTTTCATTGAACGTGGTGCTGGGCACAGAGTAATAATATGATGCTTTTTTGAATTAATTTATGAGGGAAGATATAAATGTTATAAAGTAGAATGCCGTAACTCTAAAAAGGCTAGAAATCTGCTGCTCTAAACAATGTTCTTAAATCTTTTAGGCTTCTAGTTAATTTTGTAATAGCTTCGACTCTTTTTTAAAAATATTTTATTTATTTATTTGACAGAGATCACAAGTAGGCAGAGAGGCAAGCAGAGAGAGAGAGGGAAGCAGAGCAGAGAGCCCGCTGAGCAGAGAGCCTGATGTGGGGCTCGATCCCGGGACCCGGGATCATGACCTGAACCGAAGACAGAGGCTTTAACCCATTGAGCCACCCAGGTGCCCCAGCTTTGACTTTTTAAAAAAGATTTTATTTATTTGAGAAAGAGAGAATATGAGCAGGGGTAGGGGCAGAGGAAGAAGGGGAAGCAGACTATGCAGAGTGGGGGGCCAGACATAGCGCTTGATCCCAGGATCCTGATATCATGACCTAAGCCTAAGGCAGATACTTAACCAACTTAGTTACCCGGATGCCCCAACAGCTTTGACATTTTAAAAGGTATCATAAACTTTTCCTTCTTCCCTGCTTACTTTGGATTTTTTCTCCTATATATTTCTCTATATCACACTTAATTTTTCATTAAACAAATATTTATTGAATGTGTACTCTGTCCTGGGTTATGTTGCTTGGCAGAAAGACTATGCCAGTGAGGTCAGATAAACCCTCAAAGATCTAGAACATATGGTATTTGAAGCATCTGTGCATTACGGAGGTGAATCTTTCTTATTTTTAAACATACAGAAAATATAGAGAAGAAAAGTAAGTAATGTAACAAACAGTTGTATATCCATCTCTGTTCATATGTCTGATTTTCCTCTTAGACTGTTAGTTCTTTGAGGGCAATGATACTTTCTTCATCTCGTATCTTGTATGACTAATGTAGAACTCAGCATATATTGGGCACTCAATATTTACTGAAAAGATGATTCAGCAAAAAAAAAAAAAAAATGGCACAGCTTGAAGCTTTATTTTTATTTAATTAATATCGTGTCCTTTTCCCACATTCCCTTTCAAGTCTCTAAAATAATCATGGCACTAACCTCTTCTGTTATAATGTGACATTCCCAAATAACTCCTATGGACAGTCACTGTTTTATCTGACTTAAATGCATCTTTTGACTACTCAGATACTTATATTACTTCTCTCTTTGCTCTTGGTTGTCTGGCTCTACCATGTCTGTTGGTCCTTGTGTCTTCTCGTCACAATGTACTGATAACCTGGAAAGCACTGCAGAAGGGAGTGTTTGCTAAGTGACGGATCTCTACAGTAACATGCTTAACTCCATCAACAAAGAGATTTAGCAAAGTGTTAAAGGAGGAGGAAGACAAGACCATTTCAGTTAATGGAAAGGAATCTCCAAATTAATCTGCTGATGGTATCAGCAGACAGGCAGGAATTTAACACTGAGGCATGAACCTAAAATGGACAAACGGCACTAATCTGGTAAGCCTCAAGAAAAACCCAGTCATTAATTTTCTGGTTTTGATGAACTGGAAGTGAACAGTGATTAAAAATACCTATAAAACATTTAAAACTCAAACCAAACATCTATATTTTCTGTAACAGTTGAGCTGTCTAATAGATAAAGATCTTTAAAGGTGAAAGCCCAGGGTCTGGAAAGTTAGCATAAACTAGCACTCTTCTGAAGGGCAGCTTGTCAATACATATCAAAAACCCTTAGAGTTTTAAAAAATCTTTTGGCACAATAATTTCAGGAATTTATCTACAAAATTTTCTAATAAGAAAATTCACTGCATTACCATATAAAACAGCAAACAAATGCAAACAATCTAAATGCCTACACATAAGGAATTTGTTAAAGGTTGAGAGATCTTTATGAAGGAATATTCACGTATAAAATTACATATTAAGTATAAAATGACTTATGAAGATTAGTTCTTCACAAGGATTTGCCAACCTTTGACAGAAAGAATAAATTGGCAGTTAAATTATTTTTTTGGGTGGCACCTGGGTGGCTCAGTGGGTTAAAGCCTCTGCCTTTGACTTGGGTCATGATCCCAGAGTCCTGGGATCGAGTCCCGCATAGGGCTCTCTCTCAGCAGGGAGCCTGCCTCCTCCTCTCTCTCTGCCTGCCTCTCTGCCTACTTGTGATCTTTGTCAAATAGATAAAATAAAATCTTAAAAAAAAATTTATATTTTGGTTGCAGAACTCTTTTTATCCCCACTTGAAATCTAGTTACAACCTACTATAAAGAGAAAAAACAATAGCAACTGTAACAATCAAAGATGCTCTTTTGAAAGTGAGGGTGGAGAACCTGGAACTCATCTTATTCCTAGGAACTTTATGGCTCCAAGGAACATTTTGAAAACCACCACTCTTCAAGAACATTTACTGTGGAAAAAAAGATCAAGACTACAAAATGACTGCGTTTTTATAAAAACAAATTACACATATGTTTATATTTACATACTATACAATGAAGAATGGTTAGAAAGGTATATATCATATGCAAACAGTGATTATCTTCGAGTGGTAGTTTTATAGGTGATTTGCAGTTTTTTATTGCCTCTATACTCTTCCCCTTAGATCTATGATAAGCATGTATTTTCATTATAAGGAAAATAATATTAGTTATTTTTAAAGTTAAGTTTTAAAGTTGGATTCTTCTGTATAATGAGTTTTCAATGTCCTTTTATTTCCATAGCTATCTTCAAGCATGAACAAATCTTCAGGTGCTTGTTTCATTGGAGAAAGATGCCATTTGCTGACAATCAAGGTGTTATTAAAGTCCAAGTAAATGGGCTCTTACTGGCAAGTTTCTCTGCACCCTTTTTACAGATTTTCCTTATGTTAAGTTCTGAGTCCCTCCCTATGCTCTGATTTCTGGGTCTTTCCACATGCTGTTCAATTTCTGTGAAACGTTCACCTCCCCAGTTGTCAAACAGTTTCATCGTTTTGTCATCCTATCTCAGGAGACACCTTCACAGCTCTTCCCTGACTATGCTAACTATTCGCAGTCATTGCACTTTTCTCTCCTAGCACTTAACACAATTTGAATTATAGATTTGTTTACTTATTTATTACCTGTCCTACCAATAAAACTGAAGGCAGAGACTATGCCTATAATTTGCCAAGATATTACACAATGCTGGTATAATATTTAGTAAATGGACATAAATATTTATTGACGGACTGACTGACTAAATGTTTGCTAAAATTTGAATCTGGAGACTCAAGGAAACTGAATTGGTTAAAACAACAACAACAACAAACCTTTCCCACACTCTTGCCTAAATGAGTTGGCAAGTTCCTGGTTTCAATACTGTTCATATTTCTGATAACTTCAGTAATAACCCGAGTCACAATAACTGGGCACATTTTTATAATGGCTTTATCTACTGATCCACAACTCACAAGAAGCCCTAGGTCTGCACAGATGCCTGCTTCAGGTCCTTTCTCACGTATCTTTTGGAGAATAAACCTTCTATTACCCAGAATGAATAATTGCTGCTTCAACATCTTCAAGGCTTCTTCCAGACCCACTATTTAACTGATGAAGGCTAATCTCAATTTACTGATATATATTACATGTCATTCCATACTTATACTGATGTGCGGCCATTGAATTATAATAAACCCTTTTAGTCCGGAATTGGAACAGTGTGAGCTACTATTTTGGGCACAATTTAAATAACAGGGGCTCCAACAATGGCAAACCAACAGTCTCAGAAGAGCTCTTGCAACTAAATGGAGAACTTAAAAACACCAAAACAAACAGTGTAAGAAAAATAACCATAGAAGGTACCAAATAAGCACAGAGACATAATATTTTAAATACTTCCAAATATTTGGTTTCAAAGCATAAATGGAGCATGTGGGCTTTCCACATCTTTTCCTGCCAAGTCTCAGGAAAAACTGACCATACTACAGTCATCTAAAACAGCTGTTAGGACTGATCTTCAAATATTTGGTTTCAAAATATAGACCTATTTGCACTTTAAAACTCAGATGCCTGCATATTCCCACTATAGCACTGTACAGAGATAATCCTCTCAAAGTAGGCTGCTGGCAAAAACAGATCTGTATTCATGGTGAGCACTGCTTCAAATGGACACAGCAAGATCCTAGCCTAAGTCCTCAAGTCAGCTGTCATAAAAGATAATTTACTCCGGCACCAAAATACTCCATTTGTTTCTTTCCTTCTTCTTCTTCTTCTTCTTCTTTTTTTTTTTTAAAGCATTTATTTATTTATTTGAGAGAGAGAGAGCACAAGTAGGTAGAGCGGCAGGCAGAGGGAGAGGGAGAAGCAGGCTCTGCTGAGCAGGGAGCCTGATATGGGACTCGATCCCAGAACCCTGGGATCATGACCCGAGCCGAAGGCAGAGGCTTTAACCCACTGAGCCACCCAGGTGCCCTCTTTCCTTATTCTTTTCTTTTTTGCTTTCTTTCTTTTCTTTTCTTCTTTTTTTTTTTAAGGCAGGGGCTCAATTTCACTCATCATTTAAGGTTAAAGAAAGGATGTAAATGTGAAATGTTAAGATTCTAGAAACAAGGAGGGACGCCTGGGTGGCTCAGTTGGTTAAGCAGCTGCCTTCAGCTCAGGTCATGATCCCAGGGTCCTGGGATCGAGTCCCACATTGGGCTCCTTGCTTGGCAGGGAGCCTGCTTCTCCCTCTGTCTCTTCCTGCCACTCTGTCTGCCTGTGCTCGCTCTCTCTCCCTCTCTCTCTCTGACAAATAAATAAAATCTTAAAAAAAAAAAAAAGATTCTAGAAACAAGGAAAAAAGTTTATGTCCATTTTGCTTACAATTGTTGCCTTCCTTAAACTAAGTTTCTTGTTTAGCATATCGTTCTTGTGGGTACTTAGATATAAACTATCAACTCTGCCTTTGGCTGCTGTAAGGTCTAAGCCACAGAAAAGGATCTTAGTCCAGAAAAAACCTTTCCCACACTGTGGTGTAACTGTATTTTCTAGAACTGTGTAAAAGTATGGATATCTAGTTGTAGTCCTATATTTCTGATAGTTATCTCATACTGTAACACTCTAGGGATGATAGGGGATACCCAAAAGATCTTTTGCTCTTCTGAACAGACATGAATTCTGATTCAACAATTTTATCTGGCCTAATTTAGCTTATCTTTTCTTTGAGAAGGCAATCATTGTAAATGCCTATAACTTTATGAATCATATTGCTTTATTTCCCTTCAAATCTTCTCATTTAAACCTTGTTACTGAAAGAGGCACTCAAAAAAAAAAAAAAAAGGCAGGTGATAGAAGAACTGGGAAAAGGAATTATATTTGCCAACCTTACAAAATAATAATACATAGTTAACTAATTGGAATTAAACATTTAGAAATCCATAAAAAACAAAAATAATGAAATAGCCCATCTTCATCCTATTTTTCTGGTAAGTGTTACACAAATGGGAAGTAAGGATTCCGCCCTTGTAGGCAGCTCTAGAGATGGCCCAGACCAATTAAGTTATAAGTAGATAAGAATATCCTTCTCAACCTTACCTCTTTATGCACCTTCCAACTGTCTACCGTCACATTGAAGAGAGCTTTGAGGGCCTCAATGGCACAGTCTGTCTCCTGAGGTGAGAGAGGAGGTCCATTATGGTCTATGGCCGATTCATATTCATCGGTCCACTTGATGCTAAAGGCACTTTCCAAGATCTGGGTTAGCAGCGGTAGTCCCTGGAGCTCATAGCGCAATTGTGACCTGATGTCGGTGTGCAAAAGTGACAGGAGGAAGAGCAAGCGCAAGTCAAAGCACTTAATGTCATTGATAAACTTTCGGTCCTTGCACTTTCTCAGGAGGTTACAGAGCTTTGCAGCAAGGTTAAGTTCCAGGCTGAGCTGCTGTGCCATCTGACTGTTGAACACTATGTTACACAGACATTTTAATGACTCCACAATAACTGGGAACTCTGACACCTTCTCCAAAGAATCATCCGACTCATTTAGCTTGGCTAATCGCAGCAGTATCTGCATATTTTCCTTGGTTGTCACAGGAACTAAAACCTTTTTGTCTCTGGAGAGAATGCGGAGAACTTCCAGGCAGGACACTTGACATGTTGTTGGGATATCCTTTACAAGGACTTTAAATATGCCTTCACAGAGTTTCTGAAAAACAAGAACGAGTATTCAAAAATCATTACTTGGCTTAAATGATTTAAAACAGAATTCTTCTCTACCAATGTATGTAACAGCAATCAGATTCTGGCTAGAAAAGATTTTTCATTATTTTTCTTTTAAGTCACACAATATTAGAACTGAAAGAGACCTTATATTTGCTGCACTTCTTCCACTTACAGATATGGAAATTAAAGGCCAGAGAGGCTGTACTGGGCCAGAGTGAATCAGTCGGGTCTTACGTAGCTTTGTTCTCAACAGATTTTTAATATCAGAATACACAGACTATCAGGATAAAGGCAATTAGTCTGAATCATAGCTAATGGCTCAAAGTGTACATATCCATCTTGCATTTTTTGAAATTTAATTATTCCTATTATTCCTAAATTTAAGAACCACTGATCATTCTTTCAAAATTCAACAGCCAGCTTTCTTATCCATAAATTGCAGGTCTGGGTCTCTCAAGCTCACACCGTACATGTGAAGCAAGCAGGTATAAACTACTCTCTTGCTGACCATTTTTGTACCTGTTACATCTTATAAAAACAACAGCAACAACCAGGACTAACATCAGATTTTACAAAGTTTGTATTTACCTATTATCAGACTTTAATTCTTATAAAGAGGCTATCTTTGGGTCAAGCATGATGATAAGAATCCCAGGCTGTGTGTACCTTCTCAGTACTTCCTAGTTGTACAGCCGTGAAGTGGCAACTTTAAATGTATAGTTGACCATTAAACAGGGGTTTGAACTGCATGGGTTCACTTACACATGTTTGTTTGTTTGTTTGTTTTTTTATAAATACAGTATAGTACTATAAATGTATTTTGTCTTCCTTATGATGTTTTTAATAACACTTTTCTCTACCTTACTTTATTGTAAAAAAAAAAGGATACAATAATATATAACAAATAAAATATGTGTTAACTAAGTTATTGGTAAGGTTTCTTGTCAACATTAGATTATCAGTAGTTAAAGTTTCTGGAGAGTCAAAAATTGCATGCAGATTCTTTGACTGTGCTGGGGACTAGCACCCTAACCTCTACATTGTTTAAGGGCTGGCTATACTATGTTCTGGAGGTGGGAAGGAAATTAACTTGACAAGCCGAGAAAAATTTATAATATTGTCAACTCTAACCCGGCCATCTCTGATAACTAGAAGGGACTTTCATTCAATGTCTTATTATTATCGTTAAGGCATTAAAAAAAAAAAATGAACGCAAGTTGGGGGGGTAAGTATAATGTCCCCATTACAGAAATATAAAAAACAGGGAAATTCTTCTCCAATGTCTGATCTTTCAGATCCAAGACAAAAATCAAAAACAAAAACAAAACCACATTCTATATACTACTTCCTATGCAGTGTATTTCTGGAGGTGGAGTCAGATAACACTTGTTCCCATATAACTTTACTCAGGAGAGAAATCATCTACACTGCTGCTTAAGTTAAGAAACATGTAATAAATAAGGTATTATAAAATATTATATATGTGAATTTGGAGTTCTACATATTGAGTTAAAAAGACACGGTTACCTCCTTCCTTTTTAAACCAAAGAGAAGAGCAACAATAAAATACCCCCTAAATTTACAGACGATATGGGTCCTTTCTTGTTCCACTTTCAGACTCAAGAAAGAAAAGGCAAAGCATGAATACAAATAGGAACAGACAAAGCTATAAATCAAATGGATTGAAATTCTCAGACATAAGAAGGCTACATGATAGAGATTAGAGAGCCTACAAAATTTATAGTTAAAAATTTCCTCATCTATAGGCTTCCTGAAGTTCAATGGGCAACCAAAGACAAGAGTTCTAGTTTTAAAGCACAATTTTCAATCATAGTTGTTCTTAAATACACATAGTTGTTCTTTTCACAGATCTGCCTCACATAATGATCACTAGGTAGGTTTTTGCTATAATTTCAACATATTTTGAAAATTAAACCACTTTTTGGATAATGATTCTTTTCTCTCTCTTTTATTACAACCCGCCCAAAAAATTCAAGACATACCTAAAATACAACAAAAGTGATGCTTAATAGACACACTTACTGCTATACTCAACATAATCATTTTTTAGTCAGAGAACATTTAAAGAGCAAATTAATAAATCACATACATTTGGATGAACCAGAAAAACTTTGTTTTGCATACATACATACACCAGGCAAGAAAACTGGAGAAGGAGCATCCTTCACACTTTTCCCACTGCATGAGTGTATACTCTACCTGCTTCAAAGGTACTCTTGTATTTCACCTTTATTTTTGCTCTAACGGTATTTTTCTGTGCTGTAACTATTTTTTTTTTCAACTGATTTTACTCTTCCTAAAACATACTTTCCTCTCTTTTGAAACACTTTCCACAGCTCCCTGGTGCCCACAGAATGCAGCTGAAATGAGCCCACAGCTCCCTTTTCCACTGCTCTCTCTGTCCTGCACGGCTCCCCTTCTTTTTCACGTGCTTCAAACGGATTCCCAGGCCTCTGGCTACACGTCTAGCCTCTCCCCTGCTCCTTCTTCCACGGCAGGCCCTGCTACCATGTCTACCCGTCAGGAACCCACTCTTTTTCTCAGGTTTAGTTTGAAGACTGAGGCGTCTACATGCTTCCCCTGTCGCTCCCTCTTTGGCTGTTTGTGCTTCCAACTAAAACTAAGTTTTTGCTTTTGTGTAGAGTAAATTGTTGGAGCATCTCACTCCTTTTCCAGGCTCCTTAATAGAGGCTATGTTTCATCTATATCCCTGTAGCTGGCTCAGGTGTGCTAGAACTTTTTTTTTTTTTAAAGATTTATTTATTTATTTATTTGACAGACAGAGATCACAAGTAGGCAGAGAAGCAGGCAGAGGGGGAGGGGGGAAGCAGGCTCCCTGCTGAGCAGAGAGCCCAATGCAGGGCTCGATCCCAGGACCCTGAGATCATGACCTGAGCCAAAGGCAGAGGCTTAACCCACTGAGCCACCCAGGCGCCCCTAGATCTATTTTTAAGTGCAAGATAACCACAAATTCCCATCCTTAAAACCTAACCCCTGACTCTCCAGCATCTTCTAAAGAATGATTCCTTCATATCCCTCCTCCATCAGGCATCACTATCAAGTCTTCTCTTCCTCTTTCTGCAAGTACAACAGACTGTCATTACATTATATGTTAGGTACAGACCGTTTTTATTTACTTTCAAAATATTTATACAGACTCGTTCAACTGACACGTGCGCGTGTGTGTGTGTATTTTAAATATTTTATTTGAGAGAGGGAGACAGAAACAGCGACAGAGAGCATGACTGGGAGGAAAGGGAGAAGCAGGCTCCCTGATGTGGGACTCAATACGAGAACTCTGGGATCATGACCTGCTAATCAACCTTTACTCTGAAAATTATTTTGGTACCTTAAGTTATCAGGGAACCCAATTTTTTCCATTAAAATTAATGGAAATATTTTCTGGTTAATAACTTCCACTTAGAGGTCTGTTTCTCTGTAATGAACTAAAGTCATAAGGCAAAGTCTAGGTATGCTTACAAAGTATAACTACTAAGAATCAAAGAGTCTGAGGAAAAGCCCTTTTAAAATGCTCACTAACTTAGCAAGCCATGACTACTTCTATAAAGTCAGACTGCAAATCCAACAGCATAAATTCAAGAGTAAGATCCCAAATGGTTCCCCAATGTTAATACTAGTACTGCCAGAAAAGGTTAGTTTGCTCCTGAACTAAAACCTGGGAGTCTACTACAGCAGTGGTTCTCAAACTTCATCATGCATCATAATCCGCTAAAGGATTTGTTAAGACACACTTTTTGCACTTCACCCCCAGAATTTCTGATTCAGTAGGTCTTGAGTGAGGCTCTGGAATTGGGACATTTAACAAGTTCCTAAATTCTGCTGATGATTCAGGAGCCACACTCTGAGAACCACTGAACTATGGTTAATAATGGACTGCTGTAACTTGGATATGAGAGGGTAGGGGTAATTGAGAGCAAGGAACCAGGTAAATACAGAAAAGTAGGCAGAGTTGAAAGCCATTAGCACGAATACCTTAATTTCTCCTTGACTGTCCTGAAGATGTATAAGGGTGGAAGGGATAGGAATGGGGTGTCACTATCTGGTCACATTACTTTTCTTATCTTAAATATTAAAAACTACTCCAGGGGTAAAGTATATTACTTGTTTAAGGTAAGCGGTCCTGGGCTTGAAATTTGTTTAATTTACCATGGGCTCTAGAACCAGAGCAGTTTGTGATTAAGGGCATAATTTCTGGATTTAAATTTCTTGTATTCAAACCTTGGCTCTTCTACCATCTTTTAATGGTGAGACTGTGGCAAACTTGGCCTCCCTGGGCCTCATTTACTGTAAGAGTTACATGACATCCACATGTCTAGCACTTAGAATAGTGCCTGGCATGTGGCGAGTGTTCAGTACAGGTTTTACAACTTAGTATATCTCAGTGAATCTCAAAGTTCACAGTTTAGCATTTAAGATTTTCCAACCTGCTTTTTCAGGTTTCTCTTTCATACTATGCCCTCTTAAACCCTCCTCTCTAGCTATATTCCCTTCCAAATTATCTCACAAGGAGCTCTTTTTTTCTTTCTTATTGCCTCCCATCTCCCTGCATCCATTCCTCTTTAGCTATTCAACTTTTAACCATTCTCCAAAGCTAAATCACTTTTGATATAAATTTTTTTCTAACCACTTCAGCCCCCAACATTCTTCCTCTCCAAGGAATATCCAAACCACAATTTGCTGCAGTCATTTGGTGCTCAACACATCCTTCCTGTTACTAAAAGCTCTCTAGTAGAAAAACATTCGTAATTACACTTGCTAGTATATTTTACGTGCAGTAGACAGAAGGATTTATTCTTAGTCAATCTACTGATTAGCAGTAACCCATGCATATTGTTTTGACACAGCTACAATCATCTTGTGTACATCATCCTGTTCTTTTTAATTTTTAATTTAATTACCAGCATTTTTCCACATTGCCAGAATACTTATAAAAATAATTTTAGGGCGCCTGGGTAGCTCAGTCCATTAAGCATCTACCTTTAGTTAAGGTCATGATCCCAGGGTCCTGGGACCAAACCCCATGTCAGATTCCCTGCTCATTGGGGAATCTGCTTCTCCCTCTCCCTCTGAGCTCTCTCTCTCAAATAAAATCTTAAAAAAATGTTTAAATTGATGCATTATTAAATGACTTCTGTTCTTAGTAAACCTCTAGAATGATATACAGCAGGATCCAGTAAGAAGAGTGGACTTATTAGCATCGGAAGGGGTGGTTTCATAATTTTAATAATTATGGTGATATTGTTTGCTTAATGTGGTGTAAAGTTTACAAAAGAACTTCTCATATATATCCTTCAATCTAAGAAATGCTCACTAAATACTTACCAAATTATTGCCTAAGGACACTTAACTAAGAAGTAGACCAGGCCTTTATCTAGATCATCTGACTCCAGTGTGATTTCCACTCCAAGTCAATGATTGTACCATTAGTGACCATTTATTAACTGTATCTTGAGCATGACACCCTATTAGGCCTCTTTATTCATCTATACCACGCATTAACTGTTTAAGGCAGTGTTTTCTTCGGCAGCAAACATACTAAAACTGGAAGACTCGCTAAAGCAACCTTCTTCCAGCTCTAAAGTGAGAAGCTTTTCACTGTGAATCTGTAAAACTAAGATCAGCTTTGGCTTTAGCTATGAGACAAGTAGAACATGCTATAAAGCATGTATGAACATTCAAATGATCTTTTGTGATTTACAGTTTTAAAAGGTGATTTCTAAAAATACTTAAAAAAACTCAATGTCAAGCTCTATACATAAAAAAGTCTTTGCTCAAAATATAGGCATCATAATTTACTATACTCTGGCAACCCAAAAGGTAGATGCTACTCTAAAGTGTCTACAGATTGGTGCCAGTTCACAAACTATTTGTTCCCAGACTACTGAGATAGTTACACAAATTGAAATAGGTATAAAAAACTGAATTTGCATTTAGAAATATTTATGGTAATCCAACTTTGCTGTGACTGTTGAAGGATATGATTGTTTCTTTTAATGTTTCACTTTCATTGTATTTTGTGAAAGCACTAGTCTACCACAAGTTCGGGAAAAACTGCAAAACAAACAAAAAACTCTTGGCCCTTCAACACAAATAATTTAAGAAGCACTGTTCAGAGAATGCATTTATTTTTAAATTTTTTTATTTTTAATTTTTTATTATGTTATGTTAGTCACCATACAGTACATCATTAGCTTTTTTTTTAAATTTATTTTTATTAGAGAGACAGAGATCACAGGTAGGCAGAGAGGCAGGCAGAGAGAGAGAGGAGGAAGCAGGCTTCGCTGAGCAGAGAGCCCAATGTGGGGCTCGATCCCAGGACCCTGAGATCATGATCTGAGCTGAAGGCAGAGGCTTAACCGAGCCACCCAGGCGCCCCACATCATTAGTTTTTGATGAGAGAATGCATTTTATATTATATAAGTTTTCTTCAACTGTATAACCAAAGTAGTAAAACAAACTCTGATCCCAGAATAATAAGGGAACAATATATCTCAAATATGCTTATCTAAGATTTAGTTTAATTGCTGGGCATTGTGTTGAAAACTGACAGCTGTCCACCAAAATCCATTCTTTCCTAAGAAGGAATGCCCAGTAAAAGAACTGTGGCAAAGCCCATGACTGCCTGGCTATACCACATTCCTCAGTGCTCTTTAAGGCCACATGCCTGAGCTCTTGCCTATGGAATGTATGTGGGCATGTGACATGACATTTTCGGGTTTGGGTCCCTATGACAGTAGGCATACCTTCTCCATTTTCTTGTCCCATTCTGTAACCTGGAAGTGGCAGCCCACTTCAAGAACGACAATGCTCAGATGGTGAAACATAACTTCACAGCTTAGAAGGAAATAGGGCAACTGAATAAATTTATGCAGCAGAGTCACTCACCCATCTAACTAGAACTAATCAATCACCTTAGAACTATTACTTGAAAAGGTAATAAAACCAACATTCCCTAAATCACATCTGTCTTGGGGCCCCTTTGTTGCAACAACTTAAACTTAAAACACCCTCTGAAATAGGACGTTTCATCAATAACCCATATAGAACCCCTTGTTCCATCATTCCGTAAGTGACAGAAGTTAAATTTCACCTCAATGACCCAGTTGTGCCATGGCTAGTTTGTATCTTCATTTGTTTATCTATTTATTAATTCACCAAAAAGACCCAAGTGTCTATTTAATAAATCCAAGGCAATGTCCTTCGTACTGGGTAGACAATGGCAAACTTCTAAGGAACTTAAAATTGAACATGCGAGAATTACAAAGAAATATAAGCCATGGATTATTGTGACAATAGGTCTGATAGGTCTATGCTAGAATTCCTCAGCCTCAGCACTACTGACACTTTGGACTGGGTAATTCTCTGAGGATATGTATCTTCAAAATATTTAATAGCATCCTTGGCCCCTACCCACTGGATGCCAGTAGCACCCTCTCACTACCTCTGCTCAGTCACAGCAATCAAAAATGTTTCCAGAAACTGCCAAATGTCTCCCAGGGAACAAAATCACCCCCTACTGAGAATCACTGATTTAAGTGTAAAAAACTATGATGGTACAAATCTAAATTCTATGGGAGGAAGTACACCAGTTCAGGGAAAGACTTCCTAAGGAAGTGGCATCTAAGGTGAGAGCTGAAATGTACATGTTTGATTTCCATTCAATCATTTAACAAACACTTGAATGCCTACTGTATTACTGTGTCATGCGATAGCTGTATACTGGTGAACAAAACAAACAATTCTTTTATGTGTTATGGGGATGGCAGTATAATGGGGAAGATAAATAAACAAAAAATTTTATTGTTAAAAGAGAAATAACAGGATGATATGATTGAAAATAATAGGGGAAAGGATCAACTTAAGAGTGATATTTAAGCCACCTAATGGTGAGATGGTGCTAAAAGTGCAAAGAGTACTGCAGGCAGAGCCTGGTGTGTTTAAGGTCATGAAAGCCAGAATGGATGATGTTAGTGGCCGAGTGCTTGGAGATGTAACTGGAAAGCAAAACGGCCCCAGATCACGTGGAGTTTTATAGGCTTCGATACAGAGATTAGATTAGACTTTTAATGCTATGAAGTCACTAGAGGAGTTTAAGCAAAGGAGAAATACAACCCAATTAAAGATTTTTTAAAAAATCACCCTGGTGTGGAAAATGGAGGGGAACAAATGCAGCTTCAACTAGAATGGAAACAGTAGAGAGCGAGAGAGAGAGGTGGACGGATTTGATGTATATTTTTGAGGCAGAACTTGCCATTTGTGGGGGAGAGCAAAGTTTCTGGCTTGAGTGGTAGAGTGCCATTTACTAAGAAAGGAGTGACTGCAGGAAGAATGGATTTTGGAGAAAATTATGTATAGATACATTAAGTTTGCAATGCTTGCAGAGATGTCAAGTAGAAAGTTGAACATATGTGGCTAAAACCTTAAGCAGCCATCAGGGCTATGTCTTCTCTATGAGTAAAGGTTGTTTGGAGCTATAGGAACAGATGGCCTGGAGTAAAATATATAGAAAATAGAGGGACTAAGGTAAGAGTCCTGAAAAATGCCCATACTTACGGGCTGGGAGGAGGAGAACTTGATAAAAGAGATTAAGAGTTGCAGCTAGAAGCAAGGGAAATTTAGGAGTGTGGCAAGTAGTTTAAGGATCTGGCAATGCTTGATCACCTGTGACCTTGATAAAAGCAGTTTTTGCACAGTATTTCGGAGATGAGAAAATGCAGAGAGAAGTACGGATCTTTCAATACATGTGACTATAAGGAAACAGATAAATAGGATGGTAATAAGACTATAAGATCAAAAGAGTCTTTTTTTCTTTTTTTCCTTCCTTCCTTCCTTTTTTTTTTTTTTTTAAAGAGAAGATATATTAGTCCATGTCTGGATACTGAAGAGAATGAAGAGTTGGAATTAATCCAGAGGGAAATGGGGAACTTATTGCAGGGTATTAAGCAGGGGGAAGACATTAGATGAGTGCTTTGGAATCATCATTCTGATAGTAATATGGAGAATGCACAAGAAAGGGAATAGAGCCAAAAATGGTTAATAAGGTGAAAAATGAGGGTAGTGTGAACTAGGGCAGAGAAATAGAAAGCTGAGAGATTTTTAAGGGGTGTCTGACTGGCTCAGTTGGTACAGCACGTGACTCTTGATCTTTGGGTCCTGAGTTCAAGCCAGACATTAGGCGTAGAGCTTACTTAAAAAAAAATGAAATAAAAGAGATTTAAGGAAGTAGAACTGACTGACTGGCAGAATGACTGGATGTCAAGGGTGGAAAAGAGACAATGAGCCAGATTTCTAATCTGGACCACTTGGTTGATGGAGGTATCAGTCATTCAGGAGATAGGGGAACCATTTCCTAAAGTTGGCAGCAAAAAGAAAATGATAATGCTTGGTAGACATTTCTCCATAATTGTTCCACAGTGGTCACCTCAAATAAAATACACCTAAACTCATTAACTAGGAGGGGGTCAGATCATAAGTCCCCCATAGGTCCACCTTTCCAAAACTCATACTCAACTACTTATTGTCACAATATCCTTGACCTGGGCTAAGAAACCTACTCTCTACTACCTATGTGAACATAAGTGCCTTTTCTCATGTTATTTCGGGCACTTAGAATGTCTTCTTAAACCCTCACCCTCCCAATACTTTGGCTTGTATCTTCAAGGCAAATGTCATCTTTGTAATATGTAGAAGTAACCTCTTCTACATCTACCAGATTTATAGCACTTACACTTCTGACCTTGAATTATATGTATGGAGATTTCTTATCTCTTTCATCACTTTTGGGGGAGGGGCAGGATTTGTCCGATACTATTTCTTTTTGTTCCACAGGTATAAAGATGCTATCAAATATGCTGAATATATACCCATATATATATATATACACACATACATAGTAAGTGCTACATCTTCAAAGCACTATGTGTTAAATACAGGGTATTAGGTCCAGATAGGTCATTAAATCTCTAGGCTTAATTCCTAGGCGCCACTTATTTATTTGTATGATTTAGAATAAATTGGTCAACTTTTAAAATTTCCTTATCTGTAAAACAGGTATGATAGTACCTCTTTCATAGGGTCGTTGGGGGAATTAAATAAGACAGTGTGCATGTGCTGCCCTAGAATAAAATAAATACTCAATAAACATTATTTAACATTATAACTAAAATGCATATACCATATATAGTATTACTATAATTTAGTGAGAGGCTACCTGCTGTAATAAAAAAATATGACTTTTAGGGGTTCCTGGGTGGCTCAGTTGGTTAAGAGTCCAAGTCTTGATTTCCACTTAGATTATGACTTCACGGCTGTGAGATCCAGCCCAACGATGGGATCCATCCTGGATGTGGAGCCTGCTTAAGATTCTCTCTCTCTCTCCCTCTGCACCCACCCCACCCCCTACCAGCTCATATGAGCACTTTCTTAAAAAAAAAAAAAAGAATATGACTTAAGACTTCCAGAGTCAGTCTTCATTGTTTTTACCTGTAAAATCTGGGCAAGTTACTTGGTTTTTTTGAGCTTCATTTTCACTATGTGTAAAATGGGGATAATATATATTACAATGTTGTTTTAGTAAACGAGATGATGGTACACAGTAAGAGCTAAAATTGTATGCTTCCAGGAACAAGACCTCTAATCTCAGCCAACAGCAATATTTTGAAGGCTTATTTCTTTGATTGAAATAATAAGCCTATATGTATATTTGACATGTAATTTTCTCTCTAACATCATTACTTATCAAAAAGATTAAATAAGCTGAGATTTTAAAAAATCTCAGCTTATTTGGGAAATAAGGGAAAGATTTATAGATTAATTTAGAATAAAAGTAGGCCAATCAAAATGAAACAACAGTGAACAGAGAAAGTGAACATTGCCAAAAACATGGACTAACATCTGTCTTATCTATAAGAAATAGGAAAATATAGTAACTTTCCAGTTCAGGGTACACACACAGAGTTCAACTTGGCAGTAACCATACGATAACTCACAGGTCAGAAAACAGCTGAAGAGCCAAACAAAATGAATGTAATTGACAGATCAGAATATTAAGAGTTAGAAGGGGCTATAGGGACTATTTAATATTAGCAAACATTAGCAGTGCAAAAGGTTCTATAAAAAAGTGGATACTGGGGAGAGTAAGTCGGAGAAACTTATAAAGCTTAATAAAGTATTAAAGATTCTCAGATGTACTATGGAAAAGAAACCTTTTTAATTTTTAAAAACTGATACTTCCTTTGTTTGGCCACAGAATTCTTTTTAAAAATAATACCTAATAAGGTACTCAGGATTAGGGAATATTTCTTTTATTTTACAGATAGGAAACCTCCAATGGAGGCTACATTGTTTGCTTAATGTAGCACAGAAAGCTACAATGGGAAGGGGGACTCAGATTCTTACCTCTCAGTCCTCCTCTTTATTTATTCAACTGGTATCAGATGATGTATAAGAAAATAAAGCAAAAGTGGGTGTTCTAACATTCAAAGCAATTCTGTGTTAAGCTAGGCCTGTGAAAGGAATTATTGAGGACTGATTTTTTTCCTCCTTCAATAAACAAACTTCAGTCCTTAAACATGGTTCTATTTATTATCACTTTTTTATTATTAATGTTTCTGCTCTTCTATTTTCATGGTAGTGAATACCTATTCTTAGAGTCTACTACTTTCTCTTTAGTAAGAATGGACTCCCGCCCACCCACTTTTTGTCCATTATGTCCACAACATTAACCACATGCTTGATTTATGCTCTCGCTTCAACCAATGCTCCTATAGTGATGGGATAGGACACTGCTCTTAAAATAGACTATGCATATTCATCTGGGAGATGTGGCACAGTGCCAAGAATACTTAAAGTCACAGGACAATCTTAGTACATCCTCTTTAACCACTGGTTTACTAAAAGATTTAGTCGGGGCAGGGTGGGGAAGAATTTCTACATGAAAATAAATACATTAAAACTCACAATACAAAAAGTCACAGGAATTTTTAAGATTAGAAAATAAGAGATGAAAGGAATATTGTAGCTAAGGCAGGGTCCATTGGTTGACACCTCCCTGGCCTCTCAAGGTTGTGCCTACTCTCTCCTCTGATGGATGTCACTGGATATATATTCCACAGGGATCTAATTTTAGTTCTTAACTGGAGTTGAAGGTCAGCCACCTAAATCTGATAGTTCTAAACTTTTGCCCTCTGTGTACAGCACACGTGAGTGTGTGAGTGTATGTGTGCGCATGCAAGACAGACGGGGGGGTATTAAATTCTAAAATAAGATTACTATAATTAACAGTTGGAACAGTGTGGTCAGTTCTACAAGACAGACCTATTAAAAATTTCTATTTTACAAAAATATTAAACAATCACCGACTCACTGCCAGAATTTCTAACTGTGCTTCTAATAAAGGTTAGAGAAGGGATTCTGAAGATCAAATTTGGCATTTCTTTATTAAAAGCTAAAGATGAAATTTTCTAAATGAATATTCATGCAGCTGGGTCCATTTGATATTTAGCTTACTATTTTATCTGTGCACTCTTGTGTGTTTCTTTTCCTGCTTGTAGTACGGGGGGTGATGGTAATTCTCACTTTTTATGTAATGGATACTGTCCTCGTGAGCAAGGTTTTATCTCACTGCCTAAATTTCACCTCTACTTTCCCTTATGCACATGCATACTTTTCAGTAAGACAGTCCTTCCGGTTATGTTCTATACCATGGTAATTCTGCCAGACTGAAAAGAGTGCAGAGGAACAACAATTACTTAAGTTTGGCTCAAGCTTTTTTGCTAATTAGCAATCCTGAGAAAGACATGTTGCACCATCAAGGGTTCATTAAGGGATAGGAAAGACTGCTTAGGTGTAAATGGAAACACAACATCACTCAGCTACCCATCCTTCCTTGACTGACGGCAGAAATGGGGATGTCAAACTTTTTATTTCTCTTCAAATATAGTACCAGCCAACCCTGCTTCTCTTAGTACTTAAGAGTCTTTTAATTTTTCAGAAAGTCCTTTTCTCTACTACCTACGTAAAACATATTTTAGTGCTTTAATATACTGGCAAATACAAAGTATCATTGTTTGTTGCTTATTATAATTTACCAAATAAGGGTCATTATCTCATTTAATCTTCAGCAAATTCTTAACACAAGCTGTAGTTTGATTATGCAATGACTAACAGGGCTGGAAGATGGGCATTGCTACAATGTATACCTCATAGCTTAGTGGCTAATAGAGATCTTGGTCCCATGGATCTCTACAGCTGCTTTGCCTTTTTGCCTTTTTCAGTTTCTCAAAGTCTTTTCCTGTATAGTCTCTTTGGGATTTCCTTGCTTCGTGTCCAGTACCATCTACCCCATGACATTGAACTATTCACTCTGTACTAATTACTCTATCTCCGAACCCCTGGTTCTCAGCTGTAATGGCCCAGGTATGTATAGTATGCATAGGTATGTATAGAATGGCCCAGGTATGTATAGGTATGTATAGAAGATAGGGGCATTCTGATGGTAAGCTGATGTTATGGACTGAATGTCCGTGTCCCCCATTTAATCTGTCTGTTGAAGCCCTAACCCCCAATGTGTTGGTATTTAGAGATGGGGCTTTCAGGAAAGTAATTAGGGTTAGGGACCCTCGTCCAATGGAATTAGTGTCTTTATAAGAAGAAACACTAGAGAGCTAGCTCACTCACAGTCTCCTCCGACCCCCTCTCTGCCCAAAAAGGTTATGTGAGCACACAGTGAGATGGCAGCCATCTACAAGCCAAGAGAAAAGGCCTCAGAATGAAACCTACTGCTGGCATCCTGATCTTGGACTTCCTATAGCTTCCAAAACTGTGAGAAATAAAATTCTGTTGTTTATCCAAGCCACCCAGTCTTATGGTATTCTGCTAATGGCAACCAGAGAAGACTAAGATAGCTGAGAAGAGGGACAACAGAGAAGTTAAGGTGTCCCTATGTGACAGTTATGAGATTTTAGAGATCCTTTAAGGTACACGAAGACACTAATGACGTAGCAGAAACTAAGCAGAGAACAGAGTATTGTTTTTCTATTTCCTAGTGCTACTATTTTCTGAACCTGGATCTGGAGCAATTTTCTTAATCTACCTAAAGCTAAATTTCCTCATTTATAAGACAGAAATGTATCTGTATCACAGTTAGTCATTAGTTAATATAGATAGCATCTAAGAGAACATACAGTAAGATGTAATTCACCTTATATGTCACTTATTGGGAAACAGCACAATTGAAGTGAAGAAAGCACCTGGCTTGAAGCACTAGCTTTGCCCTTGTGGCTATGTGATCTTAGGCAAATTTCTTGAAATCACTTTTGCCTCATTTCTTCATCTCTAAAAATAGGAATAACATCTAGGGCTTTTAAATATTAAATGAGATTATATATTTAAAAATCTTTTGCTTGAGGTAGAGTAGAGGCTAATACATCTTACGTCATAAAGATGGCCAGATGAACAAACAGTTCAAGAAACATTAACAGGCATACTCTACACACGCACAATATGGCTAGGAAATTGTTATCTGTATTTGTCTTAATGGCAAAGCCACTTGAAAAAGGAAAATGTTGATGTTATAAACATAAAATTGCAATTATGTATTAATTTTATAGATTCTGTGGTGTTCACTTGGAATCTATAGTGTCCATTACTGAGCACTTGTGTACTCAGCCCCCATATAGGCACACAACTCAAAATGTTCCCAACTTAAAATTCAAGTGCAAGCAAATTATTCAAGAGAAATAAATTCTAAGTGACAAGAAGTCTATTTTGGGTTGGGGAGCTAAAAAGCGCATAACTTAAGTTGTTTATATATTGGGAAGACTGAACATGTGTAAAATGAATAAATAAGGAATGTAAATGTGTTTCAATGTATAGCAATTTAAGCTGTGTATTAAAAGACTGAAGGAATAAACTATACATAATTCAGCCAGAAAAATCTTCTTGATAAATATGAGTGTTAGGGGTGCCTGGGTGGCTCAGTGGGTTAAAGCCTCTGCCTTCAGCTCAGGTCATGATCTCAGGGTCCTGGGATGGAGCCCCACATCAGGCTCTCTGCTCAGCAGGGAGTCTGCTTCCTCCTCTCTCTCTCTGCCTATTTGTGATCTGTCAAATAAATAAATAAAATCTTTAAAAAATAATATGAGTGTTAGGCAGTAAGTGGGGAAAACATGATAGAGACGGTATGGCAGAAAGGAGGTAGGAAAACATATCAAACAGTGGACAAAGGTAGAGGCAGAGAGGGATATGTGTAAAGTAGGGGATCAACCAAAGCAGATTTAGAGTTCATATAAGCAAAACCTTTCTAACAATTAAAGCTATCTGACAGCAGTGGCTGCTGTGGGTTTCCTGCTACTGAAAGTATTGAGTGTGATGACCCTTGGTGCAGGATACCTTACTTAGAAGGAATCCCACAGTACTGGAAGATATTTTGGGTCCCTTACTACACTGTGAGTTCCCTGAGGAGGAGCACTGAAGGCAGAAAAGGAGACAGAGGACATGGGTTGAGTCTTAGCTCTTCCATTCATTAATTGCGACCTTCGGCAAATCAACTTCTCAATTTTTCATCTATAAATGGGGAAGCTGGGAACACTGGAGATGTCTGTTCAGTCAGTAAACTCTTTCAGGTCCCTAAGAATTTTTAATTAGTCAAAGGCAGACATGCATGTTCTCCCTTTCCTTAGTACACAATCAAACTTTGTAAGGAAGAAAAGAGCTAACTGCTAAGAAAAAGCAGCAGTACCTTTTTGGAAAACAAAAACAAAAACAAACAAAAAAAAAAAACCCCAAAACTGCAGGATGCCCAATCAGAAGGATGCTCCTTCTGATCAAGTACTACACGGCTTAAGGGGAGAGCTGATACTACATACTACCCTATCCAGTCCCACTGCAAAGCGTGCTCTTCTGTTTCCTGTCAGTGCAGATAATCAGCTCAGTGTCAAAGCTTTGCTTATGCTCTGCATCAAGTTTTGAATTTTAGAAGCCTAAAATCAGAAAATGAATAGAATCAATTCCTAAGCTATACAGCAGGTCAGCTGAATTATTAATGAGTGGCAGTAAGGCGTAGCACACGGGCTGTGGAGCCAGACTGCCTGGGCTTGGATCATGGCCTCCCACATCACTAGTTTAGGCAAGTAATTTCCTGTGTGCCTTTGTTTCCTCATCTGCAAAGCAAAAAATAAAAGAACCTACTTTATAGCCTGGTTGTGAGGATTAAACATGTTAATATCATACACTGCTTAGAATGATGATGGACGGGGCACCTGGTGGCTTAGTGGATTAGAGCCTCTGCCTTCGGCTCAGGTCATGGTCCCAGGGTCCTAGGATCAAGCCCCACATCAGGATCTCTGCTCAGTGGTGAGCCTGCTTCTTCCTCTCTCTCTCTCTGCCTGCCTCTCTGCCCTACTTGTGATCTCTGTCTGTCAAATAAATAAATAAAATCTTTTTTTTTTTAATTAAAAGATTTTATTTATTTATTTGACAGACAGAGATCACAAGTAGGCAGAGAGGCAGGCAGAGAGAGAGGAGGAAGCAGGCTCCCTGCTGAGCAGAGAGCCCGATGCGGGGCTCGATCCCAGGACCCTGAGATCATGACCTGAGCCGAAGGCAGCGGCTTAACCCACTGAGCCACCCAGGCGCCCCAATAAATAAAATCTTAAAAAAAAAAAAAAAGAATGATAATGGACAGGTAGTGTGTGCTACCTACTAGTATTTAATAACAAGCTTTATTGAGCTATAGTTCATATATCATAAAGTTCACCCTGTTAATAAGTGTACAATGCATTGGTTTTCAGTATATTCACACATGGATAACCATCATCATCACCGTCTCATTTTAGAACATTCTTGTTACAAAAAAAAAAAAAAAATCCACTAGTCAGAAGTTAACTCCCCATTCCTCTCTCTCTCTAGCCCCTATGCAACAACTCATCAATTTTGTTTCTACGGATCTGCCTATTTTAGACATTTCATATAAATGGAATCATACATTATGTAACCTTTGTGTCTGCCTTCTTTCACTTAGCATAATTTTTTCAAAGTTTATCCATGTTGTAGCCCTTATCAATAACTTTTTTTTTTGGCTGAATAATATTTCATTGTATGGTTAACACGTTTTGTTTATCCATTCACAAACTGATATATTTGGGTTGTTTCTACCTTTTGGTTGTTATGAATAATGCTGCTGTAAACATTCACATGTAAGTTTTTGCATGGACATATATCGTTTCTTTTGTGTAGATACCTAAGAGTACAATTGGGGAGTTTAACCTTTTGAGAAACTGCCAGACTGTTTTCTAAAATGGCTGCACAATTTTATGTTCTCACCAATAAGGTATGAGGGTTCTGCTTTCTCCACCTCCAACACTTGTTATTATCTGATTATTTTTATTCTAGCCATATCAGTGAGTGTGAACTGGAATCTCACTGTGGTTTTTATTTGAATTTCCCTAGTGATTAATGATGTGCTTTTATCATTTTGATCATGTGTTTACTGGCCCACTGCATGTCTTTGGGAAAATGTCTATTTAGATCCTTTGCCCATTTCCGAATTGGGTTGTCCTTTTATTGAATTCTTTATGTAGTCTAGATACAAGTCTCTTACTAGATATATGATTTGAAAGTACTATCTCCCATCCTGTCGGTTGTCTTTTCATTTTCTTAATAGTGTCCCTAGAGGCACAAATTAACTTTGATGAAGTCCAATTTATCTATTTTGCTCTTTTGTTGCTTGTTCTTTTAGGATCATATCTAAAAATCCACTGCCAAATTCTGGGTCATGAAGATTCATCTCTGTTTTCTTCTAAGAGTTTTATGGATTTAACTCTCACATTTGGGTCTAATCTACTTAATTAACTTTTGTATATGGTAAGAAGTAAAGGTTTAACTTCATTCTTTAACTGGGACTAGCTAGTTATCACAGCACCATTTGTTAAATGACTGTTCTTTCCCCATTGAATGGTCTTGGCATCCCTGTCAAAAATTAGTCCCAGAGACACAGGGGTTTATTTCTGGACTCTTGATACTCTTTCATTGATCTACATGTATATTCATATATTTAATCTATCTGCATGCCAGTACCACACTGTCTTGAATACTGTGGCTTGGTAGTACATTTTGAAATTGGGAACTGTGAGCCAAATTTGTTCAAGATTGTTCTGGCTATTCTGAATCCCTTTCAATTTTGTATGAATCTTAAGAATTGTCCTGTCAATTTCTAGAAAGAAGCTACATAGAATTCTAAAAGGTAATTCATTAAATTTGTAGATCAATATGGGAACTACTGCCATTTTAACAAAAGTCAGTCATCCAATCCATGGACATGAAATGTCTTCCCATTTATTAGATTTTATTTAATTTTTTTCAACAAGATTTTGTGGTTTTCCTAAAATTGAGTTATTACTTGAGTCTAAGTTTTCTTGGTTCTTGCTCAAGGGCTTACTTCACATATACAACTTTTCAGAATCAGCTCCAGATTTATATTAACTTAATTCCAGTAAGATACAGAAACATTATTTCTACATGATACTACTCCCTTTCCCTCTTTTGGTAGCATCATTGTTATATATGTATCTACAAATGTTGTAAACCCAACAATGTATCTTGATAAATATTGCTTTATATAATTTTGTCTTTTAAAGACCCCGAGGAGAAAGGAAAACAAGCATATACTTATAAATTTTGTTATATTAGCCTTCTTATTTATCATTTTGAATTCTCTTGATTTGTTCTTGAGGATGTGAGTTACTATCTAGACTCACTTCCTTAGTCTAATACAGCTTCGCTCTTATCCACTGTTGTGCCATTTAGCAAATATATTACATTTCTGTATGTTATTGGCTCAACAATGCACTGTATATTGTTTTATACAAATGTTTTTAAAAACCAGTTAAGAAAGGAGAAATATATGCATTTATATAGTCTTTTTAAATTACACAATTACCTTTACCAGTTCCTTTTCTTTCTTCATTAAATTCAAACTGTGGTTTGGGTCACTTATTTTCTGTCTAAAGAACTTTTAGTATTCTTATAAGGTGGGTCTGGAACAAATACTCGCAGTTTTTCATTTATCTGGAAATGTTTTTATCTTCCTCGCACTGTTAAAAGATAGCTCTGCTGGTAACAGGATTTTTCTTTGAGCTGAATGAGTATGTTATCCCACTGCCACTGGCCTACATTTTTGAGAAGTCAGCTGTATGTTTTGTAGAACTTCCCTTGTAAATGATGAGTCATTTTTCTCTTGCTGCTTTCAAGATTTTCTCCTTGTCTTTGGCTTTTAGCATTTTTGCTAATGATGTATTTGTTTGTGGATCTCTGACTTATCTTACTCAGAATTATTAAGCTTCCTGGATGTGTAGGTTGTTTTCCAATAAATTTGGGAAATTTTTAGCCATCACTTCTTTCAGTATTTTTTCTTCATTCTCTCTCTCCTCTCCTTATGCTACTCCCATTTTATATAGTCTGTTGACATTAACGTTATCCCATATTTCTGAGTCTTTTTCTTTCTCTTTATTCTTTTTTTCTTTGTTCTTTACCTTGTATATTCTCTATTGATCGTCAAATTTGTTTATTCTTTCTTCTCCCAGTTTCAACCTAATGTTGAGCTCCTTTAGTGAATTTTTATTTGTTACTGTACTTTATTATACCTTTCAACTCCAAAATTTCCATTTGGTTCTTTTTTTCCCTTTTTAACAATTTCTCTCTTTGTACTGGTATTCTTTATTTGATGTGACATTGTCATCAACCCTTGCATTATTTTTTAAATCATGGCGTCCTTTAGTTCTCTGAATATAATTATAATGGCTATTTTGAAGTCTTTGTCTATTAAAGCCAACATCTGGTCATTCTCATCAACAGTTTCTGTCACCTGCTTTTTCCTCCAGTGTATAGGTCATTCTTTCTGGTTTCTTCACATCATTCATACATATATGAATATATATATATATATATATACACACACACATTTTTTTGGAAACTGGACATTTTATGTAACATACAGTAGCAACACTAGATATTGCATCTACCCTCTAAGACTTGCTATTATTATTTGCTCAGTGACTGGATGAGTAATTTTAATTAAGTATATTTTCCCTCTCCCTATCTACAGATGTTGCTCTGCAGGGGGCTCACCCTCAGTTATGCCACAGTCATCGTAAAATGACAGTGGGTTTGGCTGGCCCCTCTTTGACCTTCTCTTTCCCTGACCACACCCAGCTGTTAAGTTCCACTAACTACCAGATGATTGATCTACTGTCTTCAACAATGTCCTGGGTATAAATTGCTCCACAAACTGAACCAATCTATTAGGGCTCCTTTGAAGGGACAGTCCCTGAGGTCAGTATTTAGGATTTGTTCTAACTACCCCATGGCTCCTTCCAGCTGCCTCTTTCCCCTTTTCTCTCTAGCAAACTAGCTAGTCTTCTGGTTAGCCTGCTTCTCCAAAGACTATCAGTCTCCCTCCAGTTCCTTTCGCCACAACCTGCATCCTCAGGCATGCACTTCACACTCTGTTGCAAAAATGATGTTGATTTCCTTTTGGGAGAGATTCAGAGATCTCTGCAATAAGGTCTACTTGTTCCTCTGGGCACAATTTCTGAGCTCTGGTTTTGATGCTGTGGGCAAAGACAATGTCGTGCTTCTCTCTGGGTGAGTTTGATGAAGGGACAGAGAGAAACAGCAACCCCAGCTGTTCTCAGCTTACCTCTCCCAGAGTAGAATCTGCATCCCACAGGTGAGGGCAAGGGCAGCTGGGGCTCCTCTATAAGGAGGGGGGACCCCACCATTCAACTGCATTCACCTAGAATTTAGTCTCAGCAACAGGTAGCTGGGCAGGATGAGAAATGCTGATCTTACATCCCTACTGGGAAGACAGCCTTCCACCTGAGAACTGAGGAAAGAGAGAGTTCTATGTTCTTGATTCTTGAACTCATCAGTCTGGAGAACAGTTTCTATCTCACTCAGCTAATAAAGCGGAAGGGAGCAGGTCTCAGTTCAAATACCATAGACTTTCATTTTTCTTACTGAGTTTTAGTAGATTTTCTTGAATAAGTACTTCTTATTGTCTGTATGCTCTTAGGACTATTTTCAGAGACTTTAAATGATTTGTTTTTAAAAATAATTTTCACCAGTTTTCAGTGGGGAGCAGGTCTGTAGAACTTCTCATACTGTCACGACCGGAAGTGGGAACTTCTTGATGATTTTTTTGTTGTTTTTGTTTGTTTGTTTTTGGTATGAGAAAATGAATCTGAAACTCTAAAGTACAAATTGGAGATACTACTCTTATTATTCTGAAAAAAAAGAAATCCTAAAATGTAATCCAAAGACCATATGTGGGCTGCTACATCTATGGCCTGCTAAGTTGGAAGAGCTGTTTGATTTTTTCTCCCTACACTTAGTCTCTCAATGCCTTTGTAAACATCCAAGAAAAAATGGAATCTGAAATGAAATTTAAATTATTTTGAACTCCTATGAAGCATTCACCTTGGCCTATGATACAATTCAGCCCTTCTAAGTCAAGTTTTATGCCAGATCCCAGCTGGACTAGAACTTCAGAAAGTAAAAGGTTTAGGATGCTTTTGTGTGTGTGCATGCACACATGTGTGAATGTGTGTTTTAAAGAAATCAAAATGAGGGGCACCTGGGTGGCTCAGTGGGTTAAGCCTCTGCCTTCAGCTCGGGTCATGATCCCAGGGTCCTGGGATCGAGTCCCACATCGGGCTCTCTGCTCGGCAGGGAGCCTGCTTCCTCCTCTGTCTCTGCCTGCCTGCCTTTCTGCCTACTTGTGATCTCTGTCAAATGAATAAATAAAATCTTAAAAAAAAAAAAAAAAAAAAAAAAGAAATCAAAATGATGAAAATGATTATTTTTAAAGTTACTGTCTTCTAAGTAAGAGTTGTACTAGTGTCATGTAACAGAATATTCCCTAAGGTGAGACATCAAATAAAATTTGAGTCAAATTTACAAGGCATATAAAGCTCATTCTGTTTTAGCAAAAACTGGAGTTTAACAATTTCAAATAACTAAAACAAGTGTAAAGGGCTTTCAGGATAAGTATCATACCTTGAGTTATTCCTAAGTATGAATTCACAGTATAGAATCAATGGTTCTGTCTTGGCACATTTTCCTTAGGGGAATCTAATATGGAAATTTACCCATTCATTTTCTAGAGTCTACAATGGCAATCTTTAGTATGCATCTATAGCTGAGAAAATGCCAAACCACACACCACAGGCAAATAGCCAACTTAGCAACCAAGGTCTAACACAGAACTTGGCACACAGGAATTACTGAAAAAATATTTGTGGACTACAGAGATCTCTACTACTATGCCAAGCACATTCAAGTCTGGGAGGAAAGAGTAAAATGAAGATTTCAAATGGTAGAATGAACTTTCATGTTCATATAAATTTATTTTGCACAATAAACTGGCTCCGTGTGTGATATTATTTCTAAACCAGTGACGTTTTTTATGTTCCCTTCCAAAAGCATATAATAAGATAATCAAGAAGGCTCCATTTTAGAGAAAATAGATGATTTTTAAAAAAGCATTGGTCTTTGTTTTTGCCCCTAATCACGCTATTATAGAAGAATAGAATATATAACATATGCTATATAATAACCATATTCTTATAATCTACTGTAATTTTCTACTTAAATATAGAAAAGGTAAAGAAAAATTATATTCAGATAGCCACCACTTAGTAAATTTCCTTTGTCATTTTTCTTTGTATAGTTATTACTTTTACATGATTATGATCATACTGTATGAATACTTTTGTATCCATTTTTTTTCCAGTAAACATTACACTGAGATTCTGCTGTATAATTAAGAGAATATCAGATCAGAGTCAAACAATATGTACAAGTCATAGGAATTCTGGCCTCCACTCAATCTCCAAGTTCCCTCCATTTATTTAAGAGGTGTTTACTATATCTAGGTGCCTATTTTCTGTTGCAGGCGGGGCTGAAATATATAAAGAAAACTAAGCCAGAGTTCTTGTTCTTCAAGAGTTCTCTACTAGCAATTACTCTCTGCCTTATAAAAAATGGGCTTATCTATGTGAGTTTAGATGTTATGATATAAATGCTCAAAATTTGGCTATTTTTTAACTTTACTCTCTTGAGGAAAATTGCTATGTACATAAAGATTTATCTCAGACAACTGAGGTTTTCCACATTCGATACGGCTGTATTCTCTTACCTGACAGGTGAAAGAGCTGCAATTCTTTTACTCTTTTACGACATGTATTTTTAAACATTTATTACTATTAGTACTCTTTATTGGTCTTGAGATCAGTTGTGTTTTAGAAGCCAATATAAGAGATTTTATTTCCTCACGATGTAAATGTTCAGATTATTCATCATACTCCAACAACCCCCCCCCCCCCACCATCCTACCTATTTGCATGATGTATTTTGTTTATGTGCAAGTAAACAATCACAGCCTAGAGGTAGAGGATGTAAGGCAAATGCTTCAATAAGCACAGGTGCTTTTATCCAACCATACAACGATCCACATGCGCCTGGAACTATTTGCATTATATGCAAAATTTAACAGTTGGATCTGACTTTGCTTCTCCCCAAAAACTTAAGCCCTCCTTGTTGGTAATTTCCTTTGCTATTTTCCAATTAAGTCTAGTTGCCTAAATGGTGTCTCAAGGAATGAAACAAGAGATAAAACAAGGTAGTGAGTCATAACTTCAAAACCTCTGAAATATACCTCAAGTGGTAATGAGTGGCAGCTATGGAGCATTGAGCAGTGGCGGGGCTGCACTTATCAGTCTGAAAATCCATTCTCTATTTGAGGACCTGCCACTTACTAGTCATGTGAGTGTTAGCAAGTTGTCCATTAACAGGAGCCTCAGTTTTCTTATCCATAAAATAGGGTTGGCAGTAGTCTCACCATACTTACATCCTTACTGCATTACTGTTGCAATACAAATCTTCGTAAAAAATGTAGACACTACCTAAGGGTTGGGTCTTTTATTATATATTATATAAATATATTAGCTATATATATTAGGTATAAGGATCATTAATTTATAACCATTTCCTTAAAAGCTCAGTATAATCAAGTTTTATTTTTTGAAAGGCTCTGTCTATTCATTTACATTTACTTCTAAGTCGTCATTAAAGTTCTTAGAAGAAAGGGATTGTGTTTTTCAGAAAGATAACACCTGTAGTTTTATTGAAAGGGGTGCTGCTGTTACCAAGGAGCTATTGGAAGAAGGCTCCAGAAACATGTTTAGGAAAGAGGAAAAGAGAACTGGGGCAGCAAAATAAATTGTAACTTGAGTTACTACTTGAGTTCCTCTTATTTTCAGATTGGGTTTAATGTGGAGTCATGCCTATACTATTCTACATCTCTATAGAGAGAACCTAAAAAGCTGTTAGGATATAGATCCTTTGGAGCATTCCAATAGTTTTAGGGCCTCGGGCATGAAAGAGTCACTAATGATTTTAACCCTTGGAGACTAACATGATTTTGTTTGCCTATGTTTTTCCATTAATAGGATAGCTAGCTACGTCCCTAAGGGCATATGTTTATATCTGACCTCCTAGGAAGCAGGAATCTACCTACCATCACTGATACAGAAGTTACTATCTCCAAAGATCTGGCAGGCAGTAAAAGACAATACTTAGATGTGTTACATTTTGCTACTATCCTACAGAAAATACACATGCTTTACTAACAACTGAGTAGGGAATTATTCTGCCTCAACTGAAACCTACATGGAGTGGGGGGAATCTCTGTCTTAATGTACTTATTTTGACCAGTAAAAGCACTATCAGATTCTAGTATCAGATTCTCAAGGCACCTTGAATCAAGAGATATAGTATAGATTCTCTCAAAGTAAAAGTAGCAACTGCCTCCTTAGCCTGAATACCTATCATGAATGTGTCAAAAATTATTCTTTTAAACACCTTGCCCCTTCTTTTTTTCACTTAACTCTGTCCCCTTAGCATATACCTGTCTCTCTCTCCTCCTCCTCCTTCCCTTCTCTCTCTCTTTACTACGTCATAGTATTCCACTATGCAGATGTACCCTAGTTGCTTCAAATACCCCCTAGACATTTGTTTGTTTTTAATCTTTTGCTATTATGTATAATTTTCAATAACTAACTATATTTATTTGGGTTGAACCTATTCACAGAATAGATTTTCTAAAAGTGATGTTGCTTGGTCAAAGGGCAAAATGCATCTGTAAATTTTGGAAGACGATGCCAGTTTTCTATTCCACAGGGATTGTGCCATTTTTGTACTCCCACCAAATGTGTAAGTACTTATTTCCTGAAGACTATTTATAAAAATACAAGTGCCTGGATTCCACCCCCCAAATTCTGACTCAGTAGATAAGGGGTCAGGCCTGAGTAGACCTTTTTAAAAAAATTTTTATTTCTTTTTATTTTTTATTAACATATAATTTATTATTAGCTCCAGAGGTACAGGTCTGTGAATCGCCAGGTTTACACACTTCACAGCACTCACCATAGCACATACCTTCCCCAATGTCCATAACCCAACCACCCTCTCCCTAACCCCCTCCCTCCAGCCACCCTCAGTTTGTTTTGTGTGATTAAGAGTCTCTTATGGTATGTCTCCCTCCTGATCCCATTTTGTTTCATTTATTCCTTTCCTACCCCCCAAACCCCCCATGTTGCCTCTCAACTTCCTCATATCAGGGAGATCATATGATAATTGTCTTTCTCTGGGCAGGCTTATCTTGAAAAGGCTCTCCAACCAGCATATCCCTAGCTGAGAATCTGTTCCACAAGGTACTCTAGTCTTGTTTATATTGTTCAAATCCAAAAGAAAATTTAAATCTTAAATCTTTACCCTTCAGAGTCTATACCCCAAGTCACTAATTCAATAAATATTTTTTGAGTACCTATTATGTGCTGTTCATTCTAGATGTTGAAGATATAAATATTAGTATCTATCATTGGAGTGTGCAGAGTTTATCAATGAGAGACATTAATATATAATTGAAAGATAATGGGGAGCACCTGGGTGGATCAGTGGGTTAAGCCTCTGCCTTGGGCTCAGGTCATGACCTCAGGGTCTTGGGATGGAGCCCTGCATGGGGCTCTCTGCTCAGCAGGGAGCCTGCTTTCCCTCCTGCCTACTTGTGATCTCTCTCTCTCTCTCTCTCTGTCAAATGAATAAATAAAGTCTTAAAAAAAAAGAGAGAGAAACTATGTGCAATCATAATGTTAGAGATTTACATAGAATTTTATGGGAACACTGAAGAGGGCTACTCCATCATGACAGAATGTCAGAGGAAGCTTCCTGAAGGTGTTCCTGGAGCTGAGCAGGTGAAAAGAGGAAGTGGTATACAAGAAGGAGAGGGCATTCTAGGTAGAAAACAACTTGTGCAAAGTTAGGAAAAAAGAGACAGAGGGATGTGGATGCGTATGTAGCTGGAAATACTTCATATGACTAAGGCATAAAATATAATATAGTACTGGACAGATATCAGATGACTGGACATGTATAATATCATGTTAAGATGCCTGACCTTATTCTATAGGCAAAGAAAGTCACTCATGGGTTTTAAAGTTGGGAGTGACAAGATCATATTGTTGTTTTAGAATTAGGGACAGTGGACTGAAAAGACACATAACTGGAAAAAGCAGGAACAGTCAGGAAACTGGTACAGTAACTCAGGTGAAGGCTTGAATTAGGTCAGGGATTAAGAAGATAATGAACTGAAGGAGTCTTAAGAGGTAGAATGAGCAAAATATAGACATACATGGGGGTGGAGGTAAATAAAGGGATGATTTCAACATATTATCAAACCATTCCCAGCAGAGCCCTGGATTTAAGCTATTTTTTCAGCAGCAGTGATAGGTTTTCACTGGTTCAGTCATATTCTCTCACTTGGTCTTGATATTTATATGGCCAGGGATAAATGTAGGGGCCCAGCAAATGCTCAGGGGAATCTGGTGAGCTCCTCCTTTAGCATCATGCTCTAATCAGCTAAGTAAAGCAACCACAGGAAACCCCAACAGGTAAACATAACATTACATGGTCTTATCTCTTATGCACCCTTTCTTTATTTTTATTTTTATTTTTTTATTGATTTTAGAGAGAGGGAGACGGGGAGAGAGAAACTTAAGTAGGCACTATGTGCCCAATGTGGAAATCGACACAGGGCTTGATCTCATGACCCTGAGATCATGCCCTGAGCCAAAATCAAGAGTCACACACTTAACTGACTGAGCCACCCAGGCACCCCTCTGATCCACCCTTTCTTATAACTCCTCCGCTGGTGAGGCTCTTGACTCCATTTTCCTCTATGCCTGTGAAGTCAGTGACCAAGACAATTGCTGACAATATAAATAACTGCCAGTCCAGGAAACAATGTGTGGTTGAGGGGCAGCACCACGAACAGCTGCTTTCCCAAAACCTAATCCATAAAGCCAAGTTTCCCAATATTAGCAATGCATTTTTGGGCAGCCTACATTTCTGCCACCAAATAAAGTCAATTTCTGGAGGTGAGGAGACATGGGAAGAGTCCCCTCTAAACTCTTCCCATTTCCCTGATTTACGCAAGAATAATGGTCCTGTGAGGATGAAACAGAGAAATTTGGGTGTAATCCATACCACCCCTGGCACTGTCGTCTTCTCAGAGTTCCTAAAAACAAACTGAAGGAAAACCAAAAACTAAATAATCACCAGATGAAAACAAGTTCACTCTTTAGAGTCCATGAATGAAATACACACACACACACATATACATACAAACACACACACACACAAACACCAAAGCTTACCTTTCTTTTATCTTCATCTGTTGATTCAAATTTGAAAGTAGCCCTATGCTGAGGGGGAAAAAAAGGGAAACAATGTCATTTTAAATATACAGATTTTTAATTTTGGTTATATTTAAAAACATGTCTGTAGAAATGTTGCCTTCCCACATTGTATTTCAACAATCATATTAAAGGAAGAAAGATTAGCATGTAAGTAAATAATTACAAAGCAGTATGAAAGCCTACAGCAGAAAAACAGACAAAAAGAACAGAGTACCAAGCCATTAACTTTGCCTGAGGAAATCTGGAATACTTTGCACAGAATATAGAGCATTTGAACTGGATCCTAGGGGCTGAATAGGAGTTTGCTGTAAGGACAGAAACAAAGGCTCAGATGTGTGAAATGCTATGATATATTTGTGAAATAAACAGGTCTGTCAGAATGAAATACAGGACACATGTGAGGGGATGGGAAAGTGGAGAAAGAGAATGGAAAAATAAAATGGACAGAAATTTGGAAGGGTCTTCAGTGTTGCTAAGACCCAATGTTGCTTTCTTTTTTCATACGCACTTAGAAATGATCAGAGAATTGTAGACAGGAAAGAGATTTAAGAGACTGGTATTTCAGAAAAGTAATTCTCTAAGAATTAAGGTTTAAATTATTGCTCCACCACTAACTAGTGGAGCAGATAATAAAATCTTTATTAGTGGATTTCTCTTGTGAAAAGAGGGAATACCTAGTTCACAGAGCTGCTGTGAGGGTTAAAATAGCTAAGGCATATAACATACATCTCAGTGCCTGGTGCTGAGTAAACACTCAGTAAATATTAGGATTATAATGATGATGATGCCAATGATATTGATAAAAAAAAATAACTTGAAGAGAACAGAGCGCCAGGAATCTTTAAATTTCCGATCCAAATGATTGGCAACACTGTTTTCCTTTCTGTAGCTGAAACAGAGGATGGAGTAAGTTACTTGCCCATTGTCAACAGAAAGAAACAGTGATATTACCCAAAATAGAGCACAAAGCTTCTCATTCCCTTTCTCAGGTTTTATTCAGGAGAATCAAGTGCTCTTATGAATCTTAAGTTTTCCTTTAAAAAAATATCCACTGAACATCTCTGCCTTTCTTTTGTATTTTTCTCATTGGCCACAATGACATTTATTGGCAACTCATCAGGAGTTAAGTACACAAAGTACCAAAGACATCTTGATTACAGGTGGTTCTATGTTGTCAGTTTTACAGAAGAAGCAATTTTTGAAATTAAATGAGATGGAGAATGTTGACAGAGAAGCAGTTCTGAAGAAATGGTCAGGGGGAAGACTTAGAGGTAAGAGACAAGGCTGTTCAAAGAAACTGGAAAGAGGCTGCCTCACATATGGTTTGTGAAACAATTAAAATGGATGATGTCAGGTGGTAAGATGGGCTTGAATTTAAAAATTTATACCTGATCTAGCAGATAGGTGACAGGCAACTAAAGGAAGATTCTGAGGTAGGTATAAACAATAGAGCATTCTGGAAGAATATTTTGGGCAGCTGCTTACAGGCCAGATCAAAGGAGACCAAGACTGAGGACATAAAGCCTTCTAAGAAATAGGCATCAATAATCCAGGTGTGCTATTGCTGGCAGCAGTATAAACTGAAATAAACTCTAAAAGTGAAAGTAATTTGGCATCATATACTAGAAAATATAAAAATATTCACATCCTTTGACCCAGAACTTCTACTCCTAGGAAGTTTATCCTAATGAAGTCATCCAGAAGGAGAGAAAAATTATATACATAATCATATTTGTTGCAGAGTTATCTAATATTATGGAAGAAGGAGACAGTCTGAATATCCAACAACAGGAGACTGAGGAAATAAACTGCTGTGCATCCACTGATAAAATTTTACATTGCAATTACAACAAAAGATAGCTAAAAATATCTTAACAACAATGTAAGATTACTTATAATGGCATCAAGTGGAAAAAAATAGTAAAACACCAAGCTAGATGTCTATGGTGACAGTACATGTTTAAGTACATGGATGCATTCGAACAAAGGCTTGAGTGTTAAAATGCAAAAATAAAAGCAACTGTATAGCGGTGGTAGGATTTCTGGTGAGGTCTGACAAGTTCCATTGTTGGTATATTATTTTCATAATTAAAAGGGAAATTTAAAAAATGAAAAAAAATGAATGAATGAACATGGAAAGAAAAAGAAAGAAGAGAGAAAGGAAGAACAAGTTGTAACTCCGAAGTCTGTAACTCAGGAATTTATAGGCAAGGCTTAATAAAAACTAACTTTAGATAAAGAAGCAGCAGACATCAGGCTAAAGTTTTAAACTGAAGCATAATAAAAGTCCAATACATATGATAATAAATTGCACTCAGAGACCAAGAAAGCTGATTTTTTCCATTATATGTGAAATATTAAATTCATAAATTATCTGGGATAAATGAACCTGGTTGCCAATATAATGGTTCTCCTCAACTTTTTCTGGCATTTGTGTTAAAGGAACAGAGAAAGAAATCATCTTTTGGAAAAACCCTCATTAAGTTATAAAAATATCTTTCAGACAATTTCTACATAGAATTCATCTTTTAAGGTGATAATTTAGAATAGTACCAAGGACTAAATTTTCTGTTGCTTTTAAATGCAAGGCTGATCCAGTCATAAAACCAGAACATTAACAAAGAAAGAGAGAAAAGCTTTCAAAAGCCCTAACTAGCATGAGGGCTTAATTTAATTAGAAAATATACTCGCATATGAGGCAATACAAATTGAATTTTGAATGTGCCAATCTATTCAGAAGCTCAGCCCTCTATGATTATTTGGATCCAAAGATGTTGGCTTCTCTAGGGCTGGTTTCTTTTATACAACTTAGATTGTACCTAATCTGTTTAGTACTTCTAGCCCTTATTCTATACCTTTTCAAAGGCTGAAAGGGAAGGGATGGGGAACTAGCATTTCTGGCTGTAAATACCTTTATAGAACTGCTAGCCAAGAGCCAGCCACCTCACCTTCTTTATATGCTTAATTTCCAGATGAACAGGAGCAACAAGTCAAATATAAACTAAAGAGTAAAACCATTGTTCAATTTAGAGACCAAGTAAACTAGGAACAGCTCTGTGATAGACCAGATTTTTAAGAGGACTCCTCCCTGGGTTTTATATCCCATGAGTAGGCTCTAAAAAGCTCAGGTTTAGGAGTTAGACAGCACTGGGTTTGAGTACAGTCCTGTTGTTTACTAAAAGTGTGACCTTGGTCAAGTTATCCAACTTTACTACCTGTCAGAGTTTCCTTATCTTTTATGTATGGCACCTTGCACATTGCAGGTGTTCAATAAGTGGCCACTATTGTTATTATAGCATGGCCTATGATGTGGCATCTAGCCAAATACTGACCTACTAGAGAACTAGGAGTCATTTCATATTTTAGAAGATATACTCAAACAGTACTGATACAAGGGAATTAGCTACTACTGGGCGTGTGTGTGTGTGTGTGTGTGTTGTGCTGTATTTCACGAATAGAGATTATTCCTAGAACTAACCGCCAGTAACCGCCAGTTACTGAGAATTATAAGTCTGGAAACAAGAACAAGGTATAACAAAAAACAACTCACTAAACATGCTCCTCTGCAAAAAATCTGTGGAACAAGCTCAAAGAGTCAGAACTTAACCTCAAACTGGAAAGCAAAAAGTCCTCTGACATGGTCCAGGATATTTACATACCCTATTCAAATGTGTAGCCTGTATTTCTAGAACTGGCTCAATATTAGGGTCCCTATCCATCAGGTTCTTCTAGCACATAAATGAAGACCTTGCTATGATCAGTATCATTTTCTTTTCTTATGAGGAGTACTCTTGGAGACCTACCTACTTCCCCAAATCTTATATAACTTTTATCTTTAATTTAGTCATAAATTTGTCATATTTCCAAAATGGAATCCTGTTGGAAATTGCTATGGGATAATCATAAATCCAGGTAGTCTCTCCGGCTACCAAGCCATCTCTCTATCATCATAGTTGATGACTCTAGGCTCAGTCTCTTCACTTATTAACTAAAGGGGACAGATCCAATTACCTTTGAGATTCCTTCCAGTCTAAATATCCTCTGATTCAGGGAGCTAAGATAATACTGTATATCTCAGGGCCATTGATCACTGTTCTGATAATCCTAACAACACCATAAAGGTGGTAATCTCTCTACTATATCTGTTGGTTTTTTTAAAAAGATGTTTTTTATTTATTTTGACAGAAAGAGAGAGAGCACACGAGTGGGGGGCGTAGGGGGAGAAGAGGCAGAGGCAGAGGGAGAAGCAAACTCCCCACTGAACAAGGAGCCTGATGTGGGACTTGATCACAGGAATCTGGGATCATGACCTGAGCTGAAGGCAAATGCTTAACTGACTGAGCCACCCAGGCCCCCCTCTAGTAAATCTGTTATCAGAACAAGACTTGAAGGAGGAGGAGGCTGGACAGCCTACACTAGACCAATCCATATGTCAAATAATTAATAGCTCACTCTATAACTGGAGTGGAGGTGATTAGGACCCAACGGTAACCAAAGGAAGTACTGTATTGGTCCTGAAAACATTTTTCTCTTCTGTGCTCAAAAACACAGAATAGACAGGGTAAAGGCAACATGACCTTGCACAAAGAGTCCTGATATGGAATCCAAAGAATATGGATATGGAATCTGCCACTTCTAGCTATATACGCCCTTGAGCCCATAGGTAGTCACTTGTCTTTCCTATTCCCTGTGAAAGAGAATACTTCTATCTTTCTCATAAGTAATAATGTAAGAGAATTATACGTGATGACGTGTGAAAATGCTTGGGATAGATAATACATAGAACATAGCAAGCACTCAGTGAAGGTTAACAGGTGAATTGAGACAAATGAAAAAGAGTAACCATTCTCTCTATTTGTTTTTTAATACTTTCCTATGCTAGGTCAACTTGCATTATGCCCTTGAGAAACAGACAAAATTTCATTTTTTTTCTGGGATAGATGGCTCTTCCCTCTCCCCCAGAATAACAAGGGTCAGGGAATGAAGGAAGAAGGCTTAAAAATTAGAGTCTCAGTAATACAGTAGAAATTAGATGTTGTTACCTGGAGCCAGATAGGTAACTATGCTCTAAACAAGGTACAAGGTATTTTGCTATCCATTAGAAAATATAAGTGTCAAGGAAAAAGAAAGGCTAGAGTATACTCCCCTAATTTTTTGTTAAATCAGGCTACATCAACTCAGTGCTGCAGGTTTAACTCCTGCCTTCCTCACTGCCAGGTACTGTTTTAAGTGCTTTAGACATAAAACTCACTTAATCCTGACAACAAACCTATGCTGTAGGTACTATTATTGTCCCTGTTTGACAGGTGAGGAAACTGAGCCACAACAAAGTTATGTAACTTGTCCTAGGCCACATAGATGGTGAGTTAAAAATCAGAGTCCAGGCAGTCTGGCTCCAGAGCCTGTGCTATGCCCACAAAACGTCCTCAGTACCTTGATCACTAGAACTATAACTCACTGAGTAAGCACCTCCTAGGTGCACTGTGTTCAGTGTACAGCATTAAACTTCAGTTAATTTAAGCCACATGATAACTTAGGTAATAGTATCCCTATTTTACAGATTAGTAAGCCAAGACTCAGGCTTAAAATAACATCCATAGCCATGAAGCCAATAAAAGGCAGATTTTGAACCAAGATTTATCTGACTCTAAATTCTACCTTCTTTCTACTATCTGGCAGGAAGAGCCCATTAAACATGCTCTCTGCAAAAATCTGTGGAATGAACTCAAAGAGTTGGAACTCAACATCAAACTGGAAAGCAAAAAGTCCTCTTACATGGTCCAGGCTATTTACATACCCTACTCAAATGTGTACACTGTGTTTCTAGAACTGTCCCAAGTTCTAGCTTTATTAGAGAAACAAGGTAGCATAAAGAACCTCATCATCCCCCAAATAACCTGTCACTTTCCCTATACATCGTTTATTTCCATTTCTTGGTTAGACTCTTCAATGTCCCTAAACATTTCTCAAATCTACTTTTCCAGATGAGGAAAATGAAGCACACAATATTCAGCTACTTTTTAAGGGTTTTAAGACTCCATATCCCATACAGCTGGGTAATTTCACCTCCCCATTTTTATCGCCAGACCACCAGTCATACTTCCCCTTCCTATTCATCTGCCTCCAAGGTCTCCCTTGCCTTGACGGGCAAAGCCCCATTGTCAATATGAACCTTAGCTATTTTCTTTGTACGCTAGCCCTACTATAATCAGCATTAAACATGAGAGCTCTCGGGGCGCCTGGGTGGCTCAGTGGGTTAAGCCGCTGCCTTCGGCTCAGGTCATGATCTCAGGGTCCTGGGATCGAGTCCCGCATCGAGCTCTCTGCTCTGCAGGGAGCCTGCTTCCTCCTCTCCCTCTCTCTGCCTGCCTGTCTGCCTGCTTATGATCTCTGTCTGTCAAATAAATAAATAAAATCTTTAAAAAAAAAAAATGAGAGCTCTTTTCTGAAGGAGCTGACTGATGGGGCTTGTGTCAAATCAGAGCATTCTCAGGCATGGCTCAAAGAGTACTTCATCAGGAATACCACCTTAAATAATATACACCGGGCACTATAACTTTATAAAACATTCCCAATGTGAAAGGAGAGCTGGAGATGTCCAGAAGCTAAGCTCTGACAGCACCTGGCCAGGAGTAGTTAGTGGAAACCAACCTGGAGGGAGATCAAGGAGAGGAAGAGATAAACTCAAGGAATCAAATCTGGAGTTCTGGTCAGCTTAGACATGAAGGGAAGGAGAAATACTGAAGAAAGTGGTAAGATCCAGTTGGGGGGGTTTTCCCTCCTCCCTTCCCTAAAGAAGAAAGTTCCTATTTTTATTGCTGGATATCTGGCATATAGTAATTGCAAAATAAATACTCATTGATTCAACACTCTTTCTTTTGAAAATCAGTTTTTGGTAGCTGCCTCAATTTCTTTTTGGAAAGGAGTTACAAATCGGGTTAAATGAAATTAATCTCCACAATATGTACACCTATGCCCTTAAATGAATTTCTCCTAAATTAGGCAGATACGCAATAGTAAAGCATATCAGAGAGTGGAAGAGCAAGATACAAACAGAATTTAATCAAGCCACACATCCTCCCAGAGAAAGCAACATAGTAGTGTAGAAAGAGCTGTCAGACAACCTATATTCAAATCCCAGCCCCATCTCTCAGTGACTGTGTGGACTTAGGGCAACCTTATCCTAAATGTCATTTGGGAAATGGGGAATACCACCACCTTCCTCACAGGGTTTTTGGGAAGATGAAATGGAAATGAAGGTGTCTTATCTTTGGATCTTCTCCACCCAGGGCAGAAACAGCACAATGGCAGCTCAGTCATACAAAGTACAATAAAGTGCAGTGGTGGGCACAAAGCAAACACAGAAGGGGAAACTATGAGTGGGAGCAAGTGAAAGGAAGAAGATGCGGTATCTAAGGTGAGACTTGGTGTTGGCTGTTTTCACACTAGTGAAGAGTCAGTCAATTCCTATAAAGTAGTCTCCTAAATGAAGAATAAAGGTGTGATGTGCTACCTTTTGTAGTGCGCATGTAAAATTCCTGGAAGGAGAAGTAATGGAGAGCTAACGGTTCTTGGAGGAAACATTCAGAGAAGTGACTGGGATTTATAACAAGATACCTTTTTACTGCACAGTTGTTAAGTGGAAAGAACAATTAATGTTGGTTTGAAGACCTAGGTTGGAATCCCAGCTCACAAGGATGACCTTGGGCAAGTTACTTAACAGAAACAATCTCAATTGCAAAACGAAGATAAAACCTCACAGGACTGCTGTTGAGATTAAATGAGATGATGGATGGGAAAGCTGTTAATCCGATACATGTAATAGGTATTATTCGGAGTCAGAACCTACCCCCCAATTTACAACATAGTATGTCCATGACCTTGGCATGATTTCAGTTCTTAACGCCTCGGTTTTCTCATCTATAAAATGGGAAGGATGCTACCATCTACCCTATAAACACCCTGAGAATCAAGTTTGCCCATACAGGAGACATCAAGCCTTGAAAGTGTGCGGTGCTGTAGGCATACAAAGAATTGCCATCGTGGCTGATAGGTTTTATGCCTATCAAGGGCCGTGTTTAAGCACGGAAACACGGATTTTCATGCTATACAGGTGAGGAAGCCTCGCGTGCATTTAGGCATCCCAGAGCGGGGCACAGGGCACAGACGCACATCTACGGATTCCGGGGGGTGTGACTTGCACGCTTGGGAGGAGGACCACAGGACAGCCTGCTGGGCCAGAATCAGAGGAGTGGGGCGCCAGAGTGGGGGCAGGGGGGGGATGCAGGATGCACGGACGGGGAAGGCTGGGGGCACAAACACGCATGCCCAAGCCCGGAAACGTTTTCGGGGGAGGAGTAACGCGCATCCCCCGGAATGAAGGGGTGTTGGGAGGGATGCGAGGTGCAAGCCCCGAGGGGCGGCCCGGGGGTGCTCTACCGCACGCCCGGGTCCAGGGCTCTTTACCTTATCGCTGTAATCCCTCAGGACCCGCTCGATAGCCCCCGCCCCTCGCCGGCCCGGACCGAATGTAAAAGGGCGCTCGTCCTCATCCATGGCCGCAGGTGGGGGGGGAGCCGCGGCCGCTTTCTGCGCGGCCCAAGCCGCTGCCTCCAGGTAAACGCCTCGCGCCCCCGCTCGCTCGCTCGTTCCCAGCTTCCCTCCTTCCCTCCTTCCTCGTCCCTCCCTCCTGCCTCCACCCAGCCAGCCTCCGCCGGGCTGGGCCGACGTCACCGCCCCTCAATTCAACTTTCACCCCCGCGAGACGTTCACGTCCCCCATGAACCACCGGGCGCCTCGCGGCCGCCCCCGTCAAGGCCCAAAGGACTCTATAGAGGCCTGACGAGCGGCTTCCTCTCTGAGGCGGGGAGTCACGAATCCCGAGGCCCTGGCTTACTCTCAAGCCTCTCCCTCCCTCGGAGAAAAGTCCAGCCTTTTAAGTGGCGCTATTGCAGACAGAACTGTTTTTCTCTCCTGACTCCTCCTCTATGAATCATTCTTCCTCAGCTGACGAGAGCGACCCGGCTCTTCTCCTCCCCTCTAAGAGGCACCACAGCACACTAAATGGACTTACAATTCTTGATGAGCTTTTGCGGTTGTGGGGGCATTCCCCTCTTCCATTCATCAAGTATTAAGCCGATACGTGTGTTGAAAAACGGAGCAACTCAATGCTAATAGTGCGCGTCTGGGAGGGAGGCTCTGTTTAATCTAGTAGTCTGCGCAGTGAAGCACAGCGTGGTTAGATAGAAATGTCTATTTACGTGTTCGTAACGCTGCTAGAAAAGGCTGTGATTGTCTGCGTGAGGCTGGGTATGGTCCAGGAGAAGTGGCCGAACACAGGACAGAGACTGGGAGGTCCCGTCGGGTTCCGGGCCCGACTCGAGTAGCCGGCGCCGGCGAGGAGACCGTTAGGGGGAGGGTGTAAGCGTCGGCTCTGGCCTCATTTTTGTTCCTATCGAAGGCTGACTGTCCTGCCTCTAAGCCTGGCTGGTCTGGGCAGGGGTGAGCCAGTCGCGGAAACTGGCAACCCTTGGTGGGGAACACACGCCCGAGCACAGGTTTAATTGCCTCTTTTGCTCTGTTTAGCGGTTTCGGTCTTGTCTGAAACTCTGTCCCTTCCTCCCCTTGTTTGCGGGTCTTTGTTACGTATTCAGCCGCAGTATGTTAATGTGGTCGGATTGGTTGGAAAAATTGCTAGGCATTATCGAGATAAACGGTCACCCCCCCCCCTTTAGTAATAGTGGCTGCCACGTATCGTCGGGCCTGCGGGGTGAGCTCAGACTCCGAGGATAGAGTAGGCTTGATCGCCATTGGAAGGTTCTGATTCTCGCGACACCGCAGATTTTTGGCGGACGGAGGGAAGCAAAAGAACCCCGATAGGTTAAGTAATTTGTCCTCAGTCCACATTGACTATTTGTGTAAATAGGGATTAGTGATGATGCTTAAATACGGGTTCTTTTCCCCCAAAGAGACAGTTTCTGCTCTACACCCTCCAGTCGGTGTAATAATACTGATGGTTTGTCCCTAGTGACTGATAAGTGGCGATGGCGGGAAAAAGTGAACGGTGACAGATGCATCAGGTTTTGCTCAATGTTGATTTACTATGAGCCAGGGTTCCTGGTAAGTTACATGCTTATCACACCTGTGGTTCCTATCAGTCGGTTGTGTCTAACAAAGTCCACAAGTACTTGAGAACCCTGCGTTGTGGCGGGGCAATCTTCAACTAAAGGTCAGTTTTACTGCTCAGGTGTAGCGTACAGTGGGCCCAAATAACGCCCTGCTCGTGGGGGCTTCCAGTTAGTGCTGAACCCTTTGAGGGAGGTACTGTTCTTTGCCTTTTTTTTTTTTTTTTTTTTTTTTTTTTTTTTTCTTATCTCACTTTAAGATGAAAAAAACAGTCTTGGAGCGGTAATAGGAGTAATGTTACCAAAGAGTGGGCAATTGGAAACCAACCTGAATCTATACTCTTTGCTCTCCCAAAGCTATTGTAGAGAATGAGTGAATTTCCCGAGGAAATTCCGAGTGAATTTCCGGAACAGGAAATCTGTTCCTCTCCATCAATTATTCTATTTCTTATATGTGTCAAGATGCGTGCTTAGCTTCTGGGAATTGGCGATTTATTAAAAAAGGAATATGGAATCTAAGCTCAAATGGAGCTTTTGGTTCTTTCTGTGGACTATACTTTTCATGCGGCATTATGTGAGCATATTTGTGAGCGACAGGGCCCTGGAGTGCATTGCTGTGCCCATAATAAAACTAATTCAAAAAAGGATTTTCATCTATCTTTGAAATCAAAAAGTACAGTTCTGGGGTGGACTGAGTGGCTCAGTGGGTTTCCATCTTCCTCCCTCCAACCAAGTCTCTGGCCTTCAGCTCGGGGGGGGGTACTGATCCAGGGTCCTGGGGGATGGCTTTGAGCACCCACATCGGGCTCTCCACCTCAGCGGGGAGCCTGCTTCCCCTCTCTCTGTCTCTGTTGGCCTCTCTGCCTATTGTGTGATCTCTGGTCAAATGAAAATATAGTAAAATCTTAAAAAAAAAAAAAAAGTACAGAGAAGTTCTTAGAGGTGTTTTGCCGAATGGTTTAAAATAAGCTACTTTTCTCTTGATAATAGTAATTATCTTGCAATTGTTTTTAACAGTGTACCAAAACATTTTAAGATACACTGTCGCAATGGATTATGAGAAGGTTACTGTTGCATTTATAGATAGAAAACGCTCAGACCAAAAATGGCAGCTAGGGTAACAAGAGCTAGGACTCTAAACTGAGAGCTTTAAGGTAACAGTATTTGGGTTGCCTACTAGTGGGTCCTATTTAATGCCTTTGGGTAAACCATATATTTATGTGGGAACAAAGGGCACCATGACAGGCTACTAAACAAGCATGAAGTATCAGAGTTGAGATGTTTCTTTTATTAGAATTTTTAAAAAGACTTTATTTGAGAGAGAGAGGAGAGAGCA